>NC_142390.1:2702500-3022500 GCF_059441005.1 Hippichthys cyanospilos | reverse complement strand
TTATCTCATCCTGCCCATTGTTCAACCGCAAAATGCATACCGTGCAATTAGTTGTGTGCGGTTCTATTATTATTGCCCGGGCCTGCAAGACAACAGTGAGAGGGGGAAACAGCAGCAAAAAAACAAACAAAAAAAAAAAACAGCAAAATGTACAGTACAAGTGATTAAACATAAAAAATACAAACGGAAAAACAAGTACAACAGGTGATTAAATACAGAAAAAAGCAAAATGTTCAGTACAAGGTTTTAAATATAGAAAATACAAACAGAAAAACAATTACAACAGTGACAGGTGATTAAATACACAGAATTTTTTTTTTTTTAAGTAATTTGTGCCTTGATGTGGAATTGTTCCTTTTTCTCATCGATCATGCTCCTCTTCCAGCCTGCAAAACAAATATGCCGTTAATTGTGTTCAGGTAACTTGTTTATTTTCAATAATTCAACGAGAATGAGAAAAAAAAAACAAAAAAAACTGAAAACGTTCTACAAATGTACTTTCACCTGTTTTAGAATATATTTTGAATTTCTGAGACAGCTTCTGTCATTGTCCACAAGTCTAGTGTGCTCCAAGGTCCTCCTCCTGCTCACCATTTAGGAAAACGCATTCATTTTTAGCTCTAGGAAAAAAAAAAAAAAAAGTACGTTTATAGGCCATTTCATTTATGTAATACAGGTAATTTCAAGTAAATGCAAGTCGAACGCATCCTATTTAAAATTTGGATGAATTAGCATTAAACCTTAGACAAATACAATCAAAAACACTTGTCCAAGGCACTTAAAATGCACATCAGCAATAGCGGACGATAGAGGGATTCATTTTGCCACAACTTACCTCAAATGAACGGAGTATCCAAATCGGTGATCCAAAATGGCGGCCAAGCACGAGATCCGGAAAATGTTTGTAGTCCGAACTCCGGTGGAAAATGAGAGAAACCAATCCATGCAAAAAGTTTCTCCATATATGCTGGATATAATTAACGCGACGCATTTTCAAGACGCGACCACGCACGCAAATGTGGAAAGCCCCAGAAAAAAAAAAAAAAAAAAAAAACATACCCCTGATGGCTTTTTGCTTGGAAATTGAACTGCCCCAGAAAAAAAAAAAAACATACCCCTGATGGCTTTTTGCTTGGGAATTGAACTGCCCCAGAAGAAAAAAAAAAACATACCCCTGATGGCTTTTTGCTTGGGAATTGAACTGCCCCAGAAGAAAAAAAAAAACATACCCCTGATGGCTTTTTGCTTGGGAATTGAACTGCCCCAGAAAAAAAAAAACCAAACATACCCCTGATGGCTTTTTGCTTGGGAATTGAACTGCTAGCTACAACATTTAGCATCCACCGGTTACCGTGGAAAAAAATCAAACAAACAAAAACACAGAATAGCAAAATGGATCATCAAACCTCCAAAATCCTGACGCATTAAAATCCTGCAACAAGCAAAGTATTTCGAAGAGAACCGCCGACAAACATTTGATCGTGTACTCACCTGCAAACGTCCGGTCGCCATCTTGCCGCACCCGTGACCTGCATGTGAGTTACACGCTCAAGCACACCTGACTCCAACTCACCCGCAGGATTTTTTTTTCTTCAGTCTTCAATTAGTGGCCGATTGTAAGCAACGTTTAGGTGCATACCGCCATCTGCTGTACAAGAGGGTGTATAACACTCAAGTGGACATTTCAAGTGGACTTACCCCAATGATGTAGGACAACATCTCCTACTTTGCTGGAAGAAACAAAGGTTTCTTTTGAGCGTGCCGTGTAGCGTTTGCTGTCAACTCTGTGCCACAGGCTTGTCTGTTAAGGTGGCAGGATTTAACAAAGTCGAATCCGCTATCAGTTGGTGTGTAACTCATTCACTGCCGTTGACGGCAGTGAAAGCGTCCGTATAAAAGCATAGATGAAAAGAGAAGTACATTTGAACTTAAATATTGAATAAAGTAGGATAAACGCTTCTTACTTTCAATCAAGAGGAATCGAACCGAGATTGGTCTTTTTCTTGAGCTTTTCTCGACATTTGGGTCGGCATCGCCGGGAGCAATGACGGTAAGGGTCCGGAAGGAAATGAAATCAAAATATTGCAGTCGTTGTGACGATATCAATCCCTCGAGGGCCTTGCGAGGCCTCGGGCTCATACTTTGCCCCCGCCCCCCTGCACACAATTGCACACAATCTATGGGTTAACAATTATTAGCTTTGATACTAGCTATTGAAGGTGTGGCCGCATTCAAAAATTCATAAACATATTCTCTGCTTTGATCACAAGACTGAAGGTGCAGAAGCGCTGCCTCGTTAAAGCAATTTTCTTCAAAGACGTGTCAGCGAGATGCTTTCACATTCCCATGCGCGAGTTAATCGCAATTTGAAGGCTTGGTCATGTGACCGAGAGGCAGATCAATGCACCAAATGTGGAGTGCAAAAGTATCGGGACACCTGGCTTCTACGGTGAGATAAAAACAGATGTTATATTGGAAAAACATTTATTCCGACCACAAAGAAACAATTTCAATGGCATACGCGTCCGCTGTCCTGTCCTTTTTTTTCTTTTCTCCCAGGGCCAAAAACTGACATATATAAAATTGTAAAAAATACAAGACCGTGTCAACTCATCAATCTCATGAGGCAACTGACTTGAATACTGCTTCCTTTATCATACTTCCAAGAAGAGACATATTGGAAAAGGAGCCCGCGTTGACATGGACAATCCAGTAGGTGTCCACAATCAAGGCGCCAATGTAAACATCCCCATAGCTTGCTACAAGAAGCCCTCCAGCGCGGCATCCATTCTATTTACCCATTTGCTGCCACTGACGGATTTAGACGTCAAAGATCCCATTTTAACTGGGCTGGCAGTTCATGGGTTCAACAAAAACAAAAACAAAACACCTTATTGCACCAACTAATTTAGAGGTTGGAGAGGACTCCGCGGAAAAAGCATTCACGGCGCAAAAAGGTGCAAAGGTCTCAGCGATCAGTAGAAAAACGATGAAGGCGACGACGTTGGTCAGCAGGCGTCAGTCGCCCACGTCGCTGTCCTGGTCGCCGATGAGCCACAGGAAGTGGAAGCTGAGCGCCAACAGAGCCGTGCCCAGCAGGTCGCCCAGGGCCGTCAGGTAGGGGATGGAGAAGCTGTCGGGGTCTTTGCCGCCGCGCCACATGGAGTGCACCATCCAGTCGGCGATGCACAGCAGCAGCAGCACCTGACACGCAATCAACTTTTTGGAGCTTCTCATCATGTTATCATCGCATTTCTCAAGAGTATAGTGAAAATACCTGCAGGAGAGCGGCAGCCAGGTAGACGGACATGAAGATTGGCGTCAGCGTGGTGTGTCCGCTTTTCATCAGGTGAATGGTGTAGAGGAATATAAGATGCCCGGGGATCACCAGGAGGAGGAGAACCTGAGCAGACCGGTGATTGGCTCCTGGGTTGGCAAAAAATGAAGAGAAAAAAAAAAGGACAACAGGTTTTTTCACACGCGCCATCAGAGAGTGGAAAGCGGCGCTTCCAACCTGTGCCCAAGAAAGTGCGGCAGGGGTAGTAGCAGCCCTTGGCCTCGTCGGGGACCTCCCCAGGGGCAAAGTGAAAGTGCAGGAACGTGGAGATCCGGCTCGACTGAATGGCCACCAGGTTACCCCCGATACCTTGACACCGTTCGAGGACGACGACCGTAAAAGAAAAAAAAAAAAAAGCGAGCCCGGTTGAAGGTTGCCATTTACTGTGTAAGTGCGTTTGATTCACAGACTATGGCGTACTGTCAAGGAGTGCCACAAGGCTTTGTCCCTAGCCCCGCATTATTCAAATCCAATTATAATCCCTGTCTTTTTTTTTGGCCCTTGTTCAACAACCGGTTTCATTTGAAATGAAAATAGCCGCCGTTGCCTGGCGCTGTGCACGCCATCTACCTTCAGTCTGGGTCAAATTGATAATGCGACCTTGATGTGCGTCGCTGAAACGACTTGCCTGTTGAGTGTGACTCACCGTTGATAACGGGCGTGTAGACCACAATCCCGGCCAGATTGGGGTCTGACACGGTTTTGTCCAGGATCAGCCCTCCGATGCTGCAGGGGACAACGCCGTCGGCTAATTAATCGCCGAGCGTCTTTTTGGAGCGGCGGCAGACAAGCACCTGCTGATGACCATGGCCGTGATGACGGGCTCCCAGCCCGAGTAGAGCAGGGTGCGGCTGGCCGGGTGCTTGGAGGAGATGACCATCCACAGAGGCGTCAGACACATGAAGAAGGCACACACCACGGAGGAAACGTACGGGTAGGAATCTGCCACGGGAAGTGGACATGTCCCGTTTTCAATGGCGGGGGTCAATTGTGCATATTACAGAGCTAAAGTAAACAAAAAAAAAAATTGACGTTCTACTGACAGTAAAAGAATAATTGGGTTGAACATCTGCTTACATTTGGCGCCAGCTGTTTTCTAAGTGGATTTGTTTGACTCCAATACTAAAAAAAACCTCTTAAAAGCAAAGCAAAGGGCTCACTGACTTTCACATTTAATCTTCTGGAGAGGAGACTGCAACGACACGCTTGGTGATTATTAGCTATTAACGTCTTTCTCTTGCTCCCCGTATCCCCTCGTGGGAGGATTTACGGGTGCCATTTGCTCTCGCGCTACCTGCTGAGCTGGGGGGGGGGGGGGGACATCTGTAATGAGGGATAATAACTGCAAAGACGATATCCACTCAAACTTTCACACCAAGTAGCACTTCAAAAATGCATCTTCCTCAAAGTACCACCAGCATGAAAACAGATCTTAAAAAAAGGCACTTTACAACTCAGCTGATTTGCCACAAAATGACAAGCGTTCTTTTTTTGTCCCCCTCCACAAAAAATATATATATATATATCAGCGCGGCGGCACTGGAGAACAAGCCGGACATTGTTGAGGGAAGAGACAGGGGCGGGACAGCCCCATTACGCCGTCCGTTCTGCTGTGGAAATACGGAATCTGAAGCATGTTTAATAAATTGAGCCTCTGTTTTCTTTTGGAAAAGGAACATCTGCGTCTCGGAGCTTGAATGTGATGCTATATTCGGCGTTGACTGTATCCTTGTATAACGAGCAGCTTTGGGTGTGACATGAATTAAAGATGTGGAACGTGTGTGCGAAGAGAGGACGGTCTGTTCTGCAAAGTGATGCAACAATGACCTCTAGCGGCTAAACAAGGGAATTACAACATGCACGGCTCGCTCACCGAGGCACTTGTAGAGGCCCTGGCTGATCCATGCCAGTATGGCCAAGGTGATGAGGTCGCCGAAACTGGCGGCGATAGGCGTGGCCACGTTGTCCGGGTTGATGCCCGTCTTTTTGGAGCCTACGATCACGCCCACCATGATGAAGCCTGAAACGAGACGCCGCCAAAACGAAAGTTATAAAAGCGTTAAGACGACTTTGCCTCTGGAGACGATGCAAAAAAAATAAACATGGCGTAAGGGTGAGGAGCTTTTTTCCTCTGTTGTGACGGGCGCGCTTACCCTGCAGCAAGGAGGCGATGAAGGCCGTGGCCACGCTGCTGGAGCACAGCAGCACGGCGTGGCTCATCTGGAACTTCCCCTCGGGGATCCAGCCAAGAACCACGGCCGCCACGGCTGCCAAGAAGCCTACCACGGTGGCCTGAACCTAGTCAAAAAAAAAAAAAAAGTGTTTTTACAGTGTGCACAAACATGCGCTAGGATGTGTTTATCAAACACGTGGGTGTATGATTAACAGTGTCGCCATCTAGCAGACGTCCCTGACATGATAAATCCGGTTCTTGGCAGTGGAGGGACGTGATGTGCAAAAATTTTGATTTCTACGGAAAAAAAAAAGAAAAAGAATTCACCTGCTTGAGTGCCAGGTTGCCTATTATTAGATTCCACTTCTCTATAGGGGAGTCCATCTTGCCCACGTTCACCTGTTTTGGGAGCGCATAAAAAAAAAAAACAAGTAAGCATTTCCCACATGGGACGTTCTACTGTTAACTCATTCAGTGCCACGGACGAAAATTCTCACCTCAATAATAGTAAAAACAATAATAATAAAACTCTGGTCAAATACGTTTTTTTATGGAGAAGACCTTTTTTGAAAGAGCATTCACTTCTTGTGCTGCGGTGGTGTGTGCTATGTTTTACTCAGCAGATGAAAGAAGTACACCATAATTACAGCCTTTTGTTTGTAATGACTTTAGCATTTCTCAATAATGGCAGCCGAGGTGTAAACAAAAGGGAAAAGCTAAAATAGGCGCAGGATACGACCCAACTTGTTTTTCCATAAAAATACACAACAGAACCTTCCTGTTGTCAAAAGTCTTTCCAGCTCACTTGATGTGAGGTCAATTCACTCAACTGTGAATGCGAGGCCTGTGCGTAGTGAGCCGGGGAGAGAAAAAAAAAAGGGGGGAGGGGGGGGCAAAGCAAACAAAAGACAGAATTCTGCTAGCTACTTGTTAGCTCTTAAAGATGTGAAACGAATTGACGTCATGGATTTTACAGGACAATTTTTTCCAGCTAAACACACTAAAACTCCTCCTTAAGTGAAATCCACTTGTCCCGAATGCGTAAGTATTTATTGGTCATAAAGTAGGCATACAAGCAATGTTTGCGAGTGTGTGTGTGTGTGTGTTTATGGGTGTGTTTTGTCTAACCGCCGTGGAGAGGCGTGAGGCCAGAGTCATCTCCAAGTTGCCCTTGAGGCCCAGCAGAGCGGGCACCAGGATGAAGATTTCAGTAATGTACTGGAAGGCCTCCCAGTGCTGTGTGGACAATATCGACATTTGATTACACTCAGATTTGACCGTCAAATGATTCTTTGACAAACATTGTGTAAAAGTCTAAAGCTCCCAAATGGCGCAGATGAGAGGGACACACGGTATGCGGACCAGCTGGACGACTTCACTGAGTCGTCATTAAAGCAGCAATGTGTACTGGCAGGTTTAAAAAAAAAAAAGTTGTTTACGTTTTGGAACTTATTTTGGAACTCACAACTTATTTTTTTTATTTCTCCAAAGTAATTCCAACGTATTTCTGGTTCTACCACACTAAAAATATCTATTTTTTTTATAATTAAATACTTAAAAGGAAAATCAACATATTCTCTTGATTTCTCATTGAGTAGTTAATTTAGGTAGCGCAAGCAACTGTACTGGAAGGACTCCAAATTTGGTGAATATCTAGTTTCCCAAAAAGTTTCCTTTATTTCATGTAAACATTCAAAACAAGAACAATCTAAAATACATGTTTGTGCTCAAAATTACTTACTAATATTGACATAAAAAAAAAATCACACTTAAATTTCTTTATTCAACATATATACAGACTGCTACCTCCAGATACCTATCCCAAAAATGGCAGCTCAGCTTACCTGCACAATGTCCAGCACCATACCAGCCGATACGGTTCCAAACCCGGCCAACAGGAAAGGCACGAGGATCTGAAAGGCCATGGCCAGCGGCGACTCCTTGGGCAGAATGTGCACGGCGGCTTGCGCCTCTCCCAGCCCGGCGTCATCCTCGTCGCCATCCGCCTCGTCCCCGGACGGCTTCCTCTCGGTCAACATGGGCTCCAGTTCCGAGTAGCTCCCGTCCCCGGGGTCCGACAGAGTGACGGAGCCGCGAGAGGCGCGCTCCAGCAGCCGTCGGCTCTCCAGGTGAGGAGTCTCTTGCCTGTAGCCGTTCTGGAGCGCGCCGGCCTCGGGTTTGGCGCCGAGGTCGGACATAGCCAGCCGCTCCTCCTGGAGTTTGGCGTAGCCGGTGGGGACCATCGTCGGGAGGAGGGAAGCGAGCCGACCGTCCGATTTCAAGGAGAGACAACTGCGGATGCCGCTCAATCGTACCGTCAGGCTAGAGCCCAGGGAATCCCCGATGGCGCCGCTGAGACTCTGGATGCTCATGATGCGCTCTTGCACAGCGGGGTCTCATCTCCAATCTCCTCCTCGTGGTCTGAGAACGGCTTTTAAAAAGGCACTGGTGGGGTGTCCATTTCAGGGGGGTGTACACTCATCACCCTGTAATAAATCACAGTAATAATGAGTGTGATCTAGGAAAAAAAGTAAGTTCAATGTTTAATACCTATTCCATCAGATTAACATGTTTAAGACAGTGGTGCTCCTGGGTTAATGTTCCAGATAAATTTACATGTATTGTTCTAGAATGATTTGAAGTTATCTTTTTCTATCTCGGACTAGCCAAAATGATCAGAATGTCACTTCAATCTAGCATACAATATGTCACTAATTTCACCACAGAAGTGATTTTTGTTTGTTTCTTAGTGACATTTCATCATTGTGCAAGATAAAAACTAAGAAAAAAAAGCTTTAAAGGGCTGAATGCCCTTTATACTTACATCATTTGCACATAAAACTAACAGCGAAGCCGTAATCGTGGCCACAAAGTCTTCAACATAAAAATAACTACTGAACAATTGAAATACACACTGACATGTCTTTTCGGCAATTACGCATTCCCCGCGTACTTTGTTAGTCAACGTTGACACTTGAAGACAACGCCTCAGTGTAAAAGCTTAACGTTTATTTCGTCTGTTTTACGAATGGCCAAAGTAGCCGACAAATGTTTCGCTAATCTTTGCTGGCGTTCGTTAGCATCGTGCTACATTAGCTGTGTACAAATGAGAAATGTTTGCAGTCTACAACAGTATTCTGTTAAATACAGGCGAAGATAAAACGGGCGCTAGGATAAACATTCAGACAGAGACGAACCCTGAGATTAAAAATGCAAGTCGTGAACATTTTGTGGGGGGCTTGTATGGGAAGTTTACCATTGCGATGTGAAGATAATGATCCAAAATCGAAGAAGATGCGAGCAGATGATGACAGTCGCGTACACAGCCGTGTCAGTGAGCTGGTCAAAGATCCTCTATGACAAAAAGATGCACCACTATTTGTCTCTACCGCGCCTAGCTCATTTTCCTGACACGCGTACGATTAAATAATGAGTCATAGTGAGACATCTTGCTGAGCGTCAGTCTCCAATTTAAAGCGTTTTACTGGTTCTAATCATTCCAATCTAAGCTTATTTTGAATCATAAACTCTCATTCTTATAAATCTTTACATTATGACGTCAAACAACAGTACATTGCGTTCCTTCACCCTGTTTTCCGCCACATGCCAAATTCCTCCTGAACGATAGAGGGCGCAGCGTATGCACTGCGCAGTAAAGTGGCGTCATCAATGTGACGTTTACCCCGGATGTTGTTCTTAGCAAAAAAAAGTCACGCCAACATTTGGCAGTCGTGCCGCTTCTATAATGGACAAAAACAGTAAATTAAGTTCACAGGATTTGCTGTCATGTGGTAGTGCCGGGGGTGAGCGAATAAAACCTTATTTTGTTATTGAAAAGGACGTTAAATGTGATATCGAGCGGCTTTTACGAGATTTTGCTTGAAAAAAAAAAAGCACGCGCTCGTACTGCATGTAAAGCGTTTCCTCGGTTTACGACACTTAAATTTGTACGTAAATCGCAACGTACCCCAGTTTAGCCAAAATAGTAAACCTTAAAATCACCCATGAGCGATACATATCAATACCTGTATAAAAAAGAATAATTACAACTGAGAAAGCATCCGTGCCCCGCGTGACATAAATCGAGGACCTAATTAATTTGATCGTTTCAGTTTTATAAATGGTCTTTTTTTTTTGCCTCAGGTCTCGTAGAGAAGCTACTCCTTAAACCACCGTCTGGTTTAAAGACAGAAAGAGTTCCACGCAGCAGCGGTGAGGAAATGTGATCACTGTACTGCATTGTAATTAAGACTGGAACCCATAAAAATACCATTTTGTCTTTGCATTTTTGGAACAGTGATGGACCGATTGCAGAGTTTCCTCCCGCAGATAGCAGAAGCCAATCAAAAGCTAACGCAGCAGATGAAAGAAACCCCGGCAGGACATTTCGACATAGAGAACATCGAGGAGGCAGAAAAAGTTATCGAGATGGTGAGCAAAAAAAAAAAAAAAAAAAAAAAGAAAACTTTCCCATTGTCAGTTTGACGACCTGGTTTGTTCAAGATGTCTGACACCTTCCTCGTGGTTTGCAGGACATCGGACTGGTCGAACTTAGCGCATCTGATAGTGAGTCGGAGCACGAAGAGGAGGATTCTTCGGACTCTGACGAGGAAGAATTGGAGACCGTTTTAACTGAGGGCAACCTCAAACTACCAGGACACAAATTCAAAAAGGATAACTTCAACATCCAGGTTGTGGGGCAGCTAGAGAAATAAATGTCCCCCACATTTTTGATTTCTGACTTTCTATTGACTAGACCGACGAGTTATGTACAGGGCACAAAAGCTATAATGTGATGAAGAGCCTCCCAATGGGAAGTTTACACACCTTAAAAGATGCAACGAATCCAGCGACCACGCCATGTTGTTTTTTTGTTTTTTAAATGCATATCACGATTTGTATTTGTCTTCATGTACAGTTCATCTTTACGGATAACAATAAACACCTTTGGAATAACCAGTCATCACATCAGCTAAATTTCAAGAAAAATACACTAATGGGTCAATATATACCTTTAGTACATGATAGAAATCAAACCTTAAATTGTGAATTGATAGCTTTGAGATCCAGTTCTCATTGTCCAGGCCAGGAGGCTCTGAGGTTAAAGAGAATTAACACGTCACATGGTGCCAAGTAGTAAACTCCCAACTCGTTCAAGGCCGACTGCGGCGAGGGGTCATCCCTTCCCGTCCAATCTTTTGTGCCTTGTGCAGAAGAAGATTCCTTGATGAGGTCCCTCAGCAAGATAGCGGAACCCACATTGAGGCACAAGATAATGCAGGCTTCTTTAACACTAGAGGCAGAAATTTTGATTAAAGATTATATATATATATATATATATATATATATATATATATATATATATATATATATATATATATATATATATATATAATAAACATCGTTAAATGCTTGTGCTACTTGAAAAAACTGGAACACATTTTTTTATCTGGTGGTAAATGAATGTGAGAGTATACTTTTTTTTCTGGACTTACTGCTTAAAAAAGTTCTCGGGTCTTTTGCAGTAATGACCGAAAAGAGGAAAAAGGTTTCTGGTCATGTCAAACTGAAGTTGAGCTGCTCCTCCGTCGCTAAAATGATTGGACAGGACCACCTGAAAGACAAACGATATGGACATATTTTATTGGAGTAGGAGGAATTTTATCTGCTTGAAGTGCTTACTTCCTGGTAGAGAAAGCTGTCCAGTCTCTCTGCGAGGCCCTGCCAAGCCAGTTGGAACAGAGACAAACTTAAAAGCTGGTGCATGTTCAACAGGCTGTCCCTGATGCAAAGCATCATGGGACATGCAGAACTCGACAAGGACATGGCGGACATGTCATGCTGGGACGGATGAGAGAACCACCTACAAAAGGAGGACAACAACGGCCATTCATTCACGCTGAGCTCATAATCATCAGCGTTGTCCTCACCTGTCTTGGCAGTATGATTTGGCTTTTTCCGTGATGTCCCTCATGATGGCGTCCAGCAGCCGGCCCGTCATGTCTCCGCGGAGCCGATCCAGCAGGGCCAGCAGGCCTTCGAACAGCGAGCTCTCCAGAGAGGCCAGGCGGCCCATTTCCAACACCCCCAGGCCACCCAGCGCCGCCTCGTCGCCCAAGGACACGGCCGCCTGCTGCAGCTGCAGGAAAAACTGAAACGGCGCGGGAGACCCACTAATACGCTTTGCTTTATAAAGGAGCTTGAAATGAATTCATTGTACAGCATTGTCTTTCTTACCCAAAAACATGCAGCAACATGAAAAATATCTTCACACACTAAAAAGTTGAACTGAAAGCGTCTTACCACATTGTCCCCCCAGTCTGTCAGGATGGTGGAAATGTAATTGACGGCGTTGAGTATGGCACAATAACGTGCACTGAGAGGGGTGCGTGACTCCTCCTTCATCACCTGCATCAAACGGAATAAAATTGGAGTCTTAGGCAGACCTCTGCCAAGGCAACATGATGAAAAATCACACACAAAATTTGTTGAAAGGAACATATATATATATATATATATATAAATTTCGTACCTTTCCAAACCACCACAAAAACCTAACGGCAATGCAAACTTTCAGTTTTAAAATTCTTTTACATTCTTTAAACACTGTTTACCATTTAGTCCAAATACTTTGAGCTTCTGGAAATGATGAGCGTGAAAGCAAAAATTTATAGGGCGAAGAAGAAGAAGAGAATATTTGGATAATATATGTCTTTAAACAACTAATCATTAGCAAAAATAATTCTTGTTTGATCATCAGTAAGTTCTCCATCACAATGCAAATTATGCAAATGTATTTTTGATTACCTGAGTGAGTCGTATACGGAAGTCATCGACCAAGTCTTTCTGCAGCTCCAGAAACTTCAGCTGTGCAGATGGACAAGGTAATGCCCGGTAGCGGTCTAGCGATGAGGGGGAGAAAAAAAAAAGAAAAGAAAAAAAAAAGTCTTTTACCACCATAGTGGTGCTCAGTGTTCATCCCGATGACCTGCTTACCCGTGATGACCTGCAGCAAAGTCATGAAGGTCTCAGCACAATCGGGGCACTTGAGCTCATCCATGTCTCGGATGTCTTTGTACTGAGAGCTCCACGCTCCCTCGGCCGACAGCATGGCGTCCACCTTCTCCAGCGCCACTGCGCACAGCACACCGTTAAGCGTTGCCATCATGGCCTGCGAGGAAAATTTGAACGTTTGTCAACCTACACTTCTTCTCCACCGTCAGCCACTTCTGAAGGATGGCGTCATCGAGCAGCAAGTGGAGCAGGCCGGGCAGAGGCGGCGGGTACGAGTGGTTGCTCCGCAGCTCCTTCTCAAACTGGAGAACCTCCTCTACCAGGTGGCAGAAGAGCGCGTCGTCGTACAGCAGGCGGGACGCGTCCCCGGCCACCTTCTCCTGGACTAAGGACAGCAGGCCTCGACACAGCTCCACCTGAAAGGATGTCCCCACTCAATTTTATATGATGAAGACATTTTTTGGACGTTTTTTTTAACGTGTTTAGGAAAAAAGGCCGGGAGTTAACTGAACATGAAGACCGCACCAATAAAAATATAGGTAAACTTACCCCTGAAAAATCATTAAAATGTACTCAATCATTCTTTTTTCCAATGAGTTATCCTGGAATTACAAACAATATTGTTTCAAAATGTCATAAATAACGCATATAAATAATTCATTTAAAAAGTTTGTACAAAAGAGTTCAATACGACGTTTAACTACACTTAAATGTACTCCAGAATTAAAAATAAAATTTCTGCAATTTTCCACGAACCACTAGAGGGAGCCATAAAGCACAATTGACAATATCTTAAACGTCTTTAAGGAATAATTCATTAACATATTTGAATAGTTAAAAAAACAAATTCAAAAAACGTGATTTATTTAAAAAATCCAACAAAATCCTTTTCAAAAGAAGTGTTTTTTCTTCTTTTTACAAATGCACAACCGGTCAACAATTTCAGATGAACTTTGTTCTGCAGAAAATCATATCTGTACTTTGATAGCGCCAATCAGTATTGAGCAAAGGCAAATTTCCTCCTACTCACCATGGCATTGATGTTGGCATTAGCTCGGTCCAGGATAGGTTGGATCTTTTCTTCCATGAAGGTCGTGCTGTTCCCGATCCACATAAGCACCTGAGTCAGGTACCACTCTGGCTACAAATACACACAGACACAAAACTCACAAACGGTGTCTTAAGACTGAGGGAGGGCGCGAGTCCGACCTTGCTGGGGGTGTTGGTCTGTCGATTGCCGTAGAAGTGATAGCGGAACCTCTTGCTGAGTGGCTGCAGCATGATCTGGATGGGCAGGCAGAGTGGAACCTCCTGGGGAACAGCAAGCGGTTGGACGTCGGCTTTGGACTGGGGCGACGTCCTCTGAGATATGAGGTCATCGCTGGACAAAGGAAGTTAAAGAACACGGAGGTTTAACACAGTCACGTCGTCAGGTTCCGGGGGGATATTTTGAAGCCAAGGATACGATGTCTGGAGGGCCAGGAGTTGCGTGACCAGAAGCTCCAGCTGACTCGCCAGCTCTTGCCCGTTGGCGGTGGGTGTGAGGGACTGGGTCGGAGGGGATATGATCGGCCATTGGAGCTGGGTCAAAACCTTCTCCAAATCCCTATGAGTTTCACAAGATTATTAACCCTTTAATAATTACAAATTCAGTCAGAGGAACATTTCTTTTCTTTGTTTACCCAGCCAGACGATCCTTGATAATCTTGTGCCAAAATTGAAGAGTTTCTCTGAGGAAATCCCGCAAGTGAGAGCATTTGGACTCACTCAGGCCTGCGTCCATCACAGCCATGCTTTCCACAGCCTTGATGGCCTCCCACACGCTGCTGGTCATCAGACACTGCTGGACCACAGCGCTGTGGAAACACATAAAATCCAATATTGTATTAAAGAAGGGAGGGGGGGGGGTGATTGATGATGATTATTTTAGGACCTCAGCTCTTCAATGTGCTGAAGACAGCGTAGGTATTTCATGTGTCTCTCCACCGTCTCCACTTGGCTCATCTTTTGACCGAGAGTATCCATCCACGGTTGGGAGTTCTGCAGGTGCTACAAAACGAAACAGAGCACTGAGTATGCACTTTAAAAAATCTTTTAATCAACAGTGTTATTTACCTGTTGTAGTTTTGTAGAGATTACTTCCTCCCGTTGCAAAAGCTCCTCCAAAGAAGATCTGGCATCTTCAGCCGCAGACAGAGCTGCTGACACTTGGGGAGGTACAGAGCTGGATGCTGTCAACACCTAAAACGCGACATATCAAATGAAAACTTCTAATTTTTGGCAGTAAAATCAATTACAAGTTTATTGAATGGTCACCTGTCTTTCCAATGCGCTGCTGTCGTCCTCCAATTTTTGCAGCAGGCTGCCGACATTCTTCAGCGATTTCACGTCACTGCCCACCTCTTTATCTATAAACTCCACCACATAGTCACGCAGTTCGTCGGAAAGGTCCGAAAAATTCCCGTTGTTGGGATTATCTGTTAAAACGGGATTGAAATGTTTTGACAGATTTTCAACATCGCTGTCTTCGGCTGTGGGCGCCGCCATCTTGGCTCCGAAAGACAACACACAAACTTCCTGCCACGAGAAGCCTTCGTACAGGAAGTGCGCTTGTTTACTTCTCCAGCATCTACCGCATAGGCTAAAACGGAACAAGTGATAGTAACAGCGCCCGGCAGAAAGTTTCAAGATAAAATAAAATTTAAGAAGCAGCATTGACTCTTTCCGTCGTGCTGTTAAAAAAATAACAAAACAAAACAACAAATAAAGTAAACACATTTATCGAGGTGACGTTTTAACAGTTCAATGTGCATTATTTCAATCGTTTTAACTCTGCAACGCGTTGAAGAAATATAATGCACAGCGCCGAGATAAAGAACATATAAGGCCCTTTCACAATAAAATAACTTTGGATGAATGAGACCGATTTACGACGTTCGAGAAGGGGCCATTTCTGTTATGATGACCCATGATGAATCTCCAATCATATCAGTAACAACCAATGCAAACTTCCACTGATGTCAACGTGTACAAGGTTAACAGCTTCTGGATTTAGAATACAACATAAATAAAATTAGTGGTTCTATTCATAAAACTGATTGGCCATAATACACAGATTTAGCACTAATGATTTTTCCAATGACCAACTATATGTGTATATATATACTACTATTATAAATTTCATTTTCCAAAATAATCTAATGTATTGAGACACATGGGCATACACAATAAATAAATACGCTACGTTACATTGCGAGTCCCCAGGTGTCGTTTGTGTCCCCGACTGACTGTAAAAAGGCCTCTGGGCACAGATAGCAGTTTAGTTAACCCACTCCCAAGGAGGCCATTCTCAAGAGGACAAAAGGCAAAACGTGCCCGTGTCATCTTGCGTTTCGTTGAACGTGCGGCACGATCACGTGGAGAGCTCATTGAGGAAAGATCTCCAGGAGGACCAAAATGACTTTTTGCTTTACCAGAAGAAAATTGCTTGATTGTTGCAGCCAACCATTTCAAATATTTGATTTGCACTTATATTTTAGACTCCATCCATTTTCTATCCTCACAAGGGTCGCAGGGTTGCTGGTGCCTATCCCAGCTGGCTTTGGGCACCGGGGAGAGAACCCACGCAGGCTCGGGGAGAACTTGCAAACTCCACACAGGAAGGCCGGAGCCAGCTGGATTTGAACTCGGGAAAATGGGGTCGTCATCACTGTTAATAGCATTAAAATGGATAAGAATTCAAATCTTATTGTGATTCAGAGTATAATAAACAAGAAATGTTCTTCAATAGCCCACAAACTTAGTCAAATCACAACATAGATATGTTTCACATTTCAAACACATTCATGTTAGGTTCATTTAACTTTAAAGCAATGAAAAAAAGAACTTGGCTTTGATTGGTCTATGCAACATCGCCCCTCAAATTGGTGATGGGCAGCAATTCGCCCTAAAAATAATGGATTGAACCATTTTTGGTCCTCAACCCACAGATAGGGAAACCTTGATCTACTTGCGTACGTATGCCGGTGAGTCAATTGCTTACGACACACATTTGAGCCACTATTGTTTGACATTCAAACTTCTGTGAACACAAAGCGACACAGCGCTCTCAGTGGCATTGGCGACTCTCGCAGAAGGTCGCAGTCTTCTCTTCCTGTTAGTAGCCGCGCTGCTCCCGATGACCTTTTTTGTCATCTGTTCGCCACGAGCTCGCAGAGTAAACCCCAAGGTTTAAGAATGAAGGAATGACATTCCCTCTTTTAATGATGTCACTGCTTTCGTCGAGCACCTGGGGTTATTTCGATTCTCGCGTGCACACAGGAAGACTACACGTGCAGCAGGGTGAACGCGCAGGGCAGTCGGAAAATTCAAGTATCTACATTATATGTCGAGCTCCATGAGGCCTTCACATTTATACAGTGCATTACATATGTTTGTACAGCTAGGCAGATAAATAAAATATAAAATATGTATAAAATACACTGCAAAGGGAAAATGGCACCACCTGCTGGAGTTGATAGGAAACTGCATGACATCTATTGCTGGTATTATGAAGTGTTATTTATCGCATTATTTTAGTGCTGTGGTGTAGTTATGGAGAGAAAGATGTATAAATCCTGAAAAAATAAAAATCAATCATCTGGTAACGCACAATTTCAATAGTCTGGACTGAGGAGTCGGTAGTGGTGTGCCACATGACGCCATCATAAGGCCCCCCCCCCCCCCCCCCCCCCCCCCCCCCCACCATTTTTTTGTGAAATTATAACTAACTTGGGACTCAACAATATTCACTATTTTTAGATTTAAAAATATCCTAAAGCACTAATTTGTCAGCTAAAATCCATCCATCCATTTGTCCTCAGGGTGAGCTAGGGCCTATCTCAGCTTAAAAAAAAAAAAAAAAATCTCGCCAACTACTGAGATGTCCCATTGATTTAGAGTTGTTTCCACTTGGGTGATCTCAAACTATGATTCATGCTTCTCAGGACTACTACCGTGTGTCAAACGTTTGAGCCCTTTTCAACTTGCCTCCGGCCCCGCCCCCTCGCTTTTCTGCTCACTATTAAAAAGACAAGTCAGAGAGGGACACTCAACAGTGTCCACTCTGAGAAAGGAGATCCTCCTCACTTCATAGGATGCCGCGAAACCTCCAATCAGGTACGTACTTGTATCGCTTTGTATACCCTCCTGATCTCCCTGATGATCTTGTCAATTCTTCCTCCTAGTTTGGCTGCTATTGGCCAGTATAACGCTGGGCAGCGAAGTGGCCGCAGCACCGATTTGTGCCAACGGGCAGGCCAGGTGTCGCGTCCTCTCATTGGCCAACCTCTTCGACAGAGTCATCCAGCACTCGGCGAGGATGCACGACATCTCCAATGACCTTCACTCGGAGTTTGTGAGTTGCAATTTTCATCGCTCCTATATTTTCTATTTGCTCAAAGCCCAATTATTTAAAAGCCTGGAGGTAGTTTTGAAAACAACCTAAAAAATAGGATCGCACAGTTTGAGGGGTTGAATGTCAAACTATTTTTATATTTGATATTATGAGCCTCCCAAAGTTAAATCCCCGACTCCCAGTGGTTAAAATGACTCACACATTGTAGGACAGTATCCTTTTTACTGAGCTACCCGTTGACATTTACGTGACCTCTGATATTTCATTTCTTTGCGCACCGAGCAGGAGCAGTACTCCACGCCCAGTCGGAATCACATCGGAAGGGTCAGTCGCAACTGTCACACCTCCACCCTCCTCACCCCCAACGGCAAGGAGAACGCCCAGAGAATTGCGGTAAATCTATTTTAACGTTAGCCCCTGGAATGTCTGCGCTCTTTATTTTGTGTGAGTGGTCATTCCAATAACTGAAAATTTGCAACAAAAAAAACCCTACCCCCATCCCCAATTGTCACATAGCGCGAGGAGCTAACGGAGGTGATCCTGAAGCTCTTGATGGCTTGGCGAGACCCCCTGTGGCACTTTCACCAGATCGCGGCCCGCCAACACGACCTGGCCAACTTCAGCTCGGACAAGGCTCTCCAGATGAGCGAAATGGTGCGCGAGTTACGAAAAGGCGTGGAGAAAGTGGCAGAGAAGGTACCCCGTCCCATAAGAAGCTATTTGGGTGTATTTTTTTCCCCTCTACATACAGAATAAGCAATACAGGGCCGAACACATTCTTCAGCGCATCTTTTCTTTTTTCCTCTACCTTAGATGCAGACACTGGGGATGATAAGCAACTCCGTGAGCACCGTGGAGGATCTCCTGCCCTCGGAGAGCGGCCAGTGGCGCCTGATGAAAGACCACGAGCTCCTCTACTGCTTCCGCCGCGACTCGGACAAGATTCAGAACTACTTGAAGATCCTCAAGTGTCGCATCGTTCCTGAGCATGGATGCTGAACGGAAGGAAAAAAAGAAGGGAAAAAGCACTTGATCATCTAGGAAAGGTTTTGTACGGAAAGGGTTTCATAACACAGGTGGATATTTTTTTTTTGTATGAGAAGCAATAGTGAAACACAAAGACTGGCAAACATTCTCTGTATAAGCAAAGACAAGGATTGTTGTTGTCATAAGTGTTTGTTTCATGCCTATCATTTACATAAAAAGCAATATAAAATGTTGGAACAAATCTTTGTGCATACCGATTCGTGATCCTCTGTAGATGACCACAATGTATTCTCCAGTTTGTGAGTCAACAGAAGCAATCTGGTCAGATAAGTCATGAATGCATCATATCTCACTGAGTTTTAAGATGTCATTAGAGGTTCTCAAACTTTTTATACTTACGTGAACAGTGTATGTTGACACAATTAAGAAGAATAGTATTTCCCCCACCCAAAATAATGCATTAATACATGTTTTTGCCGATTTATTCTCCCAAACATGTCTGTTAATATTGTATAACACCTTAAATGTTCCCCAAAAAAGTTCTAAAAACCCAAATTTTCAATTAATCGCTGCAATAATGCACAGTCGTAAAAAAGAATAAACCTTATCACCACTTAGTGGCCCAAAACCAAAGTAAATTCACACAGTTTATTTTATTACCCCTATACTGTATGTAGGCCTACACTGTGTCAAAAATGACTATTTATTGTAAATGAAGTTAGAGACCCCAAAGCCATAACTCGCAAATCTCAGAGTCTTAGAACCGAGACACTGACGACATCCTGTGCAAAAGAACACTTACCAGAGAAGCCAGTAGTCAATGGCAGCCAAACAGGTCCAAATTTGGATAGACATGTTTATTGATTGCCTTACATAATAATAATAAAAAAAATAGTGTATGGTGTAATTTAGCTTCAAGATGCAGCTGCTAGGTTGATGATTTCGGACTTTCCGCTGCTCTGTTCAACACAGGCGACATGGAGGGAACCGTCCCTGTAATACACACAAAGAAAGGAAGCAAATGAAGCTGCTCATCGTGATGATCGAAGGGGGTCCGTACCTTTTCATTGTGACCACTGTGTCAACACTGTGGCGCTCCTCTTTGGGCTCTAGGTCCCGCAATATAATCTGTGCACAAGAAAAAAGAATTCTGTGATAGACTCCAAGGAAAAAAAAAACAAAGGTGAATTGTGCTGGAGATGACAATACCTTGGCGAGCTTCTCCGGCTGTTCGGACTCAAATCTCTGGTAAATCTCCAGGCAGAGGGAAGAGAGCTGGCCTCCTCCGCTCAGGGTGTGATTTCGGCGGGCCGGAAGCGGCAAGCCGGACGGAAGGAGCACGGTGAACGCCTCCGCTCCGGATTCATCCAACTCCTGTCAATCACAAAGCGTATTCCGCCATGCTGAACAAGTCAACGTTGCCGATCTCGCTTTTAGCGACGGTGACCTTGAGCAGGATGTCCGAAGCGGACACATCCACTCGGACGGATTCTTCGTCCGAGACGAGGTGGTCCCTGCCCACCAACAAGCCCGCCTGGAGGGCGGCGCCCACCGCGATGACCTCATCGGGAGGCGCCGAGCTCAGGAGCTCCACGTCGGGGAACAGGTCGCGAATCATCTGCTGCAGACGAGGGATCCGCGCCGACCCGCCGCAGAGGACCACCTGCCACAAGTAAAATTTTAGCATTATCTCCCCTTAAAATAAAAAATAAAATAAAATCAACTATCGGAATAAATTTAACTCGGTCACTACTAGCCCGGTTAAAACGCATTTTTGACGTCTATAGTTGCTATTGGCAGTGAATGAGTCCTAAGGGGTGGTGGTTATTAAAAGGGGGGAGAGAGAGAGTAAAAGTGAGGGGTGCAAACAGCACCTTGTTGATGTCACTCGTAGAGAGTTTGGTCTCTTCCAGCAGGCTTCTGATTGGCTGGATGCTCTTGTTGAAAAGGGAGGAGCAAAGCAGCTCAAATCGAGCTCTGAGGGGACCAGACAAAAAAAAGTTACGCAGCTGATTTTCTGTTCTTTCAATTTAAACAAAACTAGAAAAGGGAAATAAAAATTACGGATGAGGTATATTTCCGCATTATAATTATCTCCCGGGTAGACAACCTGTTCATTTGTGTCCTCTTTGTCTCAGCAAGACGGCAAATTTAACAAATGGGACATGACTGGAAAGGCCAGGACTTAAATAATATGGATTAAAAAAAATGTCCAATACACTGGACACAAAGGAAGAGGCTGGCTTTCAGCAGGATGTAAAATTTCAAAATATTGCTCATTAAGGACATCGCAGAGGTATTTTGTAAATATCATTAGCCATATATTGTATCTGCCTAATTCATATTACTGTATATCCAAAATATTTGTAACACAAATTTATCATTTCCGATAAAAATACCAGCGCTTGCTCAAAACATGTTTTCCAAAACCATTGAAAAATACTTTTTCACAAAAACCTGGAGACATTGCAGTCAAAGTCGGCGCCATCGTGCAGGGAATCCACAAAGCAATTGGCTGATCCCAGCGATGACAGGGAGTGCTTGGCCATGTCCGCTCCATTCATCAGCTTGAGCATTGCGCGGGCATTGTTTGTCACATCGTGTTTAAAAGTGCTGTGCCGCACACAAGCAAAAGGAGTTTAAAAAAAAAAAAAAACATTCTCCAGATAAAATGATTTGTTCACAAGTTACCGTTTGAACTCAGTGGCGAGATGCTGGGCCAGGGCCTGCGTGAAGCTTTCGCCGCCGATGCTGTGGTCGGTGTGCGTATTAAGGACGCGAAACATTCCTCCGTTCACCTGCAGCACGGTCACACTCAAGGACGTACCGCCCAGTTTGTAGACCAGAACATGGCTGCCAACAAAGCAGATGTAGCCATGCATCCAAGTCTTTCTTTTGAAATCAGACCAAATATAGAAATTTTGCAGCAAAATGGCTTGCGGCACCTTTTCGGGGCTAAACAGTCCTGTCCAATGTTATAAGCTAAAAGAGCAGCGGCGGGTTCATGGATCAACCTGAGAACATTGAACCCTGCGGCTTCAGCTGCATCCCTGCATGATCAAATTTTCCAATTGAGATAGAAATACACCAACGAGGCATGGGCCGATATTAGATTCTGACGGTGTGATAACCGTGATAAAAAATTTAACTTTAATTAAAATTATAGCTCCAACCCGGTTATCGGCCCATGTCTAACACCAACATATAAAACATGAACGCTTGGAGTAACCTCAACGCGCGCTTCTGAGGGTGTCCAAATTCAAATGGGACGGTAATGACGGCATCAGTCACATCAGAACCCAGTGCAGACTGAGCGGTTTCTGGAAAAAACAAATATTTCCATACATTTATAGTTTCACACAATTACAAATATATATAACTACGTAAGTGTGTGTTACCTTTCATCTTGTGAAATATGAGTTTGGCGACATCCTCCGGCGCAACGTACTTGGGTTGTTCTCCCGCTGTAATCTCGTAAAACGGCTTCCCAGATCGGTTGACAACCTGTGTACGTACGGCAAGACATGCTCGTAAGTTTGTAAACAAACTTTTGATGTAGAAGAGCTCGCTAATGATCAAAAACCTACCTGACATTTGGTTTGTGACTTATGAACTTGCGTCTCTGCGTCATCAAAGCTGCGAATTGAGAAACGCCATAGTGCAGTACTGTGAGCTCAGTTTGCATTTATTTTTATTTGACATAATCAGACTCGATGACAAAATGTAGCGTTACCTTCTGCCCAGGACTTGCTTAACTTTGTCAACCGTGTTGGCAGCGTTGCGAACCCGCCCTTGCTTTGCTGCAATTCCCACAAGCTGCAGAGGACAAACAGTACAGTCTTCCTCACATTTTTTTCCGTACAATAGGAAGACACTAAAGCTATCACAAAAAAAGAGGTGGCTCATGTGTTGTAATAACATCAATTCATTGACTTGTAACAAGTGTTTGACACGAGGTATGTGCATAAAAGATTCAATGTCAAAATTTGTTTTACTTTAATGCTTATTTTGCATCAGGAGAAAAAAGTCACTAACAGAAGACTGGTGGAGTTAATGCATGAGAGATTTTATTTTAAAATATCACGCAGTGTCTAAATAATATATAGAAAACTACTAAAACACGTAAAAAAAAAAAAGCACAAATATTCCAATTTATTGTACCTGCTCATTTTCTCTATATGCAACCACAGCTGGAGTCACTCTGTCTCCAGCATCGTTGGCAATGACGTCAGCACGACCGTCCTACACACACGTATTAAAACCACATTGTAACAAACAATACATTAGTTACTATACGTGATGCAAAGAATACGACAAAACTACACATAGCTTGCATGCCTTTCGCTGGCATTCATTGAAGTTAGCATGTTAGCATTTGCCACTAAAGACGTAATTTCTGTCAAAAAATACAATTAAAATTACTACTACTGCGACTGACTGATTCGAATAATGAAATGGTAGCATGAATCGAACATCACCGGGGAAAACTCACCTTAAATATCGCCACACATGCACATGTGTAGCCGAAGTGAACGCCGATAGCGGCCATGCTGAACGAGCTGGAACCGGCATCACGTGGACAGGAAGCAAGCGAACGACTTCCGGGTCAAGATTTTCAGAATAAAAGCGTAGGCGGATACGTACAAAATAAGATTTAAAAAATTAGTTTAAATGTAAATTTGAAATGCTAATTTGAGCTAAAATAAATTGGGAGACGATTTTCATCACTCAAAAGCTGGAAGCAGCTAAAAAGATTGATTGCATTTTTAGGACTTGGGTTTGAATGTTAGGCAAAACGATTTTAAATGAACAAAAGCCAAATGCAATTTCAGAAAAGTATGAATTTCTGTACAACGGATGTATTAATAGTGTCGATAATGACATGGGTTGGTGTGTCTCCGGGTTAAAGGGGAGCACATTTGTTTTGGGCCACGCAGCTATTTATAACAGCAAGAGTGCGCGCACCATGTCGCCGCTTCTTCTGTGCAGTGTGCTGCTTTTAAACGGGGTGTCTTGTTCCGAGGCAGCAAACTGTGAAGGTAAGAAAAAAAAAACGGCGGTAATTAGAAAATCTACATTGCACTGAATTGTATACAGTATTGCATTGCATGAAAAGTTAAAGGCCCAAGCTGTCAAAGAAGCAAGTGACTAAGTTTGTTTGATGACTATTAACCACAAAACGGGTCCGCAGTGTGCGAGGGCTTTCTTCAGCGATTATATGGAATTGTGACGTCGAGCCACAAAGACCTGACTCCCGTTCTGGTGGAGAAAGAACTTTTCCGGGCTTGCTCTGCCGCTCAGGGGAAGGAGGCGAGATTGGTGATTACGCTCACACACACACACAGAAAAAATATTTAAAATAAAAAAAGAATTGGGGGTTGTTTTTTAAAATGTTCACCCCCTTAAGAGAACATTTTTTCGTATGATAAAAAGGCATACGTTTTGCAAAGGAGTTCACCTAATGTTCCAGTGAATTTCCTCTCAATTCGAAAAGAAAAATGCCTCGCTCCTTTACATTGAAAAACATCTGAGATTAAATTATCGGTGCATATATATCCACTACTTTAAAAATGTACATTTAATGGCCAATTTAAGTTTGATTACAGGCAAAAATCAAGCAATAAACATAAAACAAAAACGGATGTGCGTGCATGTTGCAGTGTTACTACCTAGGTGCCATTGACGACGCAGCTACCCGCGTCACGGCATCAGTGTGTCAACCTCTGGCCTCCCACGTTCCTGTGGAGAAGATATGCCAGCGCCTCAACAGCAGAGACACGCAAATATGTCAACTCAAACACGGTAACAGAAGCACAATTGTTAATCTATTTAGTGTCGTATGCTCCTGAAATCCCCCTCCCTCTTCAGAACCTGAGTTGAAGGACCTGAGCGGCGAAGACCTAAAAAAGATGCGAGTGCTGGAGCTGAGGAACATTTTAGCCTCGTGGGGAGAGGAGTGCCGAGGATGCCTGGAGAAACACGAGTTTGTCAGCCTTATCCTGGAGAAGGCCCCGTTTCGGAATCAAAAAACAGAACTGTGATTTACTATATCTAAAAACAAAACAACTTAAAGCTTTATTCTGAATTCAATCAAAGTGGTCCACACACGTCAGAGCGGAAAAATAGATCTAAATGATAAATACTGACCAGAGAACATCTGCACAACAGAGGATTGAAAGGGTCAGAGAGAAATGTGGGCAGTTCTTCTTGGAATATTTAATTTCAAGTCCAATTCTGAAAAAGTTCTTAGTGTGAGGCTCAGCTTTTGCTCTTCGTTTTCTTCTTTTTGTTGGTGGTGCTGGGGACAGGAGGCGCTGGGTTGACTGGTGGAGCGCCCAGCTTCTTGCTTTTCGCCTTTTTCACTTTGTCCTTAATGGCGTCAATGTCCAGCTTGCTTTCCGCGGCTGCTGAAATGCCACAGATCAATACATACTTTAATGCAGTTGTTTCCAAATAGTTTTTTTTTTTTTTTTAGTTTTAGACTAACCTTTAGAAACGCTGTAAAAAGTAGTTGCTGGAAATCGATTTATATTGCTTCTTTCTTTAGTTAATGTGAAAAATTATGCAGTTTTAGAATACGTTTTTTTTTTAAATAGATAATTTGATTATTTATAGTCTGCAGAGTGAGTGGGCAGTCCGTGACACATTTACTCTTTCCTGGGGGGGCTTTGCAAAGTATAATTGAGAAACACTGCATTAATGCCAGATTGTTAGAATAGATTGGTGTTGCATTCATATTATTTACTGTGTTATACAAGCGACTAGGTTTGCATCGAATTATTTCAATATGGAAACTGTACCATGGTTTCACGATTGTGATTTTTGTGGGGAGAGTTTTACTATTTGTAGTAGTTGGACACCACTGTAAGACACGATGCTCGTTTGGATTTCTACCTTTAGTTTTCTTCAGTTGGGGTTTCTCCTTCGGTGGAATAAAAGCTTTGTTCCTCTGCTTCTGCTTTTTGGTCAGTGCCTCAGCTTGCTTCACCTGAAAAAATAAGTACATATATTTCAGATAATGTTCTCACTTAAATATTCATTGACAACGGAGTGCACTGGCCTTTATTTCCGCCATCTTTGTCCGCTTCTTCACACTTTCTCGTAGGAAGAATTCACCCGTAGCCAACTCCTTGTCGATCTTTCAAACAGAATGACGTTTGTTGGTGAGTATTACAAGCAAAAGACCAAAAAAATAAATAAAAGTCAAGCTGATGTGAGCATACTGACCTGGCTCTCTGGCTGTGGTGGCGGGAAGGGAGTGTACTCTTTCTTAACACTCTTTTTCTTGGGCTCCTTGCGCTTGGTCAGGTTTTTGTGTCGGAACTTGGGAAGGAAGCGTTCCCAATCCTGCATACGAAGCTCGGGATCTTTGGTCAGCTCCCGTTTGATCATCAGCGTCTGGTGATTTCAGGAGACAGACAGAAATAAACATAAATAAATCATTTGGAACATTCGAGTGGAACGCAGGTATCTTATTTTGTGCCCTCAGCTCTGAGTTGAGCCGACCATAGCAATCAAACCCAGAGAAAGCGATGTCTGTCAGATGTCAGAACAAGGATGGAAAGCATCATCATCATCAGGCACGTGATAAAGAAGGAAGTCGGGGAAATCAAGCGAGCCGTCATACCTTGATGTTGTAAATGGGGTGGATGTTTTTCATCGTGTCCATGACAACTTTGCGCACCTAAACAAGGCCACATGGAACAGAATCTATTTTCTATTTGTCTAGTCAATAACTGTAGAAATAAATAAAAAATACGGTGACTATATTATTATTAGGCATGGAATGAAAAGCGTACTTCCTTCAGGCCATTAAAGGGACCCAGGGCTGACACAGTGTTGCCTTGAACCATCACATAGCAGTTGGTCAGCAGTTCTAAAGCCTGGGCAGCATAAACAATTCCATTACAAATATACCGTATGCACACGCGCACACTTGAAACATAAGAGATGTGCACGTGACTTGCCTTTAAAGTGGAACCTTTTGGACCGATAATACGCTGTCTTCGCTTCACAAATCTTTCTCTGTTCCTCACCAAGGTGCCTATTTTGATGATGTCACATGCGACGTCGTCCTGTAATATCCGCACAGCCTAACGGTGAAAAACAAACAATTGTATGTAAGGAAATGAAATACAGATCCCCAATGTGTTTACTAACTCCTCGCCTGTTCAAATGGAACACTCCTGGCAAGAAGCTTGATGAGATCCCGAGCCCTGATGATGGCATACGGATCAAAGGTTTTCCTCGTGGTGCAGACAGTCATGCTTCCCTCAATCAGGTCCAAGGAGGCTTTGACATACTGCAAAGAAACATGACCCTAAGCGTGTCAGCACTAATTTGCTCCAGGGACCTGACTATTTGGCACACACACCATTTCACCCAAAGCCTTCTCCACCAGCGGCCAGCAATCTTTCAGGTAGGCTTCCCTGTATTTTGGAAAGAGGGTGGCAAAGCTGCTCTCCTCCAGCATACCGCGGGGGTTGTCTTCTTTGGTGAAGGGGGCCTCTTTCCAGCCATCAGGAACGGTCAGGAGATCCGCTTGATCAACTGCATGGCAGGAATAAAATTTACTCTTTGAATAAACGCCTCCCATCTTCACAGAAGCTAAGTTACAAGAAAAAAATGTCATTCTACATATTCAAAACTTGACTAAAAGTGAAACATGGAAAACCCTGCTTAAATCCTTCTGAACAACCCAGATAGCGTGAGCAATAAACAAGGTGGCATGTCGCTGAGTATTAGCTGGGATGCTAACTCCTGCACGCCTACGTGTTTACAGACATTACGGTTAGCAGCGAATCAAACTTTTCGCCTCATCGAGAACGCTACGCCATGCATTCTATCAATATATGACATAATACAAGTATAAAGTACCATGGTTTTTCTCGTTTCGGGACTTCTTTCCAGCTTGTGTTTCATTCACGCCGTCTCCAGCGTTTTCAGAAGCCATTTTGTTAGGAAGCGGAAGTGACGACTCAATCTTCTTCTTCGGGATTTAGACACTTTAGCAAAAGCGTGGAAATGTTAGCGTGGTACACTGCTGCCACTATGAGGCAGAACTAAATCATGCAACAACAATTAATTCACTGAAACCGTTGTGAACCCACAATTCATATGAACATTTAAAAAGAAGAAACAGACAAAAGGGACATTTTCAACCATTTTATTTTCGTTGTTGACGTGAGTGGAAAGCCATAATCGCTTTGATTGCACTCACTGAGAGTACCGCTACTCCCAAAATGCCCACTAACCCCACCACAATGTAGATCATTGTCAAGTTGTCTTTCCCTGCGGGAAAAAAAGATATATTCATCCAGTATTAGACATTTCAGTGTTGCACATTTAAATCTAAAATGCATAAACATAAAACTCACAGGGAGCCGGTTTGATCAGCGACACCTCCCGACTGACAATGAGAGGCCCAGCAGACACCACGGCAGCTCGTTTCGAATTTGGTTTTGTGTCCATCATGAAGGTGGACGCTCTCTTGGAGCGGTGAGTCGCTGTGCAGTTCTAGTAGATTGGGGCAATATGAGTCATATGGGAATTATTCATAAGTGGAATAATATATATATTTTTTTATATATGAAAAAGAATGGCGCTGATTTTAATTGTGTTTTCATGACCAAGTACCATTACCTTTGTACAATTTTCTTTAAGTCCACATACGCTGGCCAAGCAGTGAAAATAAAGGGGCAGTTGCTCAGGCATATGGAACATCTGCATGGCGAATCTGCTTTTCTGGCCCACGCCATTCACAGACAGCCACCGGAATGTGTAATCAATAGGACACCTAAGGAGGACAAATATTGAAAATGAAATGCACACGTCTCATTTAGGGATTAAAATCTGGAATTCACTCACCCTTCCTCAAGGAAAACGCCCTGAACCTCATTGTGTGGGTCACTGGTCTCCGTGGCCCAGCAGGACTCCACGTGGAGCAGGACATTAGAGGGGAAAGTGACGTTGGCGTCCAGGGCAACCTGGAAGTACAGCGTGTCCTCCGGGCCCATGCTGGTAAATTCAAGATACTTGCTGCTGAAGGACTTGTCGCTGAACAGATCCATGGTGAGGCCGAGCTTCAGGGAGGTGTTGAACTCCACCACGGAGTAAGCATTGAACCTGCTCCACAAAACAAAGTGTGTGCTTCACAGCGAGACAACTAAAAATGTCTCTAAAATTGATTTCACACACACAGTACGTATAAAATAAAAAGGCATGCACCTGCAACTCACCATTTCAAATCAATGCTGACGTGGGCGTTGCGAATATAATGCAGAGGGTAGACGCACTTCCAGATCACTTTCAAATCCCTGCGGCTGATGGCCTCCTCCTTAGTCAAGGAGACAGCGAGTGTGTTCTGGAACTCAATGTGGGTTTTGTTCACCTGGGAAAATACATAAAATTGCCTTGACAACCTCTGCATACAAGTGAAAATTTCGTAAAAGAGTCTCCATAATTCAGCAAGAAGTTCCAATTCTTTTGCTCTTAATTCGAAAAGGAAAGACACAGTCCAGCCACTCACCCGCCTCTTCGTCCCACATTCCGTGCCGTGTCGAGGCGTGCTGAAATGGAACAACATGTGGCTTTCTTTCACTTGGCAGGTGGCGTTGTTCAGCACTACCTCCACCTTGCCTCCGATAAACGCGGTCAGGTACGGTCTGGCCACGCCGCCCGTCATCACTTTCTCCAGACATTGACTGAAAATACCTTTCTCTGCAGCACACGGAAACCATTGGACATGTTCGATACGGGCTTTCCAACTTAGTTTTGCGTAGTTTTCCGTCATCCAGGTAACTTGTTATCCTTTTATGGAAAAATGATTTTCATTACCGTTGCAGGTGGGGTGAGAGGGGACTGGACCCTGAAGCACGGCGCTCACATCGTAGTAGCCCAAACTGCATGCACAATGGAATGAACCTAGAGTGTTCACACACTGAGAATTCTGTGGACATAGAGGATGAACGGACGACGCACAGATATCTGGACCTGGGAGAAGAAAAATTCCATCAAACGCAAGAGTTAACTGATTCAAAAAAAAAAAAAAAAAGTTTTATCCACCTACCATCCCAGTAAAGGACTTCATCTCGAATAAAGACATAATCATTGTGCCGGGACTTGATATAATCCATGTGAAACATAACCGGCAGGGGCATGTCGTCATCTTTGTGGGACGCGTCGAAAAGCATCACCTGAATCTGCGTTTTGTTCATCTCTAAGGCAGGTTCCATACTGGTCACCTCCACACGGATTGGAGGACGGACCCCACTAAAAAGCTCCAGCAGCTGTTGGATGAAAATGAAAAAATAGCCACATTTTGTTCCATCTAACATGACGATATTCCAGTGGCAACGGTTAAATCGACCAATCATTGAGAATCACGTTAAAGCGATCCCCGATATCGTGCATTAACTTGACAATGCAGTCTCACCAAAATTTGGACACTCTCCACCATTACAGCGGTGGCCTCGGACATTTCCTCTTCCAGATCCTCAGGCAGAGAACCTGGCACCACTATTTTGAGCAAGTGAATTTCTTCCGATGCTGCATAAAACGGAAGAGCGCACATCAGGATCTACACAAATGTCCCTCGAGGTATCATTGGGATTCAGACCTCGGTCTTCATGGAAGGAGTCAAGTCCCACACCCCTCACGAGGAAACCGTAGATTGAATTGTCGACCGTGAAGCACAGCACCGTACGTTCCGATTGCCATCGTCCGTCGCACTGCTCCCAAAGCTCGAGGACGTACGTCTTCCCGGCTTCCAGACCCGACAGTCGGAGCTCGGTCTCGGTCAAATTATCCGTCTGGAGAGCGCTGCCGTTCTCAAGGGACAGTTTGTACAAAAACGACAGGGTTGGACTGGGCGTGCCGGGGATCCACAAGGCCAGCGACTCGTTTGTGCGGTAGCGGAGTTCAAAAACGCCGCGAGGTCCTGGAAAGTCAGACAATGAAGCATTGGTAGGATCATTCACAATAAAAAGTGTCTCTAATGACAATGCACATCCAATTAAATGTTTTTGCAGAAGGCAATAAGTTCAACAGAAGCTTTCAATTGCTCATCAGGCTTCGATCTTAAGGATAACGTACAGTATGTCCATTTGCGCAGTCGACAGATTCTAGAGGCATTTAGCAATTTTTCCATCAAGAACAAGCCAGCGCTGTGCCCAGCACAAATGGTGAAACAGCGATCTTCAAGCGGCTTTTTACAGGACATGGAGTACCTGTGTGTACCGGAAGTGTCCTGCTGCTCATCAGCACGCCGGCTCCACACACTGCATCCACTCTGGCATGGTAAAGTTGGCAAGGCAGCAGCCCCTCTACCTTGTAGTCATTAGCGAGCGTGGCGCCCAGCAAGGTGTCCTCGTGGTAGACATTGAACCTGGAGACAGACGAGGTGTCGCTCACCTCCCAGCTCAGCGTGTAGTTGTCGGAGCCAAATGAGGTCTGACGCAAGGCCTCAATCTGAGAGTGAGCTTTATGGCGGAAAGGGGATTACATTGTGTGTGGATTCTCTCTTTAGATTTTAACTGTGAAAGAATGAGTTTTACCAGCATTTCCATCATTCAGGATCATTTTGCTGGAGCGAGACTCCACGCCTGCTTGGCAAACTGTCTGTAGGCCAAATTTAACTTTGCTGCAGGGCTGAAGGTCAGTCAAGGTAAAAACAAAGCTGTCCGCCGGGAGCCAGGCGGGAACCTCCTCCATGACGTGGTCGGTCCCGTTGAGATGGAAGGAAGTGAGGAGGAAGCGGGAGAACCTGAGGTTCTCCGGAAAGCCCCAGGTCAAAACTATGCTGCTGCTGTTCCACAAAGTGACCCGAAAATCTTTGGGCGTGTCTGGATCTGATTGGAAAGGATACCAGAACATTCTACAGTCATATTTTCATATAGGAATCGAGACCGTCTCAAAGCGGTTGAATGGAAAAAGTATGAAAAGAAGTTGTGCAATATTCCGCAATTTAGCATGTCGTTCATAAATATATTCCATTTTTTTTTCCAGTGCATACCAGTTAACGCAGAGATGCAGGTGACAAGGAAATTGGCTTGCGGGTCCACGCACACAACATAGAGTGTACAGGAGTTGAGGGAAGTAACGTTATAGTAAGTGTCGGTGATGGTGCTCCTGCTCAGCACGTTATAGGAAGCTTGGTCACCATGATACAATGTGACATTGTGGGTGCTGTTGGCAGGAGCCGGTCGCCCCACTGTCCATGACAATAGCATTGCAGAGGAAGACCGGTCCACCACTTTCACGGGGTGGCGCATCGAGTAACCTGGAATGAAGGTCAGAGGTTAACCGCGTGGACATTTAGGGATTTTTGTTGGATTGCTTGGCTAGATTTAAATGGGGCGCCATGCGTGTTCTCACCAAAAGCAAGGAAAAAGTTATCATCTTGAAAAAAAAATAGTGTGCCATTTTCACAAGGGAAGGCCTCAGGGGGATCCAAAAGATACAGGATGGTCTGCGAACAAGAGTGATTAGTATTTAAAAAAAACATCTGCTTCCATTTTTTTAAAATTCTTGCAGCACCTGTGTCGCTCTTGTTGGATTTGTCTTAGGTTTCTGTCTGCCTCGAACTTTGGTTTGCTTGGTATCTTAAAAACAAACAAATGTTTGACAATGTGTTCTTGGAAAAATGAGGGAATAAAAGATTATAGTGTGCTAACCTGGGGAAAAGGTTAAAGTCCAGGAGAGAAGCGTTCGTGTATATTTGAGGGTGATGTTGTTTTCTACAGATGGAGGTAGAGTCATGGACACTATTTCTCCATTTGTCCAGAGGCTTTTTAAAGAAGTGCCATTGAGCCACAGGTTGCCATCACTTAAAAAAAAAAAAAGGCATTATCTTCTTAGCAGGGGGTGCAACATTTGCTCAAAGTCTCTTTGAGTTTTAAAATGGACTGACAGGCAAAAACAGATCATGCATTTCTATGCAAAATCAGTAGTCAGAGAGCATTTCAGAAAAATAACAATTCTACGAAAACATTTACCTTTCCAGGGGGTTGCCCAAGTCCATCCAACAAATAGAGAAAGAAACATCAGTAGTGCCCCCTGTAAAATAAAATCAACCATAAAAACATATCCGTTCGACATAGGATTGCACGTTAAACGAAATTCAAAGCTGCATTGTCACCTAATGAGATTGCTTGAACTATCAGCGTGAAAAGGAGGATTGGAAACTCAAAGGAAGTCCTGGAAAAAAAAAACAGTCAGAAACAGCAACATTTCTATTGTTAACATTTTGTTTTCTTACATTTTCTGCGAAATTCCAGCAAGGAAAACACGTTTTATGGTCGGTTTGAAATAGGCTTTGCTGGAAAATGACGGCTCACTAATGAGTGACAGGTGAGTGTTGACGTCACTATACGCCCCTTCAGGTTCTGGAAATTAAATAGTCGGCGTTGGCCATTGATTTGAGAGCGAGAGGGGGAAAAGGGATGATAATAAACTTCTAGCTTTGTATATATACATGTATATTTTTTATAATTTATTATTTGTGTGTGTGCAAAACGGAGTGCCTTATTCCCGTTTTAAAAGTGTCCTGTAGGTGGCAGTGTGCGCCCAAGTATAGGTCAGATGTTGCATTGGATTCATGCTTTTTTTTTAAATCAAGACTTTGTAAATGGAAATTATTGTTAAAAAGAGTGTTTTTCTTTGAGCTGCAACGTCCTCATGACGTTTTGTGCATGCGTCTATAGAAGCGCCGCGTTCAGGGGCCCACAAGTGAGTCCAATAGTAACCTGTAGATGGCAGTATGCATCCAAAGTAACCCTGCAGTCTGGGGTCAACGTCTGCAGTCATAGTAGTAAAAAAAAAAGAAAACGGTTTTTCAAAGAGTTTACTTGCTTGGTTAAAACATGCGCAAGCAGAACAAGCGTATAAATTTTTGGGGCACTATTATGAACTCAAAGAAAGCACAAAAACACTCAGCCATGAGCCAAATGAGGATGAGCAAGCGAGAAACTGGATGGTTAATCCGCATTTAACAATCAAACATATTTTTTGACCTTTCAGTTAATGACACATTGAATATGAATCCCCCCCAAAAGTGTGTTAGCCTCACCGCATAAAATGACGCTAGTTTCCACTGCATGCAAACTAATGACATTAGGCAAAGTAGAAGCGATGTGTATTCAATCACAGTCCAGCATTACAGTGCTTGTATTTAGGTGTCCAGTGGACAGCACCGTGGACGTAACACAGAGCAACTTTTGTCAGATTAATCTCAACAAGTAATTGGAGTCACAAGCCCTCGGAGAGTTGGAGGCAGCCTTGTAGCGGGATTCGTCTCATCATTGGAAAATATAACCGTTGTTTGACAAACATGGATATCCGGAGGTTTTTGCTGCTGTCGTACACATATTGTTTGGTTCCGACCACTGGAGGGGCGACAAAAAATGATGACGAGGTCAACCTTGTCAGCTTCCTGAGAGGAATCTACGCTGGACTTTTAGTGAGGGATGAGCCGTTTGTCCTAAACACAGACTTTGGAGTGAACCCCCTTGCATGGGAAAAGACGGAGCTTCTCCCATTCACAGAAAAAAGTCAAGACAAAGAGGTCAGGAAGGACAACGGTGCAACGCCGGGACCTGTGGTGTTGACCAAAAACGGGCCCATCAAGGGGATTACAGCAGATAAAGCCCAGATTTTTTATGGGGTACCGTATGCCGACCCGCCGGTTGGGGCTTACCGATGGAAACCCCCCAGACCTGTGAGTCCTTGGAAGGGGGTGTATGATGCCACCTTCCCCAGGGCGCCATGCATGCAGGGATGCAGAGGACCAATTGCTGCGGAATGTCCAAGAAACGTAAGAATCCACACTTTGAAAAATGACATCACGGCTCATTGTGTGAAAATCACATGACCAAACCATGGTGAGATGTGTTTGCTCGTTACCTATGGCTTAGGCGCTGTGATGTCATTTTCAGGCTGCCCCCTGAGAATGAAAACAGAGAAAATCATACCGGGGTATGTCCTGTATAATACATTGAATTTATTCACATTTCTCACTTAGGTGAGCGAGGACTGTCTCTATCTCAACATCTTCGTCCCCCGGGATGTGAACCTCGGATCCCCGCTGCATAGTCCGCTTCCTGTGATGGTGTGGATCCACGGCGGGGATTTTATCGCCGGTTCGGCCTCCAAGCCGCTGTACGACGGCCGATTCATGAGCAACTTCACCAACACAGTCGTCGTAAGCCTGGAGTACAGGCTTGGTGAGGAAAACTCACGTCCATTTTTTTCCTTGACATAATCATAAAATAATGTGTTTATAGCTATTTGACGCCGAATGAGAAAACACAATATGCATGGCGTGAGAGTCGTTATTTGAAAATGGTTGTTTGTAATTATTTCATCTGCCTCCGAGGCAGAGCACATGAGCAGTGATATGTGAAGGTAATTTGGCAAATGGCTGCCACGCTGGAGTCAATTAGAGCGGCTGTGATGATGATCATGTGACCGCATGATTTAAAGGTGCCTTCGGGTTCCTGCTGTCTGGCAAAGATCCCAAGACGTCAGCCGTGGGGAATTACGGGATTCTGGACCAGCAGGCGGCACTTGTTTGGGTTCAGCGGAACATTGCGATGTTTGGAGGTGACTCCAGCAAGGCACGTATCAATCGTTCATCGAAAAGCAGCGCGTACACTGGAAATAGGAAAACAAAAGATGATTATAAATAGTATCACGTGCTCAATGGCGGTAATTGCGACTGTGTTGCTTTTGTGTCAGGTCACAATATTCGGAGAGAGCGCCGGTGCTCAATCTGTGAGTCTTCACCTGATGATCCAAAGCAGCAAGCCTCTGTTCAAACAGGCAGTCCTGCAGAGTTTGCCCTTCTCCATTCCTCTCAAGACCAGGTGAGGAATTTCCGGATGTTGAGTAACATTAATTTGAATGTGAAATGAGTAGTATCATCTTATTTACAAGCGCCGCCTAATTGCCACTTTGTTGTCAACAACGAGGCTGCGTGGATTATTGTATTTTGTTCGTCCGCCCCCCCCTAACCAACCAACCCTAACCAATTGAATAAAAAAAGGGGGGTCAACCAAGGTCAACTTGTACCCTGAGAAATCCGGTAATTGTTTTTGAGAGTACAAAAATATGACGGGAATGACAATGTCGTTTCCACATTTCACCTACTTTTTTCCTCAGACACGACGCCCTGAGGCTCGGAAAGGACTTTGCAAAAACGACCAACTGTTCCGTTGGCGACTTGGTCTGCCTGCTGTCGCTCACGCCACAGGCCGTCCTGGAAGCGCAGATGAAAACAAGTAGGACGGCGCACAACAGCAGCAGCGGCGGCAGCCCGCACTTTTTGCAAACTTGAAAAGAGAAGCTGGCGAGTTTATGATGAAAAACACAAGTTTTATCTTGATTTATGGCATCCTGCCAAGCAAAATAACTCTTGGGTGGGACCTTGGAAAGGAGCAGTTAGGTTTTTAGTGCTATAGTATATCTTCCTGAGATGTGATAGCCCTGAAACTCAAAAACAAAAAACTGGAAGGCGGTTTATCAAGAGTGTTTTTCCTGTCTGACCTTTTTGAACGTCTGGTGTCCATTCCCTTTGGGTTGAATTTTGGAGATAACTGTTGATTCTGTGATCCCAGGTTCAAAGCTGGTGAACCCGTTCAGGTTCCTGGAGGTGTTTGAGACATGGGGGCCGTTTATCGATGGGGAACTCATCAAGGAGCAGGCGGTCACCGCCTTCCAGAAAGGCCACTGGCACAAGGAGAAACCGGTGCTGCTGGGTCAGACTCACACACGCGAGCTTCATTATTGATGCTGGACACTCGCTTTCCCTCGTTTCTCATTATAACGCCACAAATATCACAGGAAGTTCATATTTGAGCCTTTTTTTTTTCCTGCCGGGCAGGTACAACCTCAGAGGAAGGCGTGATCTTTGTGTATGGCGTTTTTAACAAGCCTGTGTCCGCGGTGGAGTCCATCATGTACGTTACAGCCATCTTCAAACAACACAGCTTCCGGATTCTTCACAAGTACATGCCTCTCTACAGAGACTCTGATCGTAGAGCTATGCTGGCTCAGGTGAGACCACAATATGCTACACGATACCGTTTGTTCATATAAAAATGGAAAAGTGGGCTTTGAGATCAAAAAAGCTGTGCTAAAATTGTGCACATCTATTGATAAAACAACAAAACAAAGGCATAAGCAGTCACTATAACGTGATATAGCAAAAAAGCTGATTTATGTTTCAGTTAATTTGTTTTTCATTTGAAAAGAATACTGTATTGTTTGCATTACCCCCAGGAATTTTTCGCTGACCTGGCCTTATTATCACCCGACTTGGGCTGACTTTGAAAGGGTCATAAAATCATCAAATATAAATATATTTTGACTTTCAACCCCCAGCCCTTTGTTCAGTGACACGAAACTCCATTCTCGTCTTAAATCCTTTTTTGATAGTATAAACATGATGTCGTCACAGGCAAATAAAGTCTAAAAAGGTAGCAGGAGGCATTCTAATCCATTCAGATGTTTAAATATTGCATAATGACGCTTTAGTGGCACACTTAAAAAAAAGCTTTGAATCCGGCACTGCTAAAAGAAATGCATAAAACAAAACGTAGCTCACAAACAAACTTCAGGAGTTCGTCAGACTTGTGTTCTTCCATTTAACTTTGAACTCAAGCCTCATTGCTTGCGTTTCACATTATTGTGCAATTATTCGTAATGCAATGTGCACAAGCGTGGCGCTATACCATCACGTGGAAGCCAAATGCGAAATGAGGGAATTACAGAGATTCAGTATAATGTAGGAAAGTATCCCGCGGTTTCTTTTTATTGGCCAAATGCGGGTTTGGGACGTAAACATGCTCTCCTATTTGTTTTTATGCTGAGAGGGAGAGACACTGATTGCATCCTTAATGCTTTGTGAAAACACTTTGGTGGGCTTTATCGGTTTATTAATAAAGGTATTCTTCAGTCTTGTCCTCAAAAAGAAGACAAATGCATCAAATGGAAGAAGCCATGCCAAAAAAGCACAAAATAAAATCCAGCAACGTGTACTTGAACATTTAAATCAAATTGTTATCCCTTGATACTAAAAATCAATGAAATGAACCGGGCACACTTTGGTAAAGGGAATGTGTCTTCCCCTCCATTAGAAGTGCAAATACCATACCGAGCAAGCACTTAAACGCACCGGCTGAAAATATGGCTCTAAATATGAGCCATGCAATGAGTGAGAATGGCTTTTTTTTTCAGTTTTGGGCTTGTATTCAGACTGCAACATTTTTGTGCGTGAACAGCCCAGGTATCAATAAGTCACCATTAGGTCTTGGACAGATGGCTGTTCGGCCATGGATCAATGTCTGCAGGTGTGAGCCTCTGCAGGGCTGTTATTCATTCAGGAAAAAAGGTCACACCACCCAAAAGTCCAGCAATTAATGAAATAATGGGCCTCTACGGAAAGCCGTTTGAGCGTTTATTCGATATAGTTTGATAGAGTAGTTTTACAGAGGCCTCAAATGGTGGTACGAGAAAAGCTCGGGTTATGTGAAGACAATTTCGGGGGTGAGATTCTAAAAGTTTTTCTCAAGTAGCTGCAAATCTAACTTCATGCATTTTATGGAAGAATACATTTTTGTTTTCAAATTAAGAGCAAATAAACTGGACCAAATGCACATTGTCATTTGGGATGCAATTTCTCTACCAAAATGTAACCGATTTCCTTTTTACTCTGAATGAGAGAGAACATTTCTCCCCTTTTTCCTGTTTTACAAAAGAAAGTAGAATGGAATTTAGAAGGCTGCTGGATATTTTTTTTCCCCATTCCGCGATCTCAATGAAAGTTCAAGGTGCACGCCTCGGGGAGGGCAGCGAGGTGAAGAGGTGATGCTTTTGCTCGTGTTTAGTATTCACCGACAGTTGGGGCCGCAGCTGGAACACACACTCACACATGCGCACACACTTACATGTCTTGATAAAGGGCACTTCTCCGGAGAATGTGGGGAGAGGTCGGCATAAATGTCAGCCAGTTTGCCACACAGGAGGTTGATGTTGAGAGCTCAGCATTTCTTTTTTTTTTCCCCTCCTTCCACCACTTCTGCCTGCAAACCAGATGGAATTGGATCAGCAAAATTTGGACACATATTGCAAAGCGGTAGAGAAAAACTGTAAATATATTTACACAAGCGCGACTTTTTTATGTTACATAACTTCATCATAAGGAGAAATGTTTAAACCCAGAATGAAAGTGTGAAGATAAGGTGAATCCGTAGGTGTGTGAATCTCTGTGTGGGTGCAGGTTCCAGTTTTGTAAAGCAGTGGTTCGCAACCATTTTTCAAATGAAAATTTTTTCCTGTGTGTGCCTGTCTGATTTCATAACCTTTGGAAGATAGATTGTCTTAACATCATCTGTTTTAGTAGCTATATTCTGCTATATTATATATTTTATACTATATAATAGTTTGCGTAATGTTCTAATAAATTTGCTCTTAATTTGAAAATACATTATTGTTCCTGTCATGGCATTTAAAAAAGATTTGCTGATACCTGCAGCACAGCTGGTGAAATCTCATGAACCCCGTCAAGTGCCGTTATATAACCCCAGGGGTACCGTCACTGGATGGCTGCTGCTGAATAAGATTTTTCATTTTGTAACGTAGCATAAAAATAGTTCCTGCTGCACTGCCTGAGTTTATTATTTAAATGTGGCAGTAATCATTTGGTGCTATACAAAAATACACAAGATGTTGACTCACAAAGGAAGCTTTGATGAAAAAACGGTTGAGTCTGAGCTCTAATAAAAAATCTAGAATATTACAGATAATCCAGAAAAATATTCCTGCAAAATTCAAGGTTGTAAATGAACCATATCTGCGGTCTTCTCCTCACGCCAGATTGTCACAGACTTCGTCTTTCTGTGTCCATCGCGGAGGTCGGCGCGGGCCGGCACCGAAGCGGGAAGCCAAGCGTGGATGTACGTATTTGACCACGTGCCCTCCGACCCCCGCGTCTGGTCCGGCCTGACCTTCTGCTTCCGGCATGTCTGCCACGGCGCCGAGCTGCCGTTCGTCTTTGACTCGGCCCCCGTGGCGAACTTCACCATGAATCCGTCCGAGAAGCTGCTGTCCAACCGGATGCTGTGTTACTGGGGCGCCTTCGCCCACGCGGGCGACCCGTCCTCACGGGTCCGTCAGACCGCCTTCTGCCGGGAGCAACGTCTGCCCGTGTGGCCGCGCTATTCCGATACCAGCGGCTGGCTGGTCATGAACTTGACGGTGCGCTCACATGCGCAAGTGGGGACCAGGAGCCATGTGTGTGACTTCTGGGACCACCTGGGGATTTACTAAGCTTTCAAAATGGCGGCGCGTTTCACAGCTGGAGACTTTCTATGGGAATAAACTCGATAAACCAGGAATGCCGCAGCATTGGCAACATTGAGGAGCCAAAAAGTGGTTGAGACTACAGAAATGCAATGTGGTTTCTTTGGTCAAGTTCGGCGGTGTCAAAATATGGCCGGCGGGCCGTTTCTGGCCCGAAAATGGGTCTAACATGGTAATGTTTTATGAGCAATGATGATGTTGTGGATTTTTGACAGTATTCAAAGAATCATAAAGCTGAAGGTGTTGTTTTAAGTTACATAAAATGATTTTTCTCTATGCGGCCTGCAAGATCAAATGAATTTGACACCACTTGTCCAATTGAGGCTTCAGTTACCCCAAGATATGCAAATTACCGAACTAGACAGTTGTATTAAAATAGTTACATAGTTACAATCATTGCCACATTTGCAATAATAAAGCTATTTTACAATTTACACGTGTTTGTTTTGTTTCTTTTTTACACATTATACAGTACATATTACACAAGTTATATGTAATTCACATTGTCACCCTCTGGTGGTATGCAAAAGAATTGTGAATGAATTAAAAATGACATTTAGAAGTTGAAGTACTATCAAACATTTCAATGAAGTTTTCAACAGTCTGTTTAAAGCTGCTTCGTGTATTTGTGATCATAAAAAAAAAACATATTTGAAACAACAGCACTCATTTACAACTTCCCCAATCAATTTAGAAAGAAGCGTTCCAATCACTCAAGTTTAATTTTCAGGAGTTTCTGTTTCAAGAACCTTGCAGGCTTCTGTATATTCTCAAGAGATTTAACATATAATTGATATAGCACTTTTTCCATCCTATACTGAACCAGCTGTGTCCCGAGATCTATTAGCGCAAACTAAAAAGGCAGACTACAATGCTATTTGCTCATAAATCACTGCGAACGTTGTTCTTCTGAACGTTGTCCCCATGTAAAGAAGAATAATTATGTCGATGGCGAGAAAATAACTGCTTGTTGGTTCAATTAAGGTTTAGCCATCTGATATCATTTGCGCATTCCCAAGCTATGCTATCCCTGCGCATATTTTAAAGCATTTCATTAGGCTGTTATTTTCTACTGCCTGCAGTGAAAATGTTATTGCGCTAACAAAAACTCATTACACCACGTATGTTAGCACGCTTTGTCATTCAAGTTTGAAATAACTTTGCCTATCTGTCTACTTAAAGCAACAACAGTACACATTACAAATGATAAGTATTATACAGCAGAGTTGCTAGACGGAATATCGGATAGGTATCGTGGATACCGGCTTGAATTTCACAAGCAGCCGCAGGATGCTGAGCTTCCGTTTACAACTTATGTGCTCTCCAGATCCCGTATTGAAATTCTGCAGCTGCACTGAGCACTCGCTGATTATCGCACATAAAGAGGAGATGGCCTAATAAACTAACTTTATTTCAAGGTCCATAAAAGCGGCGGCCCGCGGGGGCCGCGCGTGCTGAGCGGCGCCGTAACATTTAAGGTCGGCCAGGTGCACTTTCATCACCGCTTGGTTATCAGGATGAGGTTCCCGGGGCTCAAGAAGAGCCCAATAAATTAACCCCGCGATGCCGTACGCATTGATCCCTGAGTGTACCCCCGAGTGACTACAACTGGATTGTTTTCACCTCTGAGCTGCGGCTTAGGCGGTTGCTAATGGTGCTTGTTTTTGAAACGTTGTCCTTGCAGAACTCAGTTTTTTTTTTCTGCCATCAATAAGGACCACTGAGAGGGACAAACAGGAAATTTGAAGCAAGAAAAAGGCTGTGCACTTGTCGTATCTACCTAGAAGGCTTTTAAAGTGCATTTGAATTAAAGTGACGGATGGATTTGATAGAACTTGTTTGTTTACCTTTTTTGCAGGATTTCTTTCATACGACGCATGGAGCAGGCGATGTTTGTACAAAATTGTTTGTACATATTTACAGGTGTGTTAGGGTATATTTAAATCCATTTGAACATATTTACAAGTACGTTCAAGCATATTTCCAAATCGCTTTTAGATCGGATACTTGTGAGCTAAACAATGAAAAAAATAGCATATTTTGCTATGATGCTAGATGATATTCCAACGCATTTGCAAGTATGTCCAAACCTATCTAAAAATACATTCAAACACATTTGCAAATGTATTTGCAAGCACATACTTGCAAACTAAATAACTATAAACGATAACTATTTGCTATGCAACGGGGTAGGCTCATTAACACCCTGTAGCATTCTAGGAACAAGTTTGACGTTTTTAACACTTAAGATTGAACATTAGGAAATATCATTTGCGCTCCACAGAAAAAAACACTACAGCTTCATTGCATATCTTCAAATTTTTAGGTATTAAAGTTTGATCTTTTCTTCAAATGGCGCACAATGAGTAGAAAACGGGAACTATTCACACTTCAGATGCAAAACAAGATGTCCGCCTATAAATACCCTACACATTTTCACACCTGACTGGAGCCAAATAAATCATGCCAAGCAAACATTGGTTTTCTTTAAAAAGCAATAGCCGCTGCTACAAAAACAACATTAGAGAGATTTGGGGTGGAAAAAAGCCTTCTTTGGAATCATTGTTTTTCTTTTTCTGCTGTCAATGACAATATTTTGCATTTGGAATTTCAGGCAAATTGCAAAAACGGGGACGGCCCTGCTCTTATTTTCCACGGCAGTATATCATCGTCATGCTGAGCTACGGGTGAGTAAAAATCCAGTATGTGTCTGGTCGCGCCTCTTGCTTCCAAAAGTAGCGAGTGTGCTGCAGTGCATGTAAGCCTTTTCTTTGGACTTCAGCCTTGAGCATCTATCAAAGCATATTATATTGTCCTGCATCAGCACAGAGGCGGCTCGCCTGCGTCGACTCTTTGAGGCTCCCCGAAAACGAGCATCACAAGGACCGTCCGATGATTGTGTTTGTGTTGTCCCAAGGGTGAGTGACGTCAAAGTGCATTCAAACCCTCCCGTACTTGATGCGCTATCTACGAGATATGAACGACATCGGGCCGCCCCTTCAAAACGGCTTCATTCGAAGAGCGCGGAAACACGCCGCGTTTCTTTGTCCCAATTCTCCGACACATCTCTCAGCGCACAGGGGAGGACTCCCCTCAGGGGGAGTAAACCCCCCCCCCCATTTCCCGCAGCCAACCAACCATCCGCAGATCCTGCTCACACCACAGCTACCTGATCTTTCCTTAAAACGGGAAGCGAAGGTAACCGAGGCCTCCCCTCTCTCATCGAGTTACAGCTCGCTCAAACACATTAATGATATTTTATTGTCACAACGCCGCCTTCAAAATGTTTTGGCGGATATGCGATACATTGTAAAGGATCATCATTTCAGTAAAGTCGCCCGCTTTTCAAAAGCTAACCCGCCGCACTATTATGTTGTCATTCAATATGTTCACAGCGCATTCACACATTGCTGGGAGCCCAGACATTATACTGGTGGGAAATATAAGACGAGAACGCCACAATGTCAAACCCCCGCCTGGTTGAATTTGTTACAGTCATGCATTTAAAAGACAGATCAATCTACTCGGGCAGAAAACGCGCCATCTGTCCGACGTAATGGATTGCGGCACAACAAAGTCATGCGCAAAGTCAGTACATGCAGGGAAATATATATACACATAAAGCTTGCACAACTGTTCTTTCCTTCTTTTTTTTTCGCCAGTTCTCCTATCTTTAGGTCCAAACTGGCAACGTTATGACTAAGGGTGAGAAAGATGATGTATCATAGCGCTGGTAAAGAAAGGGAAAGCAAGGTGTTTATCTATTGGACAAGAACAATGTTTTCAAAAGGACATGCCTGTGTCCCAAAAAGATAGAGAGAAAAAAAATATGAGAATAAAAATGACTACAATGAAATCAAAACTTTCATGATTTTTTTTTTTTGCAGATAGTCCATATGGCTGAAGAAATTATATGATGTGGTTGCAAAAGTGTGCACACCCTCTCATTATTGCATGTTTAGAATTACCCAAAAATGAGAGCGCACACACATGGCAACATTGAATGTGCCTCTAATTAACGTCCCTGGCATTGAATGAGTTAACGCCAAATAAAGTTCAGATGTTCAAGAAGGCTTCCGTGGCCCCCAGAGTCAAAACAGGAGGATCAAGGATCCAGCCGACTCATGTGTCCACTGTTCCGTCCACATTGTTTCAGCATGAGAGCAAAGCTAATCGCATCGCGGCCAATCAGACAGGACATCGTTAAGAAGGACGGGATGTCCGCTAATGAGCACAGCATGAATTAGGAGGGTATATTAAATGTGTCAAAAGATAGTGAGCAAAGACAAATGTTCACTGTAGTGGACACAGGATGTTATCACAATCAAATCTTGGCATTTTAAGCAGGGGTGTGTACACTTTTTATAGCCGCTGTACTGCATATTTGATTGATTGAACAAGCAAATGAAGATGAACGTAAATGCTCTCGTATTTTGAACTCAAGTGTTTCTTGAGTGAAAATCACAGTGAAATCCTACACTGGCAAACAGGCATGAATGTATTTTGTTGATTGTAAAATGCCACAGCGAGGATAAGCGTGAAAAGTGACAGTGCTGCTCATCCTGGCTGGTTTTCACATTTGCAAAAGAAAGCTGCCACTAGAAAGGTGGGGAGCAATTGGCAGCAGTGGAGCAACTCTGTTCCCAAGTCTCTTCACACCTCATATTGCGTGAAAGAGGAACGACAGACACACACCTGCGCCCGTCCTCCCTACCTCCACGCTGCCGGCGGATATTGGACTCGGCTCAGAAAGTTTGCGCCCACATTTGCCCCCACGGCTCCCTCTCCTGGGATTGAGTGACGTGTGGGCGAACGGGAAAAGGAGAATTCGACTCCAAACTATCTCCTATCAAACAGTTTCCATAGCAACGGCCTCAGGAAAGTTTCGCAGGTATGGGGATGGTCGGAATAAACCACTCAACGCTCGCCGACTTTAATGAGATCCGTGTGGAAGTTTGATGGAGGGCTGTCACGGAAGGTTAGCGGCGCGCGACCCCCCCCGCCCCTCTCGGGGACGCGACAGCAAAAATAAAGAGTGGCCTTGAAACGTTGCTTGTTGGTGACCTTTTTGACAATTGATTTTCAAGCCGGCCACGGTTGTCATCCGTTATTAACTCATTCACTGCCATTGACGGCGATAGTCGTCAGAGAGCCGGTTGTAAACAGTGAGCAAAATGGCACGATGGGGAAAATTACGAGCAAAAACAACAACAAAATTTCTTTCTCGTGGTGCCGTTCTGTGGTTTACAAACTATCTAGTATCTTCTACTATTTTTTTCATCCAGGTCCTCCCTTATTCGCGCAAAACATTTTTGGATGTTCACCAGTCAATGGCGAGGCTTTGAGATAGACATTAAAATGCATCGGTCAATCCCCGGGCATGTTCCGATCCATTTCTGTCCAAGTGAAACATTGTCCGAGTCCCTAACGAACAAGATACAGGGCGCGCACCCGTATGAAAAATGCATATGTTCGTATATAGAATACATTTCCATATATTGTGAATATCTGGCTAACTCCTAAGCACCCACAGTACATGCATCAGCAGTCTCCGACATGCGTGCCACGGTGACAGAATGTGTATATACAATATTATCTCAGGGGGGAGTGAACGCGCGCGGTGCATACATCACGGACAAAAAGGCGTCCCAAACTCCTGACAGGTCTTGTAATTGCATTCGGCGGATCATAAAATTGCACAAGTTGCATCACTCTTGCCCGATGACAAAAAAGCGGCGGCGAGGGGATGCGGCCCCGGGTTTGAATGCAAGCTGCGTTCCGATGCGGTGTTAATTAAAAAAAAAAGTAGGGGCGCCCGTGTGCATAACAATGAGTCACCTTAGCACTCTACCAAAATGTCCACTCCATAAAGTGTTGTTTTTTTTCACCTCCAACCTCACGAGCTCTGAGAGTTCTATTAATTGCCAGGGTGCTCATCTGTGTAAATACGCTGGACACACATGAATGTTTCTCAGTCCATTTAGTTGCAAGTCCATACTTGGGGTAGGAAATTTGTTTGCGGTGCATCACTTTAGTCAGGAAGCAATTACATCATTTGGAAATACTTGCATGCTTATTGAGCCTCGTCTTGGCCTGTTGACGGCCATCGCTGAGTAGGGAGCGTTAAAATGCATGTCGGGCCAAAGTTTTAATATCGGGCAACCAAAGGCTTTGGTTTTTGCAATGTAATTGCAATAAAATAAGGACTGGCATAATCTTCAGGCACTTTGATGCGCTTGTTTTTTTTTTCAGATTTAGACTAACCTGGAACCTCTATAAACATTGTAAAAAGTAGTTTACAGTTCTTTTGAGTTAATTTATATTGCAGGACACAATTTTAAGTATACCTATGCAACTTTTATCGACGATAATCATTTTTAGAGTGAGCCCATTAAGTGGGGGGGGGGTAAAGGTGTTCTCTTTCCTGGGAGGGGGCTTTGCAAAAGATAATTGAGAAGCACTGGCATAATTGGTTGCTTTGTTTCTTCCCTCAACAGACTTTTCAATGTCTTCCTCTGTCACAACGCCGATGACAAGACACATTCAAAGCTGTCAAACAAAAGCAAATTGTCTTCTTTTTTCCCCCCTCCCTTTGTTTTATTCACTGAAGAAGACAAAAAGAGTTACTGACAGGCACGGACGAACAGCTCGGCCCGGACTCTTCAGGCAAAGATAAAAAGAACTGCAGGAGCAAAGCTTCTGGAATATGTTTTGGAATAATAATGTGACAGTCTTCAAAGGTAATAAAGGACCAAGGGAAGTCGCGAAAAACCTTGTTCTCAATTTAAACAGTCTGTGCCTTTTCAAAAACAGACGCCCAGTGAATATTTTTGCGGGGGGGGAAGGAGAAAAAAATCAAAACCTGATGGAAAATTCAGGCCAGACGCCCACGCGCTATTTGTCATTCTTTGAAGCTATTTCATAAAACAAAGGTTTTTCTGGAACCTTTTGAGTGTTGCGGTTTCCGTGGCAACCGCATGTACGGCAGCCGTGAGCTTTCTGGAAGCGGCTCAGATTACATGGAGGGTCACAGTGGAGTGGAGCTGAGAAGGGCAAACATTTAAAAAAAAATAAAAAATAAATAACACTCTGGCTGAATTTTAACCGGCGAGTGTCCGGGGATTTTTCACTAGGAAGGTCCTATGATCACCCAACTAAATTTGAAAAGCGCCTTCAAGTGAAAAAACAATGTACACATATTTCTATTAGATATAATATGAAAGAAGATGCTGAGTAAAGGACCTAGTAACTATTGTAAACTTAATGCTGACTATAAAATATAGAAATTCTGATCAATACACCTTGGATAGGCTCCGTCTTACAAAATTAGGATAAACACGACATAAAAGGGACAGATGCATTCCCAATTCAAGTTAGCTAATAGGGCAAATTGGTGGAGTGCCTTTTAATGGACCCTCAAGCAGTATCTACAAAAAAACAACAACAAAAAAACCTCGCATCCAAGCCATCAAAATAGGTTTTCCTCTAAACGAAGTGAGAGCCAATCCAAAGCCTGAGGAAACAATTAAAACGCAGACCAACGACCGACCCGCCGTGTTGGGATAAGATGGCGTAGTCGAATCTGCTAACAAAGAGGTTTGCAAGCTGCGCAAGACGGAGCGCAACTTTGCTATTCTCTTTGAGGAAATAGCAGGGAATACTGCGTTTCTTTGATAATGTGAGTACCTCTCTGAAGTCTCAGCCAAATGCTCTCTGGGAGTAGAGAAATTGAGAAGCGCCTTCAAGTGAAAAAACAAACAGCGGCAGATGAGTCAGTTCACTCGCTTGATTGGATGTTTGGTCTTGCTTTGGCTCGGCACGGATCAAATGCTGACTTTTGGCAACGGATGCTCAAAGAGTTGGACTGAAAATGCAAAAGCCACATGACAGGAGCAGTGATTAATACGCGGGTCGTTCCAGAAATGGAGGGCATTTTACGCGCCGCCCGTCAAATTTTAAAGAATAGAAATACACAATACGAAGATCAAATGAGAGAGGAGAACATGAGAGAAAAGAGTTCTTGAAAACAGTTTTCAATATAAGTCGAAGTACCCCCTAAAACAGGGGTAATTAACTTTGGAAGTCTAAGATGACTTTGTATGGCTAGGCATTAGCTGATGGAAATGAAATGTAAGCGCTATCATTTTCTAAATGGCATTAGCCACACGCACACGCCCGGTCCGAATTTGCATATTTTTTTCCCATGGGTTTAGACCACATTAGATCATGAAAGCGCAACCATTCCAACCCTTACATCTGCCACTAATCCCTCGAAACAAATTACCCAAATAGCGGACATCACAGCACTGCTGACAAATGCATTATGGGTGGAGTGACTTGACTTGGTTGAAAATGAAAACATCCAAATACTACAAAATCCTCCAATATAGAAAATAAAAGCTTGTTACGTCACTTGACAGTCTGCTAATTGCCTGCCACTTTGGGCTCTAATTATTGCCGCGCCTATTAACGTGGCGGAGCTTTCTATTACGTTGTCAGAGAGTTTTGACAGGTGCTCACCTCGCGCTGTCGGCGGCGACATGAATGCGTGTAGTCGAGTGGGACTACTGACACTATGTGGCATTTGTACCTGCTTGTTATAACTCCACACCGCAAAAGTCCGCTTGTTGAATCATTTGGCCCTATTAATCAACAAGAAATTTGGCCTACATATATATATAGAGAGATCTATGCCCATATATTAATGTCATTTTTTTTTTTTGCATCCACCCACCCAAAGGTGCTTATCGTGTATGCCCACCAGAACCGAGCTCTTTCAATTCTCCGACCAAAGATTCTGCCGTGAAGGTTCTGACAGCTCAGGGCTGCAACGTTCAAGTGCCTGACCTCTACGCAACGGAGTTTAAAAGCACCGCAACCGCTGAGGATATTGAGGGTAATGAAGTTCCCCAGTGTGATGAATGTTGTGACTGTTCTGTCTGAATTCATTGGCGTTGTATTGTGAAGCAAAATGGCCGACGACAATCAGTTTATCTTGTGCGTAGTGTTCACTTGAGCATCTGTCGAAGCCATCAAGAAGTTTGTAGCTGCCAAAAAAAAAAAACGTTTTAAATGCTAATTTGGCCGAGATGTTAGCTTACTTGATAACTTTTAGCATTGTGCTTCAGGTCTAAAAAAGTTAACCTAAAAAAAACCTGCATTTAAAAAAAGATTTTGGTTGGGCACTCAAGCATCTTATCAAACTTCACAGTTGAGCTCAAGGACGCGGAATATTTCCCTTATGCCCATGAGACAAAAATTGTCACGGGGGAACGGGAAACTGTCTGCTGATATCGCTTAAGAGCAGAAGAAGCTCTAAGAGTCCGATCTCATTATTTTCCAGGTAGTCTGAAAGGGCTTGGAGATTTTTATTTTATTAATCTGTCTCTGACCACGTGACTATTTGAGTTTCCCAGGTTGGGCCTGCCTGCCACCCTGAAAGGCTGCATCGACTCTTGGCAATGCGTACTCTGATGACGAGCGATACACTCAGGACGTCTTCAAGGTGAGGGGATGTGTTGTGGCTAATGTGACTAATTGCTTGTATATATTGTACATTACCCTGCCAAGTCTGCTCATCCATCAAATGTGCAATTAAAAAGGCTCTTTTGGTACCGGAGAGGCTCAATGGCCTCACTGTGCCGATCCACATGGGCATATCTGTGCCACCTAATAACATTACGGAGGGTGGGATCTGAAGTTTGCGAGCAAACGAATAATCATTTTTCAAATATGTACACATTCTGAGCACTCTATTGTAGCTAAAATCTCTCCAAGGTCAGACATAACTTGCACGGATGTCACCAGAACCTTGCGGCCACCTACATAGGACAGCTTATGTGCCAACTGTGATTGGCTGCCCTTGTAGGGCACTGAATGTGCTCTTGTTTGGACAGTGAAAAAGAAACTGTGAGTTCTCTGCAGGAAAGTGAAGCAGCCAGGAGAGAAGTGCTGCTTGCCCGACTGTCTAACAGACTATTGAAGTTTTCCCCTTTCATGCAAAGGGAATATCTGATTTGCTGTCAACTGCAAATGGGGAAATAGTTGTGCAGCTGACAGCATGGGAGTTTTTTTTTTTTTCTTTTTCTTGCCTTCTCACTTAAACGCCGGTCGTAATATCAGTTTTTTAGCAGCAAGTTGCAGTTTGTCCCTCGCGTATTAGCAGCCAGGCTGAAATAGAACACGCTCAGCCAAAAACAGAAAACGGATTTGATATAATCGAGCTGACAGATGGCTTCCTCGAAGTAGAATGACGCAAACCGAGCGAAGATCTAACAAGCTGGGAGCGAAGACAAAAATTAAGTTTGGGGAAAATTCACTGGTGATCGTTTTTAGATTAGCAAATAAAGGCTAACTAGCTGTGAAATTAAAGATCAGACGTGAGCTTTTCCGATAACAACCGGACCTTAAAAAAAATATGCGCGGCTATTTTGATAAATAAACACACTAAAAAATATATAATGTAAAAAAAATCCACAACCATATAATGTAGAGGTCCCCAACCGACTGGTACCGGGCCGCATGGGTTGAAATAATGCTGATTTAGTTTATTTTTTAACAGTTAATTCATTTGTGCTTTGTTTGTCTCGAATTTAGTTTTTTGGCGCTGTTGATATTACGTTTTGTATTGAAGAAGGACGGTGCTGCACCCCCCTCAGGTATATAATACCTGAGCGTTTTATTTCTTTGACATTTTACATCCTTTGAAAAACCGGTAAGAAGCCCAAATGAAGCAAAGTTACCAAACACTTTCACCGGTGACCTTTTGCTGTTTAACGGCCCACTTGACGAAGGCTTAGCGGACGAAAGTCAAACGCAGAAGCGGCGCATTACGAAAAGCACTTTGCATTCACGACTAATCCACTCGCGTGTGCGTACTCAAAGTCGCCGGGAGATGAATTAGACAAGATCTAAGTGCAATCCATTATTCATTACGTATCTGAAAGATGTGGCACGGAGGGAAGGAAACGGCGCTGTGTTTTTAGGTCAGCGTGGCGATAGAAGGGGGGAAAAACAGCTTAAGCATTGCAAAACACAGAAATTCCATTTGTCACAAGTGCCGGCTTGACTTGTACAGACTGCAGTACGCCATGACTGGGCATTTGGCCAGTTGAGAGATAGGCCAAAGGAGTCTTATTGCTGTCATAAAACACCATCAGTGTCATATTGATCCACTTTTATCAGAAGCATCTTTCAGTCGGGGATGAGAGACTCAAGGGAAGCCCTCACTCGCCGCTATGGCCAAATATAAAAGCTTTATGTGTGGGCAATGATTATTATTTTTTTTTATGAAAATAGGAGTTTTTTGCATTAATGACATTTTTTTCAGCAAAAGCGATGTTTGATTCCATTAAATGTTGGATTATATCGCACTTATGCATCCGGATATTCTGCTCAAACTACATTTGTGGTGGTTTTTCAACTCAAAAATACAATTCGGCAAATAATTGCCCCATGTTCCAATTTATTTGCTCTTAATTTGAAAAGAAAACATACTTTTCCAGTTCTGCATAACAGTTATTCTCAATCTGTTTTAGTGGCGCATCTCCTGTGATTTGGCTATTCCACAAAGTGACCACAAACCAGCGCAAAGTGTTGCAAGAGGGTTTTGCAGTGTTAAAAGTAAACCTATTATGGTGTTATCCATTGGCCAATTGAATTGATGAACCATCTCACAGCATAGAGTGACAATGTAGCTTACTATGCTAGCTGATTAGCGGCCATATACTGAGGCTTTTGATTAAAAGCTGGGTGCTATGCGATACAATATTTGTGCTTAATTATATTTTTGTGTGTAACAGTTAAAGAGATGTGCAGGATGCATTAGCATTACTGCTCCTTAAAGTGTTATATTCTTTCTAACAGCAGGCTGATTAATTTTTATTACTATTAACAACACGATTATGCTATTTTTAAGCATTGCCTGAACAGATAATAACAATTTTATGCCAGACTATGAATTATTTTAAACGGCATTGCATTTTTTTTTTTTCTAAACAAAGTTCATGAATTACAAAACAAATTGAACTTCTATTTATTGCATCTATTCTCCGGTTGGACCCTTCACAAACTAGTAGTAGCTGTAAATAGCACATTTTCCGCACATGGCCGAGGTTTGAGGCCCACTTTGCACAGCGGGGACACGTGTGACCGAAGCTTGGAAAGACTTATACCAGATGGTCCAAGTCTGGGTATCCTAATTATTATTATTTGCGTGAAGTGAGTCTCCCCCTTTGAAAGCGGCCTCGCTGGACGACAAGGCCCCGGGCGACCCCAAGAGTGTCCCAGGGGACAATGCGGCTATTCTCCTCACTTGCATGCATGGCGAAAGAATATTAGTAGAAAGTGCAAATACACACAATGCAATATACAAACGCGTAGTCAAATAAATGATTGTGTGGAAGGGACACATGCCAATGCCGTGTCTAAAATAGCAACAGTTAATTATATTATGGTGCGTGGAACTGTTATAGTCTGTAGCCATTTTTAGACCTGTTTACTGTTCTATTTGGCACTTTTGTTCATTTACATGGCCCATATGTCAGCAACATAAATTAGAACACAGTAAAAAAAGCAAACAATTAGCAATTATTTAACATTATCAAGGCACATTCATGTTGAGATGTTATCTGGATCGGATCTGGAACTATATCAATATGATGCGACCAGCAGATATGGAATAGTTGCTCTTTTTGAATCAATTTGGTATTATGTATTATGTTGTTGCCCATATGTTTCTTAAACTAATTGCCTAATTAATTTAATCCAAATAATGAGCCAGCGACAAAGGCTCCTTTTGTTCCAGCGGAAGCAACTGTCATCCGCTGCCAAACAGATGGCAAAGCAAAACTGTGCTCAAACAAAAAAAAAAAATGTCTGGAAAACCCGTTTTTGCTTTAGACGTACATTTATTGGACCCAAAAAAGTCAAATGAATAATTATTTTAATGATAATGAAATAGATGAATGTATGGCTTCACTAAGGATAAATATTTCCGATCACACGCATGCAAAAATAAGAGCTGAAAGGAGAGGGAAACAGAAAGCCGAGGGGAAAAGTCAAGGACGCGTCATAAAAGGCGGCATTAAAAACGAGACATGCTTATCCATCCAATCAAATTTATAACCTGCACTAAGTACATTTGGCAGGCTGGCTCCCAGAAATTGAAAAATGGTGGAAGCGTGTCCTCTGGCGTGCCCCAACTGTCGCCCCGGCACACACACACACACACACCCACACACACATGTAATATGCTCTTCAATCAAAGCACACCCAGGTGTAAGTACCAATTCCAGACCCGCCATTATGCAAGGGAAATGTCATTAGTGATTTGACAATTTCATGCATCGGCGCATGCTTCCACATCTCTGAAAAATGGCAGGGCACGGATGGAAAAAGTAACTTTAAAAGACAATGCCTGCACAAAGGAAAGCTAATCCGAAACCGCCTCGGTTGAGCTTCCTGTTTTCATTTAATTTCCCTGAAGTGGGAAACTTAAGCAACGAAGATGAATAAAATGGATTAAAACCTCAAACATATCTATCTATCTATCTATCTATCTATCTATCTATCTATCTATCTATCTATCTATCTATCTATCTATCTATCTATCTATCTATCTATCTATCTATCTATCTATCTATAATAAGATAATGAGCATTGTAAGGCTTCTCAAGTGACTAGCGTATAACTTTAACGACATCAAATTTATTCCCCCACTTTGTTTGAATGGCATTTCACAGCGACGGCAGTAACTGCTCCATTAAATCAAATTTAGACTCCACGGCATGCAATAGCGTTTATAGTATTGGTGGGGGGAAACAAAGGTGGTGATAATAAAGCTAATGTATCATGACAACCTTCAGGCTAGTTTGCAACCAAAGCACACTGAGAGAGAGCGTTCCCATAAGTGTCATTCCCAAAGGGGAGGTGTGATGTCACCGCTCACACGGCCGAGGTGCATAGGAAATCTCTCGTGGCTGAGAAGACATCACCGAAGGACGGCGCAGAGGCTAACGGACGCCCACAGGTGGCAGAGTGACCTCGGTTACCGCTGAAAGCGAAGCTATTAGCCAGCTCAAAGCGCTGATGAATTGCTCACCCGGCGGCTTTTATTCACGCTTTTGACTATGTTGCAAACAGGCATGACACCAGGTTATCGCTACCTTTTTGCCTGCAGAATCCGTAGGCGGCCATGATTGCAACTAGCTAGCGTCGACTAGTGTACTTATGATGATGTGCATCCATATAAAGTGATGGAAAAGGAGTCACTATATCACAGCAATAAATAACTTTGTGTTCCAATTCATTTGCACTTAATTTGAAAAGAAAACTATACAGTTCCTTCGCAAACAGTATGGGTTTGCGGGGGAGCTCTGGCAAACATGAATTCATTTTTATTTTGAAACTATTGTGTCTGGCATGCAGCACAGTCAAAACAATGACAGAAGCATCTGTGAGACGTCCTAAGCTCTGACAAAAATTGCAAAGTCAAGTTTAAATCTTCACATCATGGATGGCAAATTGTCAGCTTCAAGGCAGCTAAGCTGTCTAATTGGGCGCCCAAAGCGAAGGGATTGGATTAAGGCACGGCTGATATTGTTGCATAGATTATTCTAAGCAGGTGTGAAAAGCGCATGAAAACGGCGACGTTGTCGGACGGTGTTGGGTTTCTGAGCTCGTCTTTCATAAAAGTTTTTTTCAACGTGATCATGATAAACCAAACGGATTTCCTGTCCTGCAGTGCGGTGAAATTGAAAAGTTCTTCAAAAAGTTTAGTGGTAGAAAAGGGGCAAGTCAAAATTTTTATCTTTGGACAGCATACCCTGCCAATTTTCGGTTATCCATTTGTGTTAACCCGATAATTTGAATATTTTTCTAACGCCATATTAAAGATATTTTGGAAGGAGAATTAACGACCTCTTTTTAAAGGGGAAAAAAAAAAAAACATTGTCACGAATACCACAATTCCTTTTATTGTCATTCACACTACCCTGAATTAGTCATCAGTGAAATTAATTAAGTCCTGCATCTGAGTCTAATGAACTAGTTGGAGGAAAATAAAGCCCACACACACATTCCAACATCAATCCAATTAGCTCGGTGGCCTTGTCATTTAGTTTTTGTCCCGGTGAGAAAAGACCAAAAAGAATTGCACATATAACCCTTGAATGACATTTTAAAAAGTGAATTAATGCACGGAGGAATCTCCTACGGTGCCCACATGGTGCAACGGCGCTCTTGGCCGGCTTTGATGGCAGCGGGAGAAAAACAGGAAGATTTCCAGTAAGCACGCAGACGGAAGCGGAATTTGAAAGCTGCATGACGACCTGCATTTAAATCATGTCCCAGCTCTTATGTCCGTCCCCCGGGACTCCCACTCAAACATACTGCATATGGCTAATGTAGAGTTGTTTATATCAGAGGTCCCCAACCGCCGATCCGCGGCTCGGTTCCAGTCCGTGGATCGACTGGTCCCGAAAATAATAATGTTTTGGAACTGATTTGGATTGATATTTGATTTTGAGCAGTAGAAACCACCACTGCGACATACTGTATATTTCCACAAGGAACTTCAGCCTTCTCACAACGTTTATCGGCGTGTTTTACAGCCAGGCAGCGCATTCTGCTGTGTATTTGACCGCACTTGCGGCCCAACAAGTTGCTTATCGCACCCATAGTACAGCTTAGCGTGTACAATAGTGCTGCCGGTCTGAATAACTGTCAAACGTGGGGCAAAAATCAGAGCCAATCCAATCAAAGCTCTTTGTAGTGCTATTTACTTCAATTCAAGATAAATGGCCGCATCGCAACCGGTGCCAGAGAGGAGATTGATTTGACAGTCGGGCGCAAAAGCTGAAACGTTGAGGCGAGGTCACCTTCTAAATCATTCATCACAGAAGATGATCGATGGGGAACAAAAGAGCGGCTCAAGATCACAACCGGTAAAAACGGCCTTGATGGAGGCTCCGTTTTTTTAACGGCAAAATGATTCGCGAACATAATATGAGCGGGAATCACATTTGGAGCGGTAACACTTATCCCGCCCTGTGACTAATGGCGATTGTCATCTTGGATTGATTTGTTTCTCGGAGAAGCGAATATTTATTTCGGTTGGCGTCAAGGTGCAGGTGTGTGGCCACATTGCAACATTTGCGGCAAGGTTACGAGGGCCCGCAAATGTGTGCATCCATCCTGACAATGCGAATGGAGTATCATCGTTACAGCCTCGCAGGTCCCGGCGGATCATTTTAGCCGTGAGCGTTCTCCGTCGATGCCGGGGAAATGTTAATTACCTCCTTCAGCGTTCGCGCAATTACACGCATGCGCTCACGTCCGCTGAGTATGCAAGTGTCCTTCTTCCAAAGACGCTCACGTTTGTGTGTTGAATGTGAACTTTTAAATGATTTCAAAAGTCGCTTTGCGGGTCAGGCGCTGGCAGCGCGGCCATTGTGAAAATGCGCGGCGCGGCGAGGGAAATGATATGATTGAACTCATTGAATTAACGGCGTCGGTATTCCCTGTGAAAAGTGCAATTCAAGCGTCATTGTTTTGAAGTGCTATAAAATTGGTTCTTGGCTTCAATGGCTGCGCCGCAAAGAGATGAGTTTTAATGTGCACTTGGATGGATGGATGGATGGCTAGATCTATCCATCTATAAAATTTGCAGATGTCACAAATGTTAAGGGTTTTAGATTCTTCATTGCTAATATACAGCTATATACAATTTTTTACTGGGCTGGCAGTGAATAAGTTAAATATTATGAGCTGTTTAAAATGATCATCTTGTTGCAAGTACGATATTAATCACTACTGAGTCAATTTATTGATGTCGTATCAATAAATGTAGCTGTAAAGCTACGGCATGTTCTGCTAATCCTCTGACTTTTCATTGCCTATTTTTGGCTCAAATGCAAATCCCTCCTGTTGTTCATAACCCCAATGACCCGCTGGTTATTCAAGATACTGTACACGCACATAAAGAAAAAAATATTGAAAACAGAGCGCAGCAGCAGCTGTTGCTCCGAGCATAAATTCTGCATCAAAGTTGTGCGGTACACACAATGAGGACTCTTGTTTCCTGCTGTCTTCTGCAAGCAAGCGTGAAGTAAATAACCGCTGTTAAAACACTTTAAAAAAATACATTCAGTATATCATGTCGGAAAAATTTAAAAATACATTCCAATCGGCAAAACAACTCAGTCAAAATGACTGACAAAAGAGCAGACAAATGTCCCTTTATTAGCAGATATTGTCTGAGGCACAATTCACAGTGCATTTGGCTAAGGGCTAATGTCTAGTTGACAATGCCGACCCAGTTTGGCGTGTTGGCGTGCCAAGAGTATGCACAAAGCCCAGTTTGAGGAGAATGCCATTACAGTAGCTTGACTTTGACTTCATAGAAGGGGAAAGCTACCACGCTATACATCACTGGGAAAGCGACTGAACTGGAAATATAAACTCACAAGCAGCTTTGCCTCACAAGACGCGGCTTTCAGCCACCTAAGGACTTTTTTAAGGATATTCTTTTTTTAGATGCTAAAATACATTCGTTTTTGACCTCTTCAGCCCCTTAATTATTTTTCATGTCCAATTAATACCATTTAAAAAACAGATTTTGCCACTGGACTGAAAATGACACGTCCGCTCAAAGCTCAGGCAATCATAGCATAGCATCCCGTCGCCCTTTGAACCCTGAGCAAGAACCACATCTCGCCCCAGATCCTCGCTCTTGACCGACCGGCGGCCGTCAGCGAGACAAACGCTCGCCCGCCGCATTCAATCAGAAACGGTTAGTGTCGGCAACATGAAGAATTTGCCGGACTGGTAAAGCTGAAAGCACATCCTCCTAAGTTATTGCCTTCTCTGTAATTCAGCTGCAGGGTGGAGAACGGGGGATTTATTGCAGCCGTGTGTCTGATAAGAAATTAATGAGGGCGATAAAGCAACCGCGGGCCGCCATACTTCCTCTGCGATCAAACGGAGAGCGGGATGACGCCGCTGAGTCAGACGGAGCCTTCATCCTCAGCTGTGGCGTCTTGTCTGTTTTGACACGTTCCTCAGTGTTTAAAATGGATCACCTAAGTACTCCTATTTAGGGCTAATACATTAAAAAAAACCTCCACTCTAGTAGTTTTTCTGACTACTATTATGCTACACAAAGAAGTCAAATATACCGTAATTACTGCCTTCGAGTAGCGGCCATCAGCATAATAGACACCCTGCAATAATTAGTCATCATGAAGAATAGATACCTCTTTCAAATACACACCCCACTTTTTCTATGGTAAAAAAAAACGTGTATCCTTAAATATCTCAGATCATGAGCGATATTGTGCTCACACAGACATTAGTTAACTCTTTTGAGTTATAGGTTCATTATACAAACATTTAACTATTTTTTTACAGCACAACAGTGTTCCTAACTTGCAAGTACTTTATTGAGTTGTGCACGTTCACAAAAGTTCGGGATGTTTTTCCTCCAAATTGCACTGCTTGACAGAGGTGCAACTAATGAAGTGCCCAATGATTCTTCATCAATGCCGACTTAATTCTGATCACGAAACAGTTTGACAAAAGCTTCTATATCAGCTCCACACAGTCATGTTTGCTTCAATACAGTCGGTGGTGAAATATTGATCGGCGCGAGACCTCGGCTGAACGCTCTGCAGATAACGGTAACTAAATGATGGATTGCTCAATAGGACCCCCCCCCCCCCCGAAGAGGCCGTTTAAAACAGATCTCTGCTGGCTGTTGCCCGCAACGGCCTCAGGGATGTTGACTCTTATCTACGTGATATCAAACTATCCGTGACTACCAGGGAGGAAAAGAAAAAAAGAGGGTTCGGAGTAGACGCCTCGGGGTTCTTTTCTCAAGAGGGATGGAAACGGGTTCCTCACGTCTGCCTTGGTACCCCCCCGTCCCTGTCAAACACTTCAGGCTCAGTCGGCCAATGCAAATGCCTGCTTGGTGTTGATTGATAGAGACAGCTGTTGTCGACATACAAAACGTTTGAGCCCACACACACACACACACACACATCCGCACACACACACAGACTGTTTATAGAGGGTGCAACCAGAGCCTGGTGGCAGATTAACGACTTTACTTTCCAATTAGCCCACTCAGCAGGAGAGGAAATGGCTCTTACTGGCCTTGTTCTTCCCTTCCTCGTTATTTCTGCGCGTAGTCCTATACTGGCGCGTGCGCCGGCTTTTTCTAATCTAATTGGAACGTCTGCATCACTGCCCAACAGCCAATTGCCTTCACTTCCTGTTAGGGTAAAGAGACTTCGTTTGAGGCTTGGGTCTGCCCTGTGACTTCCACGTGCTTTTGGTTTGCTCACCCCGTTATTCAAAAGCGGGACAACAGAAAATAATACCTTCAAAATTGCAGCCAGCATCAATTATTCTTATGAAATTAGTCATCCATTAAACCAGACTGATTTCCATTAAGTTAAAAAAAACAATACAAATGTTGAAAATAATACATTTAACCTATTTTTAAGCTTTTTGTGGTCCAAAAACAGTTTAATATTGAAATAAATTATTGAAAATATTCCAAGAAATCAAATAATTAAAAAATATATAAAAATATCATATTTTCTATTGTCAACTTGAATGTCCTGCTTTTGAATAAAGTGAATAAAGTGAAGGGGTGAAGATGATTGATGATCAAGTGACAAGATAATCGCCAGATTAAACAACGAACCCTAGTGAAGACGATATCTTATTTGAGACATTTTGATATTGAAATTAGACTGGTTTTAAGAGTCTCGGTGTAAAAATAGATGCTGGTTATGTTATGTATAGCCTTCCTAAACAGAGCCTCCGTCATAAATTACGCAGGACATTGACTGCGGTTTCCTGTACTTGCACTTTCCTCACTCCACTGGCTTCTACCGGCTCATAATATTTGCTGCTGATTCATGGAAACAAAGACCGTGTCGTTTAAATTCCGGATTCACTCCACTGGCCTCCTGCACAATGTGGCATTCAATACAGTTGTTCTTAGAATTCACATTTAAAAGATGAAAAGCGTTGAGGTCGCCAGCTGTTTTTTCATGCATACAAAGCGTCCCTTGACTTGCCTTGCTTTATTATATGCGCCAGACAACTCATAAAACTTTATTTTCATAAAAATGTTTGAACGAATCATTTTACGCTGCTTTAAATGTAATAATGTAGTAGCGGGACCGACGCATTTGGTGAGCATGACTTGCTATATATAAATGTACTTATTCAATAAGGGGAAGACCAGATGCTGAAAATGGACTGCGAGTTAATGCGGGCATTTCCGTCTTGGGTTACACGATGTACACGTGATGAGGATCATGGGCTATTACCTCACTCATACAGTAATATTTATGGCTGCATGATTGATATTTTAAACATCAACACATTGGTGGTGGCGTTCTCTTTCATATGCTAATACCACAAATGTCCGTGCTTGTTTGTTTGCCAGCAGGATTACACAATATTAGAAGAATAAGCCTTGGCAGAGGTTCTTTCTTTTTTTTCTTCCACTCAAAAACTAAACACTTTACAGGCAAAAATGTCACAGTTAAAAAAAAGCCTAATCCAAACCATCTTTTCTTTGCCGCGTGGTCATCTTGCACACACATACACACAGTCCGCTCGACAATATTCACGGGAGCCCCAGACTCATTACTCGGCCCTTGGTTGCCATAGGAACCATTGGTTATGAAAAAACACTAATGAAGCATGCGAGGCCCCTATCATGTAACGCTGCAAAGCTGCCAAAAAATGAAATGAAGGAAGAAAACAATTTGACTGCGTGATTTCGTTTGTTATTGTTATTGAATAGTTACTCTCCCTCCCCATCTATACATATACAGTATATATATATATATATATATATATATATATATATATATATATATATATATATACTGTATATGTATAGATGGGGATATATATATATATATATATATATATTATATATATATATATATATATATATATATATATATATATATATATATATATATATATATATATATATATATATATATATAAAATGCTGTTTTGTTTGTTTTGGTACTTTTCAGATTCAAAGCTTATGAACAAAACATGCACTGGCTCCCTGGATGCCGTCATTAGGTAGTCGTTTTCAAAGGTTCAAAATCAGCAAAGTACAATGCACGTTTTTCCCTTTTATGAAAGCACATGATAATCGAGAGTGTCGGCAGCTTTTGGATTGGTTGAGCCGCCGCACGATTATTTGGGTCATCTTCACACAGGCTGAGTCATCAATGATGAATGGATTTCTTCTTGTTTTTGTGTAGTGGTTGATTCGAGCTTGATCACAACGTGGCTGGAGGCTATGCCACGTTTTTGGGGAGCTTAACCTACATTTGCTGCTCGTTTCTATGTATTTTTTTTTTCATCCTCAGCGTTTAATTGCAATTGATTAACATTGAAAATAGTTTGGACCTTTTGAATACTCTTACCTTTGTGCTGAAAAAGAGCATTGGTATCACTCACCTGTTCATCTCTACTGTAGCTTCCTCAACTGACACTGACAGCCGCGCTACAGCAACAAGATGGAATAGTTCAATGCATGAGAAGAAGGAAGACAGTCTTTATTAACCTACACAAAAACAAAGCAGGAAGCTCATGATTAATATTACGTTTCAATATATCCTCCAGAGAGACATCCTATTCATGTGTATCAAATGGAGTGGACATGTTTTTTGGTCTATATCTTTTAACTCATTGGAGCTACGCTGCTAAGACCTACTGAGAGAGTCTCTTGCTGAGACAAAATGGACACAATAGTGAAGAAAAATGAATAGCTGGATTGTATTCCTCTGGGGTTGCCCTGACACTGTGCCAAATTAAAATTCTAAGAGAAAGTTTGTGCCCCCCCCAAAAAAAACAACAACAACAACAAAAAAAACGTTATGCCTCCGCCCTACATGCGGTAGTTGCAGAAGCGTGGAAACGTCCGCATGAGGCCAGAGTTAATGATTTATTCAGTGGAGTAAATTGCAAGACGGCGCTCTGTGTTTTGCTGAGGAGCTGAATCCAAAAGCAATTTTTTTTGTACGTGCGGAATGATTTTGAGGAGATGTGAAGAACACGCTTCACAAATTGATGTTGTTTAGGAGGAGTCCTCACAGTGAAGATGGGGCATCAATCCTCTACTTTTGTACCCGTGCATTAATACACTTTTCCCCTTTATCAGGAGTTTTAGCAAAGAACAGATGCAAACTATGTCTTGAAAATTGCATCAATCTTATGTGAATCTTATAGGAAAAACATGGATTATTCATCATGTTCACTCCCATCGTTTTTTTTGTTGCAAAACCACAAGATAAGGTGATGGGGGAAAACATGATAAAAGCTTATTTGGGTTTTTTTTAAAAAGGCTTAAAGCTGAGTGCTGCGGCATCCATGTTTGATTATTAAACTTTGGAACGACATGGAGAGCTAGCTCTAGTCTAAATTTATTTAGCATAGCACTGACATATGCAAAGGTTGTGAAGTAATAAGTACGTCTAATTAACGTTTGGTATTGACATGAATAGCATTTGTAATTCAGTTATATGATTGATGTAATCAATGTAATTTGTGTACACTTTTGTACGTTTTGAGGGGGCAGCTTTGACTGGCCCGTGGTGATAAAAAGGTTGCGGACCCGAGCCATATTTCAGAGATGAATTGAAAAGAGCCCATTACTTGCAGATTTTCTTTTTCCTCAGAAAAGTTCAGTCCTTAACTCCATTTTTCACTGTCAGCAGTTTTTTAACACCTTTTTATTTGATTTTTTTAACCAACACTGTGTGTAAATGTTGAGCATAATTGAACTAAGTGACCTTCTCAGCCATTGTCCCTTTTGTCACCTATATTGAGCTGGAGGCGCACAGTTTCGAAGGGGATAAAACGAGGGGGGACCTCAAACAAACGAATTTCCCAGGTAACCCGAACCAGACGGCGACAGTCCCCGCGTTTAAATGAACTTCACATATCCGTTGCGCTTTTGATTCTGGATGAGTCATTGTGCAAGGCTGCGGAACATCCATAAAGCCGACAGTATCGCCAGAGAGGGAGGGGGGGAAAAATGGCCCTATACCTGTCTGCGTGACGGGCGTTTGATTATTACGAGGTACTCATGAAATATAGGCCAGGGAAGAATCACAGGATGACAAGTGATGAAGTGTGTTAGGTTTCAGGGTGACATTGAAGCAAGCCTCCATATCCTCCCCGCACTCATCATCCCATCTGTGAGCGTCTCGGACGCCTGGTGGCACTCGCGCTCACGAGGGCGGCAATTATTTCTCCCCGCGAATGAGAGCGTCGCTGAAGGATTTTCAGGGATGGACGAGAGGAAATTGCAGGAAGACAAGAGATGAGATAAGAGGATCAAAATAGGAGAAAGAAGGAAATCAGGGAAAGAACACTGAGGGGAAGTGAGCGAGAAACGAAAAAAAAAGTAGGCGGGTTTTGATATAAATGTGTCTACTACACCAGGGGTTCTCAAACTCTTTGGACTCAAGCACCCCTTTTTAGAAAGCAAAATTTTCCCAAGGAATGTCTGGACTCGAAAAAGATAAAAATATGTCTTAGGGATTGAATGAGTTAGATATATATTCTAATTCGACTAAATCGCCGGGCTTGACATTTAGTTTACAGGGGCAGTAACTTGTTTGCTCGTTCCCCCGACGGGAATTAACATAGCGGTTTCTTCGCGAGACCTATTTTTCCATAAACAGCCTTAGACAAAATGGAAAAGGGCTGCCTGAAATGTCCACGGAAGATTCATACGCTCATTTTCTCAATTGAGTTGCAAAGGTGATAGGTGATAAGGGTGTGTAGACTTTTATACCTACTGTATATTTAGACGTATGACATTTCCCGTTCATGTCATATAAACGCTCATCGGCCAGGCATCCGTATTTGCACGAACAGCTCTCTGGCTCCTGGGAGAAGATAAAATGTTACAAGGGCGTTATCGCGCGCAAAAAGAGGAAGCGAGCGTTTGACGCAAACAAAGAAGGAGGCCGGCAACTGGCGAAAAGACAGCTGTGACCTTGAGGGAAGGGAAGACAGGTGGGACGGGGATGTTTTGGCTATGCCAGACTGTCGTTATCTCCGGCAGACATTGTGTCACCTGGGGGGTGGGGGGAGGGTTCTTGTTTGCAGTTGAAACCACCTGCACCTGTATTTACAACAAAAGCACAAGCAAAACTGTCTATGTAAGAGAGGGCCTGGGGGCGGGGCAAATATCCACACCCTGTTTAACAATTTTGACAGTATGAATAATAATTCAAATGCAAATATATTGTATCCAAAAGTTTAATAAAACTGAGCTTTGTCCATTTAATGTTCCATTCTGGATTAAAAAAAAAAAAAGAGAGAAAGGTTTGAGCTAGTGAAATATAGGTTGAACTATTAGGTGTTTCTTTTATATACCACAAGAGGGAGCCTGTGTACCACTTTGAGAATCGCCGATTTCAAAGAAGAAGAGATAACATTGATATGCATCCAAGCAGATGGCGAGAAAACACTTCTGCATTTTACTACACCATTCTCCCCTATAGCCAGCTTGCTAATAGCTAATTAGCGAAAGTTGAAGTCTATTATCCACTCCACAGCGTCATTATCACTTGACCCCGATTATGATGACCTATCGCTGTATGAAACAACGCGAAGGAGAAAATTTAGAGCCGCCCATCACGCACCTGCATGCTTGTCGCGTGGGAGCAATCTGTTGATCCAGATGTCCTACAATAATAGTCTCTTGACTTAATTATTTATATTTGGTGAGAAACAAAGGCCCCTGATGGTAGCGTGTGATGTACCATTATGCTGATTATAGTGGCGGTGGTGATTTGGCTTTGTTATAATAACGAGTTCTATTCAGGAAGAACAGCCCAATTTAAAATAATATTGAGTTGCAGTTGCAGCTACAGGCTTTGTTAGCATCTCCTGATGTGCATTTGGCTGCACGTGATGAACAGTTTTGATGAAGAAAACCTTTCAAAAATGATTTTTTATTTGTTTAACTTTTGCGGGCCAATGAATCAATGAACATCATCGTTAGTTGCAGCCCTAATTAATTTTACTATGACAAAGCTTGACAATCAAGCACTATTTCAATCTTTCAGAGGTATTAGTGGCAACTGTAAGGTTAGCTTTAACATGAGACCTTTATTGAACGTAAACATATGCTTCCGATATGGCAGTGCTGTCGTCTTCGCAATCAGATTGAAATTGATCCTTGGGCTGTTATTGATCAAAAGGTCTTTATAAACATGAGCGTAGTACTAGCAAGAAAAATCAATTACATAAGTGTGCGGCCATCAGTAAGAGGGATCATTAGGGACATCATTCAGGATTATTTCATAGGCAATTGAAAAAGCCACAGCTCACTTACACCACTAAAACTTTATTTTACCCCTTCTGAAATATCTTTTATCTTATGTGTGTATTTTAGGGTGATGTGAAACAATTAGCTGCTTGTAAAAATAATTCAGTAGGGATTGGGAGTATTTTGGTAATCCTGAATTACACCCCTCATGGCTCCGCTTACCTCATTGGCTCAAATCACAAAGAGTTGGCCGTGGCCACGAATACGTCGGCGGTCAGCGCGCATGCCAAGACGTGCAAACCTGTCGACAGCAGCTGACGCTCGAAAGAGTCGATCAAAGGCGGGACCCCGCCGGCTGGTTTTTGAAATGGCAATGGGATGTCAACAGCAGCTCAGTGTAACCTAATAATTACGTCCTCCGCTCATCTTTTTTCGTCTCCTCCAAGAACAATTGGCTGCAAAGTAACAAACCGTGTTACAAAGGGCCCTCGTAATGGTATTTCACACTTCTTTCTAACATTAATTCCTTATTAAATATAAACGTTATCGTACTGATCCGTCTAACCAGGAAGTGAAACGCCTTGTTTACTGAAGCAGCACCTTTCAACAGGTGGCGAAAGAGGTGTTTTACTTGCATTAACATGTTGTTCATCCTGTCAAATCAGCCCCTGTGGGAACCCACTATTGATGAAAATAGTTCCGTCCGTGGGTGAATTACTGAGTACTGATGTTGAATCTGTCCTCCTCAACTCCAGAACCAAACCAAGGTCTTTGGAGATGATTTGCTGATCATCTGACTTGGATGTTCTTTAGTCATGGGGTTTGAAAATGAGTAAAAAAAAAAAAAAACTCGACTTGTACTCTGAGAAATGCGGTAATTGTTGCGCAACTGACACCAAAAGCGCTTCCAAACAAATGCAGAGGTCACGCGTCGGTTATCACAAGTGACAAGCTCGGCCAGCCGGCAGCCACAGAGCTTCTGCGCGTCAAAAAGAATGTCGTCACCTCGTGCCGCGTTTAATCAAATTAGCCCAGATTCACAAGCTTTTTGACACGACACACTGGTGGCGCTTCATCCGAGCAGAGGCAACTGGCAGAGAAACCCGATCCCCTAAACTACTTTTAGACTCGGAAATGAGGTGGGCTGTAAGACATGAAAGCAGAGACCGCGGTGACCCTTATGAACAAGCCCGGAAAAATGAAACATGAGCGCGGTTACCCCTTTATATATATACATTTTTTTTAATGGAATGTATCATTTGGAAATATGAAAATAGAATTTGAAGTAAAAGGAAAGAGATGAGAGCAGAGGCATGGGTGCAGCGAAGGCGAGATAAAGGGCAGAGTTGTTACCCTGCGTGAGGGAGATGACAACAACACTGAGGCATGTGTTAATTCGCCCGCCGTACCCTCTCAAAAAGGGCTCACACCATCAACATGAGCACTGGGAAATCAACACATACACGCCTTGTCAAGTAAAGCGGTTTCAAAGCATCGCCGATCATGACACGCATCCCGAAATAACTTGAGGAAGGGTTAATACCTTGCAGGTGGCACATGTACAAGGTTTAGAGATTGTTTTGAACTGTCAGTTTTGCACATTTGGCTCTATTACTTCATTTAATAGAGCAAGACACCATTATGCCCGATTTAAAAAAAAAAAAAAAAAAAAGCTGACAGAGCTCGCAACATAGTGAGTCAGATTGTTTTTGAACGAGCAATTCCAATGAGGCTGTACCCAATGGCTTCCCCTCAAAATGGAGATAGATTTAAAGAAAATTATGTGAATAGGTTACAATTAAAAATGTTACCAGTGGGGTACAATTACTTGAAAATGTCATTAGAGTGGAACACTAGGTGTGCCAAATAGCGAGCCAACATTTAATTATATCTCCTCTGTTTGGAATATGAATTTCTCAATTTTAACTCTGCAAAGTGAAATTTTAAAAAATGTAATTGTTTGAAATATAACAATTAATGAACCCTTCATCAAGGCACCCATTAAATGGCATCAATCACTGTACTTGACTAAAATATATCACACAAAGTCCCCAAAGTCTTAACAAAAAAAACAAAAAAAAAACGTATGGTTTCTTTTTTTTAAAAAAAAACAGATAAAACACATGTTAACCGTTGCCTACCTTAGTGGGCGTGAACCTGTTAGCATAACGCTAACGTCGGGAAGAGGCTCAAGCTAGCGAAATACTAAACATGGGAGAGTGTTTGTTAGCGCCGGGCTAACAGCCTAATGCTACAAACAAGACAAGTTATTGTTAACATACGGAAGTAACAAGCTAACTGCTAGCATCAGAGGTCGGCCATGTTGCACGTACCTGGAGTTAATTTTCTCTGATGGGAGGGATTTGTTCGGACACGGACGGCAGATTCGAACGGCCGGAGTGAAACAGCGTGCGCTTGGAGTGTATTACCGAACGCGCCCAATAACAAATAAAATGGCTGCCCTAACATAACAGTCAGTTCCCTGAATAGGATTTAAGACTTCCATTCAGACTATCGTGGCTAAATGTCCCATTCTTTAAAAAAAAAAAAAAAACGGACAAATGCGACCGGAAATGAATCTTTGGTTCGATGATGCTGAGTACAACGACAGTACAAATCGTTATTTTTTTTCAATAATGGATGTCCCATTGAACACACTTATAGAAAAAATATATACATGTATAATAAATAACTCCACGGTGCAAAGCACTTTGTTTTCTCACATGCTTTTTCATTAGTCCATGAGTCTTTAGTGGAGGAAGTCCGTGTGTCGCGGGAGGGGTGGGAGGAGGGTTCCGTGGAAAAAACAATAGGTGGGCGGGGCTTGTCCTGGAGAATTGGTGCTGATGCAGCGGGGTTGCGAGTCGATATCCATCTTCCATTGTCCAATTAACCTGTGGACAGAATCAATTATACACACGGCTACAAATTCGATTGCAAAGTCAACTGATACGCGCACTCTATTATCCAGTTTAATTGTCTAGACAAAAAAGTTACCATATTGCGGCTGGCGAGCAAATCATGCCGACTCGATTCCAAAATTTTAAATTGCCACATCTAATAAATAACGCTGGGATTTTGCAACACGTTTAATGACTTTTGTGGCAATAATTTCAAGTAGAATGCAAATTAAAAAAAAAAAAAACTTGTGCACTTCTGATTTCAAAACTACGAATCATACAGTAAAAATACCGTGAGATGATTAGACTCAAAATACACCGGGTACCAACTCAAATAAATAAATAAATAGGTGGAAGCACTAAGCTTTAAAGTCGCGGTGGATCCAAGAGTTCCTCGCAAACGCATTTTGCGAACGTTACTAATGCGCCGAAATCCACGATACAATGTAATGTTTGGAGCAGCATGTGCGATCGAGGCGGGGATTCCCCAGGTGTTTCCCAGAACCCCCTCCTTACCGCAAAACCGGACTCGGGTCACGCCACGTTGGGCGAGCTCCGCAGCGTCTTGTGGCTCTGTCCCGGCATGTGCACGACGAGCAGCTGCTGCTTCTGCCGCGTCGACTTGACCGCCAGGATGGCCTGGCGGTTCTTGTACTGGACCATCTGCAGGGTGATCTCGGCGTTCCAGCCCTCGTCCTGCGGGCACCTAAAGTCGATCTCCTTCCCCTCGGACATGACCACGGTGAAGTAGACGTACTTGCCCTTGCGCTCCACGCAGTCCACGGTCTTCATGTTGGCGAAGTGGAGCTCCTTGACTTTGCCCGTGTCTTCTCCGCGATGGTGATGGTGGTGGTGCGGTTGCGGCGCTTGCTGCTGCTGGGGGTGATCGTGCTGCTTGGGCGGAAGCAGCAGCACGCCGTCCTCGGTCAGGACGCACAGCTTCTTCTTCCACAGCTGCAGCAGGCCGTCGCTCCTCTTCTCCAGCACGCCTTCCTTGAACACCTTCCGGCCGTTCTCCAACATGGTCGCTCACGCGCAGCCTGCCACTTTTTTGGGGGGGTGGTGGGGGTCCTTCCTTGGGAGAAAGGGCTCATACGCGGCGGGCGAAGGCAGACGGGTCGGGACGCGCGGCTGCCCGGCGCTGGATCGCTTTCGAATTGAGATGGAGGTTTGGTTCTGGACGCCTGGCAGCCTGAAACGGGCGGGGGAGGGGTCTGAGGGCTCAACCGCCCACGCGAGAGAGACCCAACCTACTACAAAGTCGGAACACAAATAGAATCAGAAATACACGTGGGCCACTATAATAGGCACACCCACTCCTTGACAAGTCCTAAAATTTCGCGATTTTCCCTGTCAAGTTGGCTTATTTTCAGTCATCTCATTATATTGAGCTCAACATTTCTTAATTTGTTTTCAGCGCTAAAAATAATTTGTCGCCAGCTTTCTGGGTTTGGTCATGTGACATTGATGACTTGAGCCGTGATTGGTTGTTACCTGAGCGTTGTGATTTTCAGTGGAAAGAAACGCGTTTAAAAAGGTGAAAATTATAAGGTTGATTATAGAAAAACCGAACCTATATACTTGTTATTTGATAGATCCGCCATAAGAAGTTACAGTAAATACAAATTTCTATTGAACATGACTTTAAAAGCCAATTGGTCATTAATGCGTTGTACTTGTGTAGCTTTGTCAACAACGCCCTCTGGTGGCTAGTTCGAACTTTGACTCCAACTTCCCGACAAAAGCAAAAAGTATTCACAATTGTCAACATGTTGAACCGATTTATTCATGAACATACACATACAATAATCGAGTACATTAGCATTTTTTGTAGCCTAGCAATTTACCTAGACAACAGCTGCTGTCCAGGCAAAAAAAAAAAATCTATTTTAGCAACTGAAATTGTTGCGCTTCCGCCTCTTAATATCGTCCCTGCGACCTTTTAGGGGGTACACCAAAAAGGTGGGAAGCGTTGAAGAGGAGGGTGGTGGGTCATTGGCCACATTGGGGGCGGGGAGGGGGCCTTGTCACACCTTCCCTCATTTCCATTCACAGTGACAGGATTTCTTAGTAACTAGATACAGGAGGCAAGTGAAACAAAGCGTGCTACTTATTGTGTCAAACGAAATGCCCTCAAAGTTCTATGGAGGGGGGGCTGTTAGAAAACGGTGGACCCCTTTCATACCCTGGATTTTGTTCAATTCCTCGAGGAGCGTTTCGCGAATGGACCCCTGTTATGTCGTTTACTGGAATGTTTTGATACAGGAGTAAGAAGTGTTCAGCTCAAGAGCTCTATGGAGGCCCACCGAGAAAATTGGCAACGGAGTGGGGGTGCGGGTGGAATGAGTTTAATCTGGTCTCCATCACAGCTGTTGTCTAAGAGCAAATACCACAGAAGGACTTCACAAGAACTAGTTTAGCGGTGAACATCATGCCTTTTTTTGTCCTTTCTATTGTACAGAGAAGAAAAACAGGTCTAGTAAAATACTATAATAACGAGCCCCACGGCTCAAAGTATTAACGGTTTTTATTCGGTTTTTACGTAACGAAAACCTTGAAACCTTTAAATCGGCTACCAAGAAAAATACAAAAACATTATAAGGCGGTAAGTTACTATTCCTTTTTGTTTTTTTGTAATATATATATTTATATATGTACGTTGTCCCCTGTTTTTTTTTTTTTTTTTTTTTTTAAATGTTAACAGTGCAGTTGAATTCCGGAGGCAGAAAGGCCACTTCACTGAGACTTGCACTCAGCTGGGGCGGCCGCATCCTTCTGCAAGAGACCAATAGGAACATGACGTTGAGAGGAGAATACAATAATAATAATAATAATAATAATAATAAAGTAAACAAGCAGCACGGGCAACAATATGGGCAAAATAAAAACAACTACGTCAACAGACTAGCTTCAACATAGAAAAAGGTACAAATGCAGCGAGCGCTATGGGTCATAAAAATAGAAAAAAATCCAAACCAATGAATTAGTGAGGACGGTATGGCAGCAAGACAGAAAAACATGAGAGAATATTAAAAGGAACGAGAAGGGTTGGGGTGGTGATGGTAGTAAGCCGACAGTTGACAAGCTGTACCTACCGGGACAGGGTTATTTTTCTACTGTCACCATTTAAACCTAGTGAGGAAAAATTTAAAGAGGAGCTGACAAAATATGCCAAAAAATGTCAACGATCACAGATGAAGACATTGATGAGTAAAGGAGCGGGGGGGGGGGGGGGGGGGGGGCTATTATTGTGCAGAGTGTCAAGAGTAGCATGCTGGTTTGTGTGTTGGGGGAAAAAAAACAAACACACAAAAGAACAAAAGTGGATGTGGCTGTTTTTGAAAAGTGCTCACAACAGGCCTTGGCGATATGGCAAATAATGATAATAATAAAAAAAAAATCTTCATTTTCACCAGTCATTCTGGATGATTACAAAACAAAGTCAGATACTGCAGATTTCAAAGTTTATTTTTGAAAAATTGCTGTGGAAAACAGCGGAACGAAAACGCAACCAGATTTATAGACGCTTGCCTCCTGCTACTATTGCGAACACACCTAAAAATACGAAGTGCTTAAAAGGATGGCAAAGTGTTGGAGATGAGAATAAATTCAAGGTCAAGCAATGAGACTCATTAGATGTTATGGATTCTGTTGCTGAATAGACAAACAGCGGTTTTGGCCGGCCGATCGGCTTTCGCGGCACTCGTGACATAAACGGAGGCGCGTTCAAACCGCGTTTCCAACTTTGAGAAGCGCGGCGCAAGGGAGCTCACCTTGGGATCGTAATCGGGGTCGTTCTCCTCGTCCGCTTCCTCCTCGCCTTCCTAAATGACACAAAGAGCCGGTTTACGTGTGCCGCCGGCTCTTTCGTTCCAAATAAACTGCGGTCTCACCTCGTCGTCCGCCTCCTCGCCCTCCTCATCATACTGCAGAGCATACGAGCACGTTATAGTTTGAGATTATGAATTGCTAGACACACTCAGTGAAAATTGTAATGCTTACAAGCTAGTGGCAGATTATTGACATTATCGACCCCTTTTGAAGTACTTACGTCGTCGTCGTCATCCTCTATGGCCTCGCCCGTGAAGTACAAGACGGCCCGGGGGACGATGCGCTCGCGGATGAAGTGGCCGATTTCAAAGTCGGCCGCCAGGACCGCCTCAGAGTCCTCGTCCTAAAGACAGATCCGTTAGGATGAGGCAACGGGCCGCAAAACCAATTTAAGTATTACAGCACTCGTCAAAAGTTTGCAAACACCTCCGAAATCAACTGCTCCCAGGAATTCAAGTCATTAACTGCTGCAAATGCTCAGCTGTGAACCCAAGTCATTCCATGTAATAAAACAACACCCGCATCATAAAGCCAAACTTTTGAAGAATCTATTAAACAATAAACTTGAGGAAATGATTTCTTGCATGTTAATGCATGGTCTGGATCACCTCAGCGTTGCATTACAATGTAAAAAAAAAAAAAAAAATGTTGTTTACATGTATGACCCGGGATAGCCATAAAGCACTTACCAACTCTCCGTTTTCAGGGACTGTGGGGGAAACGACAACAAAAAAAGTGTGTGAGATCAAATTAGTAAATAAGACGCACACACAAAATCTGATTGGTAAGAATACCCTCTGGCGGAGTGAAGAAATTGAAAAAGGAGTCGTTGGGGACTGTTTTGGTGACCGTCCTAACCGTGCCGCGTCCCTTGTGCTTCTGCTTCTTCTTGATGGTTTTCAACGTGACGTTTTTGCCTTTTGTCCAATCGATGGTGGAACTAAGGAGCAACGCGGCTTCAGTTTTCACCCAACGAACAAAAACGTATTTTATTTTTGATCGAAAAAAAAAAACACTCACCCCGTGCATGAAATGATCTCGGGTCCGTCAAAGGAGAAAGGGTCACTTTCGTCGGGCTCTGACCTCATTTTGTAGGTTTTCGTCAAGACTGTGTTTGTGAAGAAGTCGTTGGGCTCAAAGTGGAACTCTAACCCGAAGCTCTGAGAAGATCAAAAAGAGGGGAATGGTTAACGTTTTTATTACAGTGTTTTCCAGGCAATAAATCACAGTTTTTTTTTTTTCTCCATAGTTTGGCCGGGAGTGCGACTCGTGTGAAATTATGAAGACATTATTGTCACTTTTTTTTACACTAAGCCGCCAGAGGGCGCTCTAGGACGTGTTGATTATTTCAACATTTGCTAACCCTAAAAAAAAAAAAAAAAAAAAAAAAACACTTGAGGGCTTAACAAAAATGGCTTAGAAAAGAAAATCATATTCTGCAGATTACAAGATGCCTTTCAAGATGACATGTCTGTTCTTGGTTTTGGATTTTGTCCAACAATGTCCCCGCAAAAATGCATTTTAATTTAACCTTTTAATGTTACTCACCATGGGTTGCCCCGGGTCTGAGAACTTTACTTTGATATCTTGTAAATGTTTGAGGATGGGCTCGTCATGTTCCTGAGGAGAGATCGAAGTAAGCGCCTCAGCAGATGTTGGCCACTAGGAGGCGACAAATCGCATGCGAAGTACCTGCAGCATGTCGCTGAGCAGGTCCACATTTTTAAACACTGTTAACCAGAATTCCGGGATGCCTTTGGGGTCTTCCTTCTCCTCGTCCTTCTTCTCCTCCTCCAGCTTTGCCTTTTCCTTCATTTCATCCTGCAGCAGGGGCGGACATTTTTTCTCAATGAAAACACAAACTTTGGTTGACATTGTTTTCCCCCACCATGGGCAGACAAGAGAAAAAAATAAGGAGGGGGGGCGGGGGGCATGCAAGCATAGACGTTACCTGTACCTGCTTACTTACTGTCAGCTCTTCTTCCTCATCTGCTTTCCATTCACATTCCTCGTCTGTGGGCTCATACGCTGCTTTGACGATATCACTTCTCTGCAAGAAACATTGTTTCCCCTCAATTGATTTTGCAGAATCATGACTCATCATTTTTGGACGGATGACGCATGTGAATGTAAGTTGTGTTTTACTCTAAAACAAATAGTCCTCATTGCTACGCAGGCATATTTTCGCTTAACCAGAGATGTCAAAATGAACAGAATTGCATTCACTTTTTTTCTTAAGCACATGTGTATTTTATATTACTTTGAAAAACACACAAACATAAAAGCCCCAAAATAAATGACTCACAAAATCAGGTCCTTCCTTAGTGGATGGAATTTGCTTGAGCAAAAACAAGCCCCTAAAGTACACATATTGGGAAGGTACCTTGTCGAAGAGCGGCTGGTAAAGGGCGGCGTATTTTCTCTCCAGCTCGTGGACCTCCTCGTAGAACTTGGCCTCAATGTGGGCGCACTTCACCTGTAGGTTTTTGAGGGCGTTGATGCGTCGCTTCACAACCTTTGGTAAACTGAACAGAAAACAGCAACGTTGAGGAAATTCATTTAACCAAGCCGACGGCATTTCTGGCGGAATTTCAAAAATCGACTCAAGACGGCCACGTTCTCAGCTGTGAGGCCCTTACCTCTCGATGTACCCTGATGGTGAACCGTTGAGGCCGTCAAGCCCCTCCTGAAGCGCAGCCAGGATCTGTGGATTCTGCATAAGCTGCTCTGTCAGCTGACGAGCTGCGGACACACACCGGCGCCATCGCTACTTTAAAAGGCGGACCCATTCGTTTCTATGATCGTCTTTGGAAAGAATTAAATGGAGCTGGGCTCAAAGTAAAATGTTCTTTTTTATCCCCATTCGATAGCCTGAGCTGCAATTCTTGCCGGAGTTTATTTAAAGCAAGTTGAGTCAACATAATCAGGCCACAGTTGTGTAACAGCCTTTAAAGCAACAATACGGAGTTATTTCAACATTCTGCTTGTAATGAGGGGACTAAGTGCCTCTGGCGTTGCCACGACGACCCTTGATCACCTCCGAAGTGGGCTCAAATAGCCCAAAAGCACCTTGTGTTGTTTTAGCGCCTGCGCTAACGTTACTCTCCTGAGTTTGATCTGAAAACACGCTGGCACTCTCTTGGGTCATTTTGTGATATCGCCGCAAGAGAAGGGTACCAGAGTGTGCATACAACTTATTTTCAACTTATTTGGTGGCTTGTTTTTGTTTTAAAAATAGATTCTCGTTTTAGCCTCATTTTTTAGCTACAACGTTTTACTGTAGAAATGCTAATCTGGCCAAAATCTATATCAGCCCCTTTATGAAATAAGTGGAAGAGGGGGCTTTTTTTTTTAAATCAAATTCATCAATAAAGCGAGTTATTTCATCATTAGTTGCAGCCAGAATCAAAACAGATAATTATTCTGCATCATTTTTTTTACAGCATGGAAAAAACGAGTGAATGGTGTTTCCCCAAACAGAAGGATACCTTTGCTTTTTGAATTTTCTACCGTCTCCTCCTCTTCCACTTCCTCCACGTCCTCCATTTCTGACGGGTCCATCTCAGCTTGGTCTTTGCTGTCCACAAAGGGAAATTAGGTTAGTAAACACGGAAGCCCTGATCTAAGCCGCTCAGCAAACCAACATTTGAGGAAATTAGTTTTCGCAGCACATTTCACCCTATGACATAGAAGCCATGTTTTTATTTATTTATGTATTTTTTCTTTGTAAGGACACTGAAACATGACACTGACAGCGGGACGGACCGCAAAATACTCAACATAGCTTCACCTGCAGGTATTTTCTCATTTTGCCGTTTTATATAGAAGACTCTTGTCAAAAAGACAAACAAAATGGCCGCACATGCATTTAGGTGTCAAACTGACACGACTTGGTCAAGATGTGGGCGTGGCTTGGAATTTTAACTTCCTCCCACAGTGGCAAAGGCAAACAAGACATTTGATAGACACTCATACTCACTTGTCAATGTCTGCCATCTCAGCGGAGTTTCAAGTGATGCTAAAAAAGAAAAAAACAAAACAAAAAAACAATAAGACATACTTGAATGACAAACAGGCAGGGACATTGAATTATTCATGACACCATAATAGCAGTCCCAAATCCATTGAGGCAACCTTATTTAAATGTGTCAACAGCGTGAACATTTAAGAAACTTCATGGTCGTTTAAATTTAGATGGCAAAGCTGCAAGTAGCCGGCCGATGCATGAGCCAATAGAAGTGAGAGGATGCAGACATCTTGCATGTGATACTATTTTATTGATGGTTAAGTACTTTAAAGGGCTTTTAGCAGCCAATGGAGCATACTTTTTTCCAATATTGTAAAAAATGTGATTACTAAGGCATTTCCAAATGGAAAGTCAATAATGAGCAAAAACTGTTATTACAGCAGGATAAAAGATGTCTCAACACTAAATGAATATTTTTCAGCAGTTGAAAGTGTCCACATGTGCCCGTGCTGTACTATGTTTTACAATGCGAGACCACTAGTGATTAAAAATATATATTTTTAAGACCACTGGGCTAGCGCAAAGAAATCTCATGACTGTTAGACTTACAACACGACTGTCAATAGTTGCTATTGTTTGACTTAGCTTTTCAGTTTCCCAAAACGTTACCAAAAAAAAAAAAAAAAAAACTAATTCAGGTAAAAATTGTATTCGGATACTTTAGCAGCGACTGGTCCCAAAAGTCCTTTCGCTGATGCTGCCAGCGACCACGTGTTGCTCGCTCAAGTGAAGCAACCCTCGGATGGGTAGCGGGTGGTGAAAAAATATTAATCTGATCGGGTTGATGTATCCATCAAGTTTATCGATCGATCGGGAACACACCCGCTAGCCGATATTGATAGAACGCCAGCCGGGCGATGTCATGTATCGAAAGCGTGCTCATCACACCGAAGCTAACTTTAGCTACCGGCCTTGCCTGCTCCCTATTGTCAAGTGCGCTTAGCATGTTAGCTTCGCGGTACTGCGTTTGGTTAAAAAACGAGTCACCATGTCAACACTTTTTTCCCTCCCGTGCCAACGTGACATACTTTCCACCACCTTCCGCCATTACCTAATATTTCACATCGTTGTCTTCCCGTCGAGTTATCGCGTTAGTTGACTTCCTACACGATTCCCCCATCCCCGAAAATTAAGGTCAGCTTCGAATGGTTGCAAGGCCAAAAAACGATGACATTTCGTTCGTGTTTTTTTTAAAACTGTTATATTGTTGATTTTCGTTATCGATTGTGGCAGCGTAAAAATCGAATGAGAATTTAATAGAAGAGACGGACGAGCTCAATGGCTGCTGCTAGCATTAGCCGCCTACCCGCTACTGACGCCGCTTTAAATGGCCATTGTGGTTGATCGCAGCCTCGCAAACGGCGACTTTAAAATAGGGCGCCGCTGGTAGGACTACCGCGAACACCGTGGCTTACCGTAGCTGTATGGCCGGCGGTAGGTGACGGTGAGGCGGGCGCTGCGCAGTGAGTCGCTCCGAGGGTGGGAGGAGGAAAAACACTCCGCTCGGATGGCGGTAAAAGAGGAGCGAGAGCCCGCCGCCTGCGCTCATATACATCTGACGTCATCACGTAAACCCGCAGTCGCTAGGGTAACACTGCAGGTGGGCGGGGCGGCGACCAACCACACCCCGAACTTTTGCTTTGATTCGTTATCGTATTTTATTGAATAAATAAAATTAAATTTAAAATTGACATAAAAAAACGATCAAGAATATTGTATTTAATAGTTTTTTTGAGTTGTAAAAAAGTTAAGATAACTAAATTAGAGTTCCCTCGCTACATCATGGTTAGGTTTTTGCGGTTTCCCCAAAACGTTTTTCATTATGATGTTATCATATGATGTTATGATGTTGTCAGTCCAAAAAATAAAAAAAATGAAAACAGTAAAATCCATGTTTTTATCCATATCAGGAGGCGGCCATTTTGCCACTCGCTGTCGCCTGAAATGACGTCAAAGCAAGTGTTTTCAATGTACACATGAAAAAAAAGTGTTATCGAATTAGGTATACACAAAATACAAACTTTTTTACCACAAAATAATAAGTGGTAAAATCAATGTTTTTAATCACTCTCAAGCGGCTATTTGCCGATTGCTGTTGCGCTCTTAATTTGAGAAGAAAAATGTACTTTTCTTGTTATGGCAGTACAACATATTTTGTTGATACCTGCAGGTCCAATGAAACCGAGATAAGCTTTTTTTCTTTATATTTTGTGAAATCAATGTTCAGTCAGCATCATAAAAATAAATAGCACTAGGCTAATCAAAATACATAAAAACGATTCCGGTAATTGTTAAATCTCAGTGTGATGCCAAATGTGTTTACCAAGATTTTTGTGGTCGGCAGCTTTGTCAGCCTCATAGATGCCAATCTGAGGTCACTTTTCTCCATCTCAGTGCTTTGTGCTCTACCTCCTGATCCCCTCGTCATCAACATCTTCTGTAAGGCGAGCTGGCCGGCAGTGCTGCCAAATTTAAATATTCATGCTTGGCTACCAGCTCCGTTTGACCCCCGCCCCCCCGGATTATGAGGAGAGCGGTTGACGTTCTTACACTCAAAAGCTAAACTGGACCACATGGTCCATAGCAGCTTGACAACCGTCTAATATTAATTGCGGGGAACATGCAAACGCCACACAGAAAGGGTGGATTTGAACCCTGGTCCCCGAACTGTGAGGCAGACGTGCTAACCGCTGCTCCACAGAGTCGCCCCGGATGGAGAATATTACAGGAAAAATAACAAAAGAAGACATGTGAAATTGGAAGGGATGAGTCAGGAGTATCCTGAGGGAAACGCAAGCACTTGAGAGTGAATACGGGCCAGATGGCATGGGGTCAACTGGCAATCGCCGCCTGTCCCCCGCTTACACAAGAGGCTGGATAAATACTTAACTAGCCCGTAGCACATGGCGCAAACCTCTGTTGCATAACAAGCCCAGAATAAGATTTGGGAGGCTGATGGGGCATCGGGGAGTGGAGGGTGCTGGTAACCAAGGGTTACAAGCTCAGCCGCCAGCTGTGGTCCTCCCGACATTGTCGGGGATGTTGCATCACAAGGCTCGGGACCTCTTGGCATTATTTTCCTTCCCGAGCGGTATCGAACGTATTCGGGTGGGGAAAGCTTGAAGGTCGACGCTAATCGATGGTGTTAATCACGGGAAATTGAATCAAGCGGTAGATGTCGAGTAGATCCTCGCCACCTGCTTCAGTATCCCCCAGTAAAATTGCGAACATCACACGTATGACAAAATAATTGTCTCCGCCAGGATGAATCTAATAGCTGAAAATAAAGTGGATGGGGATGAAAGAAATCAGATGAGTGATGATTTTTTTTTTTTCATGTGAGGTTAATCGACTGCAGTCATGGCTGCAAAAATCCCGCTGCCTCCATTATCATTAATTAAGGAAGATTAAAATACATTTAAAAAAAAAAAAAAAACACCAGTCTGTCGGGGTTGATTTGACAGTGTTTAAAAATAGCGCCAAGGCGAAATGAAAAAGCCTCAGCATTGTGCTGTCAAGCTGCTGTGTAATCCCGTTCTATGGTGTCACTACAGCCTACATCAGGCACGACATTAATCGCTTCCGGCAGGCATCCAGAATATGTTTTTACTCCCCAAAAATGCTACTGCTTGGAATTATGGCCTCCGTTTTATCGCAATAACAATGATGTACCTGTGTCTGACTTTTCCATTGATGTGAGCGTGAATGTACGAACAGGCGACCTGCGTACGGTATGTGCGGCGGACAAGTGGCTTCTAATCCTCAGGGTGAATAGAAAGTGCCTGGGTCGGCTCGTTGGGCACTCAATGTCAGCGGCAAAGGCAGGAATGCGGTAGGCCGGGGTGGGCCGAGATAAAGTGGTCACAACGGTGGACACACACTAATAAGCTGGGTCTCAGGAGGATAAATGCATTGCAACTCATTGAAATATGACATCCATTTTCTGTAGCCGCTTAGATTCATTTGAGCCGCGGGCCTGCTGGTGCCTATCCCTGCTGTCTACGGGCAGTCGGCGGCAAATTGCAGGGCACACAGAGGCAAACAGCCATTCACGCACCCGATCACGACTAAGGACATTTTAGAGTGTCAAATTGCCACGCATGTTTTTGGAATGTGGGACGAAGCCGGAGTACCCGTAGAGAACCCACGCGGGCTCGGGGAGAACACGCAAACACCACACAGGAAGGCCGGAAAAAAGATACTTGTCGATTAATTAACTATTGCTAGAGGCTATCATATAATAATGAACTATGATGCCGGCAGTCATATGTCTGCAGGCAAAACAAAAGCGATGGAAAACATCTGATAAGGCGGCGAGGAGTCAGCAAATTGTCTGGCACACTAGACGGGCAGGCTGGCAACCGGAGGAGACAGTGCTTCAGAAATCTCTGAGTCATCGCCCAGCATCCTTTGATTGCTTAGCAGCTGCCCACCCGAGCTGCCGCCGCCTCCTCCTGTTGTTATTTCAGCCATCAATCGCCGGTGAAAGCCACCGCTAACCACTCAGACAATTTCAAGGGTCCGACTCAAAACGATAGCGCCGATTGATTAAAAGTGAGGAGATACAAAAGTTGCGAGGCAGAGGAGAGACATCCTGACACGTAGACGTCAATATATCAATGCGCCGGGGTTATTTTTAGCAGCGTTGAGTGCTAATGCAACCTGAGCTTGAAGAGACATAGGAATGCATCTGCAGTGGGATTCCCTCTTGAAACTAGTTAGATCAGACAATTGACTCTAACTTCAGCAAATTCCAAGAGTACATGCAATTACTTTGGTTTCAATTATCATTTATTTTTTTTTAACATGGGAGAAATGTATTTGACAGTTTTTCGAGGGGCATCTTTCCGCTACCGACATTTTAGTTTGAAATGTACTGTAACGTAATGCAAGCTATTTCTGTGGCATCTCAGTCTGAACACTAGTGGGCGCTATTTATGTATAGTGAAGAAATTAGGAGGAGGAGGTCAGTTATGTTTGTAGCATTGACTATTTCCCATTTTGAATGGCAGTAAAAGAGCCCGACATGGGCTAAATTTGACACCTATAGGGTGTACCGTTTGACCTCCAGTTTGTAAGCATTTCGAAGGGACGACAGCACGGCATTTTGAAAGTCCTCGTGTTTTTTGACAATCTATTCAATATTTTAGCCCCCCCTTGTTTTTTTGAATGCTTTTCCTTTGATGTGATCTGAACTCCTACGCCCCTGCACATTATTATAGAAGTCTGTTTATATAATTGTGAATTTCCCCACTAGAAAGCAAACTTTACCAAGGCTGTTTTATGAAAAGGTGTTCCCCAAGTCATTCCCCTCTAAAAATAGCAGTCAGATGGGAGACCTCTCTGCCCCTGTGTCCTTTAGGGCAGAAAAGAACAATGGGCGCACGCTCTGCTAATCCAGCTGTGAATGAGAGCGGCTCACTGCAGCACTTCTTTTCATGCTGTTGATAGCAAAGGGGTGGGGCAGCTTCGGGATAAACACCATGCTGAGCCAGCGCTAGCTACCCGCCAGACGTGCTGCACCGCACATTACCTCATCATTCATAATCAATTAACCCGTTCCATGCCCATCGGCATCCTTGGAGCCACATGACGGATGAATAACCCTCTAATTAATAAATAACACCCATCCCCAGGTGGGCATTAGTCTCATGTTGCAAAGTCATGCACGACTGGGGCAGAGGAAGGAATTTAGCGACGCGCAACTTTGAATGAGACCGCCACGATGCCAAAGGGCTTGCTCTTGTGCTATGGTTACATAACATGAGGTGTTTCCCCTCATCATTCCCTCTTCAGTCTCCATGGCAACCCCGAATCTTAGATCGTCCGCGCTCTCCTTCTCCCAACATCCCGAAACAGCAGCCAGTCAGACTTCTGTCTCCTAGCAACCGCGACACCAGGGGTCCATCAATTTATTGGGAAAAGGGAATTAAATACTTTGAAAATGTCACGCAAATGGGGGCATCAGATAATAGCAGTCCCATTGCTTTTAAAAAACAACAACAATTAAGTAGATCAGTTCAGGGTGTCCATCGCCTCCTGCCCGAAAACAGCTGTGATAGGCACCAGCAAGCCTGCGACCCTAATGAGGATAAGCGGCTATAGAAATGGATGGATTGATGAAGATGATTATAAACCCATCAAATAATTGTATTTAAAGTTTTGAGTGGGACAGAAAATATGTCCGTTGTTTGTGAATCATGTGACACCAAATGAAGATCCCGCATCCATCATTATTTCTTAAATATTAAGCGTACTTTCATGGCTTACCTTCACCAGTTGGCTCTCAGTAAAATCACTTGATTTGTCTTTGCTGACATCTAGTGGCCAAAAGTGCAAGTCAACAAATCGAGACGGAAAAATTACATTTTAAAATTAAAGTACTTAGAAGTGATAAAGGACACATTTTTGCTATTTTAGCAATGTTGTTTTTCTTCTGAGTCAACCGGGACACGAATATGTCATTAATCCATGAATATTTTCTGAATTATGTAGTGAAAATAGCTTATAAATCTTTGATAATAGCAACCACATTTTCTCCTTCATGGTATAAACCATTTTAGATAAATATGAAAAACAGAACAAAGGAGTAAGGACTTACCAATGGTAATTAACTTGTCATTTCTGCAGCATCATATGCTTAAGTTTTTTCCCTTGATGGCTAAAAAACAAGTTCTAGTCACAGTTAGTTGTGTTTAGAGACAACCTCAGATTACAATCGCTACTACTTAATATGTGAAATAATAATTGTGTAAAAAATGACACTTACCAAAGAGACATCATTATACAACCTTTTTTTTTTTTTTTTTACCATTTATCATCTTTTCCTGTAAGGACAACCACAGTATAAAATTCACATGATGCATCAAAATTATTCACAAAAAAACGCACAGCGTGTCATTATTATTGTTTTTAATTATTTTTCTGTGGTATATTACATGTGACCATAGACGTCCCGGATGTTATTATCAGTGCCTTGAGTATACAATAAATACACACATTAAAGTACACGCTATGCAGGGGAGGGAATTGGTTTCAGTTAACAAAGATACACAAGATGAATACATGGAAAACAACGATTTAAAAAAAAAAAAAACTAACGTCAAGAGCTCTAAGCAAGAAAAAATAAAAATAATAAATAAAACGCTATGAGAGATAATGAAATGGAGTGGCGTCACTCAGGGATCAGTATCAGGACACCTGTGAGTGCGTTACTATGGCGACGCCTTCCGCTTCGAGCAAGGCGTTATGCAGAGTCAGGCTTGTTACTAAGGCTTTGTATGGCACGTCTGCTCCGCACGACCTCTTCTAGTCTAACAATACCCCTGGTCCATCTTAATCCCTTTAAAAAAGGCACTGGTATTTCTCCACATTCGAACATCTGGATAACATTAAGATGAGCGAGGCAATGAGGATGCACGGTTTAGAAGACGCACGGGTATATACACGGGCCAGCCGGGTTATCTCGCCTCCCTTGCGGTTGGGTTCATTTTTTTTTTTTTTCCCATTTTCACTTAACAGTCTGCTGACGGCGGAGGCAACGGAAAATGTAAACAATGACAAGGCTATTACATCATCAACACAAACGTTTGCTTCCAGATAACCTACGATTGCTGGATTTAACCTAGCAGGTTCCAGTCGATCACACAGAATATAAAGAATATATGTGTCTGTCTACAAGTGTTGCCGCACCGTTTGTGTTCTAATATCTGCTTAAGTCGCCATATAGATCTTATTCGTTAGCCCGTCAACAGCATTTGAGATTATCCTGTAACCAAGCGGACTTTGTGGTTGTTTTAGATATGCAAGGTGTAATTCTCCTTCAGTGGATAACATCTTGAAGCATCTTTTTTTTGGATTACTCACTATCTGAAAAGATCGCCTCATATCATGCCAAGGTCATAAATTGGGTCAGTCAGATCGCAAGGCACCACTGTATATTCTTGACATTTTTTCGTTTGAAGGTGTATGCACCAAATAGGGTAAATCCAGCTTTGTAGCGGGTAATTTCAACACCCTTTGGACACATTGTAATGCGTACAAAACATCTTGTTATGAAGAAATCCCGTTAGGATTTATATACACAGTGAATAGGACAGCAAACTAATCTATGGTACACACTGGAACTGGCTGCTACTGATGCAAGCTCGGAATGTTTTTCTCCGTGTGTTTTACTAAGGTGATTGTAGTCACAGGTAAAAAAGATTTGATCTCCTCTCGCTACTTAAGTGTCTATTCTAGAATTCACCGTGGCACAAAAGCACTGGAAGCGATGACGAAAGAAAAAAAATCTGCCGCACCTCAGAAATGTATACTTTCAAAACATCAATTCATCTTTAAAAATGAGAGTTTGTTCCTGTTGAATAACAGTCAATAAAAAGTCACGAGTTAATTATTGTAATGCTAGCTCACTCGTACTGTCGGCATATTGAATGCAACGTCCAAAATTAAGGAATGTTTAAACATTTTTCCGATTTTAACTCCATGTTAAATCCAGAAAGGCAGTTTTTTTTTAGATGGTGTCCCAGAATTAGCCTGGCTTATTTAATGTCACTTAGCTAGCTTACTATTAAGAACACTTAACATTACATTAGTACCCACCCACCAAGAAAAAAAAAAATTTGGGCAGTGGTCACTGTTTTAAGAGCTAATTAGCATCAGGGTGACAAGAGTTGATGTTGAAAAACATTGGACGTTTCCAGTGCACTTGTGCAGAAGACAAAATACAGTACATAGTTGAAATGTGTGCTTACCACACTTAGCTAGCTGTACATGTCACCTGTGACTTTTTTTTTTTAAACAAAGCGTGACATTTTAAATCAATTTCATGTCCTAAATATAAATAAAAGCCATAGTGATTGGACCACTTTGGACGGAACAAAACAATAAAATACATATATATATATTTTTTTAAAAATATAATAGGTTAGCATGAAAGGTCCTTTCAATAGGAGCGTAGTCATGGCTCTCGAGATGTCCCTTGTCTCCCAGAATATGACATTCACACTAAGGAATAGTTCCGTCCTCTTGAGAATTAAAATGGCTGTGCTCTTTGTCTTTAAAAGAGTCTCTTTGAAATCTGCGGAGCTATACAGCATTTTGGAATGGACATGGAAATACCAGTTAGTGGAAATAAAATACATTACATATCTTCTACTTTTGGGTGAATTTGCTTCGTTTGTTGAAACTGGAAGGACAATTGAAGATGGGGGAAAAAAAAGTCTATTACCGACAATGGAGTGCTTTTGCGATCGGTCTCTGTGTTATGGCTGTCTGCTACTTGAAGATGTAGTTGATGACCACCTGCAGGATGATGAGGGCCATGATGATGACATAATCTCGCTGCTGCAGGAAGGAGGTGCCTTCTGTCCGGCCTGCCGTTCGACTCCTTAACACGCTGATGCTTCTAAGAACAAAAGGAATGTGGAATTGTAGCACATGACAACAAAATAAAAAACAAAACCATGTGGAAAAGCTCACCGGTTGATATCCTGCTGTGTCTGCTTTATGCATTCAATGGCACTTTGAAGTTCACTGAGGTCTGCACCCTTCTTGCGCAGACGGCTGTTGTGTTTGCTTTTGTGTCCTGTTACCTCACCAATAAATATATATAATTTTAGTCATCTTGAAAACTGTTATTGACACGTCGTTAGGTGGTTATGTTATGCAAAACAATTTTAAGTTTGGATACAATATAAAGCCTCACGTTCGCTTCCGGAGGAATCCTGGCGATCAAGTTCGGGTGAAGAGCAGCCACTCTCAGGGCTTTTGGGCTTGTCACTCTTGTGTTTCCTTTTTGGCACCGTTACCTACACAAACACGATGGATACATATATACACAAACACAACATGAAGGGCTCAGCGAGTATTTAAAACTGGCTAGAACAAATGCTGCACACAGATTTGACGGCATGCAATTCAAGCATATATAATGGATAATACAGAGATGTCAGAAAGAAGAGGGAAGGACATCCAGATGGACCATACATGCAATTCGACATTGGTATAATTTACATATTAAAAAAAAAAAAAAAACAATATGAGCCGAATGGCAATGAACGTAACAACATTGGACAACATTTGGCCATCCGCGTTGTCAAAAAGCGTACAAAGCAAGAACCAAGCTCTGCAAATAAGAACAAATGAATAAAAACACGTCATCGACGTTATGGCCAGTGCTTTCATAATCCATTGATACATTATGTTACACGCATTTACCAATTTTAACCACAATTTCTCCCTACACGGTCTCAAAAATGCTATCCCTGCTGTTAAGGCTCATGTTCATGCTCCATCTAGCCAGAAGAAACAGATGAAGAAACACACTTCCACTTTCCGAAAGACACAGACAGAAAAAGACAAGAAAAAAAGGGCAAAGAGCAGGATGGAGGCAATGAGGAAAAAAAAATATCAAAGCCAAAAAAAAAGCTGCTTAGATGGTGGCTGAGGCGGTGAGACGTTTTGGAAAAAAACCTACCTGGCACTTGCAATTGTCCCTCCGCGACCCCTGGTTACTCAGACTAATAAGACTGCCAGAACGTACCATGGGGGTGCGGTGTCGGACCTTGGTCTGGATACAACCGTCTTTTTCAAACTGGATCAAGTCGTTGAGGGGATCCCACGGCCTTGTGCTTCGGGGGAGGGATCGAAAATGAGGATCACCAGCATATTTTTGTGTGTGCGTACATACATACACACATATATATTTCACTCACTCAGCATATTTATAATGCCACTCTCCAGTGATGGGGTCCTGCTCGAACAGAGCGGGGTTCCATTCCTCGCATTTGGCTTTCCTCTCCCGCGCCGACTTCCTTTGATTTTCCTCCAGGATGAACTTCTCGTTGGTGGCCTCCGTCTGGTCCTTGTTGTTGATGGCCCTCGTCACATGCTGCCACAGTCTAAAAACGACGGCGGAAGGAGGTCATCGACGCAGATTTGAGACACCGCTTTCGGGATGTTCAAAGTCTACCTCTCTGATTCAAACTCGCCCTGCTCCTCGGGCGGGACTGTACAACGTGTGAGTCGGCTCTGCCTTAGATCTGGTGTTGGGTTCCAGAAAGTGTCCACAGTTCCTGTTTTTTTGTCATTGATGAATATCTCGCTGTCCTAAAGACATCATCGCAACAAAGCTATTATTTCCTTTGATCTGAATGTATAGTTTGGTAATCATAAGAATCTTACCCAATGTCCCTCGAGAGTTGCCAGAACTTCCTTCCCCAGCTTGATCTTTCCAGATACCTGGTTGACACTGTCGCTGCTTCCTAGGAACGGCTGCAAAGTGAAGAACGGATGGCAAGTGAAATGAGGTGCTGTGGATTGTCCGTATGGGTGTGGTCTCACCTTGAGTTTAAATTCCAGTTGAGAACTGTAGCCCGTCTTTTCACACGCAATAGTGATCTGACCACCAAGCTCCAGAGTCATGGTGCCGTACAGGATGCCTAACAAAGTCATCAAGGTTGCCAGGGCAACAAAAGCCAAACATTACAATCAAAAGCCAAACATTACAATCAATGATGATGATAAATATTTCACCAGGGCACACACATACCTTTACAGTGAGCGTAGGGCATGTTCATCACATAGTCTTCGCCCCGGTTGAGGAAAGTAAGTCGAGCCTCGCCATCTAATATGGCCGACAAGGAGTTTCCTAAAAACAGTAATGAAAGAAGTTTAGTAGTAAACTGGTATACTTTTAACGAGTTAAGATTTCTCTATGGGCTTTACCATAGAATTTGGATTTGGCAAGGATGCTTCCGCTAAGGCAGAATCCATCCTTCCTGTTGCTGACATAAAAGGCTGACACAGGTGGATGATGGGATACCTGAAGACAACCACAAAAGTGATTTTTGCAGGCTAAAAAAGCACATTTGAGTCTGCTTTGTTCAAAAGTGATAAGCAGCAGTGCACAGCCATCCGACAGCTTTTAACAATCCACACTGAGTGCTGCTAGCATTTAGTACCGCTTGCCATTGCAAGCTGCTAATGATGCTAGACGCTAAATAGTGAAAACAGGCACTGTAAAATAATACAATTCAGAATAATTAGGTCTTTTAAGCATTTTTGAAGCAAGCTACTCAAAATACTCAAGGACATATTTCACTCCTACTCCACTGTACTGCATTTATTTATGTATTTATTTATGGGTGCTGTTACCTGTTCTGCAATGTAGAAAGTCTTGCTGGTGGTCTTTTGGTGGAGCCACATGCAGCGGTAAGTCTCGCCAATAATGGGATTGTAAGGCTTCTTCAAGCCCTGCCAATTTACAAGCACGTTAGCACAGAAATTGCATTCTATTTCTAATATCATTGCCAGGGCGTGGAAGTAGAAGTGCTCAGGATTCACACCTTGGGCTTTTTATAGAACCCGGAGATGTACCACTTCACCACTTTCTTCATCCGATTGTAAGCGTTCTCCTCCACCGCGGCCCTGGATGTGGGAATAAGCACAAAATAGATGAAACTCAAAACAAGACAATTTCTTTCCGCTTATCTGTGTTTGATTAACAATAATTCAAATGTGAAATAACTAATAGGTAATTTACAAGGCTTAAAATGATTATATATACCTCTAATTGGATATTGCATGCATCCGTTTTAAAGCGTTTGCAATGAACGTTGTAAAAATGCACTTTCGTCAAGCACCGCCTTATTGCCGCTTCAAATCATCTTATTGTTGCAACATTAATTTCAGCATATGCATCTTTGCGCACGCATACACTGCCTCACTCTTGCCTCGTTATGTCATTCGAAATATGATGAAGAAATGTGTCTAAAAGTAAACACACACCATGTGTTTTAATTAGACAGCTATGAACTATGTAACCACAAAAGTCAAAGGTAGACTTAAAATCGCGTCTCGAGAAATACGGTAGTCAAAAATAATATCAATAAATTCTGAACTGGTGGACGGCGGAATGTATGGGAAGCTCTTACTCAGACAGGAAGTCAGCATGGTAGTAGTAGTCGGAGAGTTTATCCAGGAAGGACCTCGGCTCCAGGATAAACGTAGGCAGGACCACCTTGGACAGATCCATTCCCGGTCGCACTTGCTTCAGCAGAGTCCATATCAGCGACTTGTTCTCCTCTGACACGATCTCTGTCTGGGCAGCTTCACCGGCCTGGAGTCAAATGGAGGAATTATGATGGGCAACTAATATTACAGTATTTCGTGATGAGAAGTGAAATGCTCTAATTATGTGGGTGTTTAATTAGTGAGCTGTGGAAATGTTCACTGACATATAGTCAATTTCAGAATGACTAATATGTGCTATTACTACAAAAAAAAAAAAATAATCAAAGTGGATACCTCGCCCAGTTCCTCGTGAGACTGCTCCAGGTATGAGGTTTCCCGCACGTGCTCATTGGGGTCCATGTCCACGTACGAGTCGTCCTGGCGCTCTGATGTGTCGCTGTCGCTCTCCTCGCTCTTCTCCAGGCCTTCCGGGTCAGACTCCTCATGGTCCGGCTCGCCCTCCCGGTCGGACTTGTCGGAGTAGAGGTCTGGGTCTTTTAAATGGTCGCTGTCATTAAACCTGGACAGGAAAATAAATGCAGACGCTGACATTTCAACCGAGTTCAAGAGGCCAAAAGGCTGATTCTATTTGCGTGCTTAAAAACAATGATTCAGTAGTTATCAAGCTTCTATTAAAAACAATTTTAGCAAACGGAGCTTGCCAAAAGAAAAAAGAATTTCCCAAAAAGTGCTAGAGCTGTGTTAGCTAAGAAAATTACAAACATACTTTAGTGCCTTGGGATTAGATGTCTGCTGCCAAGAACACCAACAAGCATGAAACTGATCTAGTGCTGACCGGCTAGCGCAGACAAATTTTATTGGTGTCCAAAATTTCATGTATAGAAGATGTATATAATGGAGTTACGCTCATTATATTGAGCTATTTGTTTAGACTTACTGGAATCCATGCATGTTGTGGGCACGTAGGAGGCTGTAGAAATTCAGGGAATGTTCTCCTCCAGATGCCACTGTACTCATGTCTTCCTTTCCTTCACGGATCATGGTTCTTTTCAGCAGACTGGAGCACTTCAGAGCCAATTCCAGGGCATCCATCCAGCAACGACCTCAAAAGAACAAACAACAATTAGAACACAAATTTGTGGAGAAAGTTACCTCTCATTGAGTAAAGGGTGAGTAACACCACTTCATCTCCAGATTTAGGGGGTGCAGATTTGTGCAATTTGGTGGTATATTTGTATTTCCATCTCAAAAAGATCCATTTTCCAACTACGGTATGTTGTACAGAATAAATATCATGCCGGGTTGTTAGTTTGACAGGAACCCGGCGTGAATGTAGCCATTTTCACACGCAGTCTGCAGACTTGTTGCTTGGTTCAGCACCAAGGACAGCGACATTAAGCGTGAAGTACCATTACGAATTTTAGCACCTTGGTCAGCGACATCACTTGACATCATTTGGACTCCTTCCTAGCGATACATTACAGTTGCACATTAACTTTTGAGTATCTAACAACTGAAATGTTTGTTTGCCATGGTGATATAAATTTTTTGAATATTCTTGCCAGTCTCATTAGCACATCAATGGCATTTCTCATTGTACGTTAGCAGTGAGCTTGCTTGCTTTTGAGACATAACATGGTTTGAAAAAGAAAGTCGATCAAGTGACAGCTTGTAACTTGAAAAAACTGATACGAATAAAGCGTCAGAAGACAAGAAAAAAAAATGATGTCTAGTGCATGAACGACAGCCTGTCTCTTACCATCAGACTCCGAGGCCGCACGGAAGATGAGGTGGCTGCTGGGTAACGGCTGAGTGATGGATCCCACAGCTTCTCCTTTGGGACCCTGAAAGGACCTTGAATTATTTACAAGGGCTAATTGGAAATACACTGATGCATTTGTATTGTAGAGAACTGGCCCGCAAATTGAATGGCTCAAGTGTTTGTTTTGGAAGGAAGCGCTACAGACAATAATCAAGAGTCAACACTAGAAACACAATCGTGCTTGAAGTGGACTGGATGTTTGTTTTTTTTTCTGTGTGTGTGTTACAGGTGCACCCTTATTTTGTATTTGACATTCACGTCCCATTTAATTAATCTATACGGAGACAAAGGATTTTGTTTTTGGCAAAAAGAGCATTTTGCATTTATAGCACTCAGTCTAGTCTTATCCTGCCATTACCACCGAGTAATAATCCGGGACAGGGTTTTGAGGTCATGCTTTGTTATGTGTCACATCATTAAAAGGATGATTTTGGATTTTGGCTCAAAGCTTCAGTCGCAATGCTTCTACAAAGCAACTCGAGAGTTGAAAATTCCATTTCAATCTTGTTTTTATTATTAATGTAAATATCTAAAAAAAAAAAAAAAGAAAGAAAAAGCTCATTTAAATGTGTTGTTAAGGGTTAGGGGGGTCTTGGGGGATTTCTCCTGACCTTGACAGCCCAGATGGACTGCTCGAGGGGGTGAAAGAGCTTGAAGCAGAAGCCGTCCTTCTTGGAGGGTCGCTCGATGAGCTCGCAGGCGTTGAGCAGCACCGTGCCCACCCACTGGCCATTCTTGTGGGTCTTATAAATGAGCAGGACGCCCGGTTTCAGCACGCACCACAGCTTGGTCCAGCTTTTCAGAGTTCCGCGGATCTATAAACCAATATATAAAAACACATACTGTACAATAAGATCATACTGAATAAAGTCTAAAAAATTCTCATTTAACTACTTTAAATCAGGTCATTTTTATAGCTTTCCTTGTGTAGACGATAAACTCAGCATTAAGCTTGTTTTAGATGACAGAAAAAGCGGCTGGATCAGGGTTGTCAAAGCTACGGGCCGCGGGCCTGTTGGCCCGCAAATGGGTCAATCTAGCCCGATTTTCTGTGTTGGTTTTGTAGTATTGCATGTCCTGGGGACCCAACAGTCCTCAGAGGTAAAATGAGCACTGAAGAATGATCCAAATCTTGCTTACCTTTAGCCAGTCAGCCATGACAATGACAGAAGGATCTGTGATGGTACTGAGCAGCTCTTTTGTCGCCCTTTTCTTCTCTTCCCTGTAATTTTTCTTTTGGACCTGAACACAGCATCGTCACACTTCCCATAAGGCAATACAGCATAATTAAATAAAGAGTAATTTGGCCTTTTAATGGGGAAACAAATTGACAGCCTATGACATCAGCGTTACGGGGCTATACATAACACTTTGCCGTCTTAAGTGTGTCCGGATAAACAATGTGTAAGCTGATTTAAAGGGCGGCTTTTACCTTGAGGGACTCTTTCTTTGTGAGCTTGCCTCCAGACGCAGACACGTCCTTGTCAGAGCCATTGTACAGCTTGGTTTCCGACTGCAAAAGTGTCAAACGTTAAATAAGGAGTTATTCAAGTAGAATAAGAGGAACAATCATCAGAGTTGTGTATATAGTCAGTATTCTTATGATATTCAACTTGAGTTAAGCGATAACTAAAGTGAAATTAACACAAATGTAAAAATAAATAATTCAACACTGACGTGAAGAAAGTAGCTTTGCCTTACTCGTAAAACAATAGCTTTTCACGGTAGCCCAAACTTAGCACTCTGAAGCAGGTCTATAAAAGGCCACCTGGAGGTGTGGAAACGCGTCTGCCAGTCAACTACGCAAGCCAATTGGGAGTCTTTTAAAGCGTCCAGAGACAGACGCGGATGAGTCGGGATCATTAAGTCGGGTTAAATAAAGCCCGAAATAAACGCCAGCACAGGAAGGAATGCAGAACGCTCCATCATAACAAGGGAGCGGAACTAAAATCTTTCATAAATGTTTGTATCGCTGTTGAGTGTGTATCATATGAACCTTGCTTTTGGATATGGAAAGCGAGTCCTCTTTCAAAGGCAATGACAAAAGGTCCTCCTTCCCTCTCTCGAAGCCTACGGCCAAAAAAGACAGAAAGGAAAAAGCCAGTCAACACGTCAAAATTAATCTATATATTTTCAATTGGATGTCTGCAACTAAAAAAAAAGGTTTTATGTTTTATAAGTTTTTTAAGTTTGCTGCAGGTAGCAGCAAATCGAATGTAATGCTGTAATATACGTTTCTTTTCAAATTAGGAGCAAACCAATTGGAGCTAGCGACGCCGTTTACAAAACTGTCGCAAAATATTTCCATGCACAACGTGCATTTTTAAACATGTGGGGCAGTAAAGAAGATTTTTGTGTTGACTTCCCCTTTAAAGTATGATCCAGCCGGAGCATCTGTACCCACTTGACACGAATCCCCATGCCAACCTCTCGCGGTAAACACGTCAAGGTCAATTCAGGCACTTATAGCATGGCATGACTCAGCATCCTCTAGAACTTTAATGCACACAGTGGGGGCATAAGAGAGCATAATGAAGTTTTGCACTCGTAATACTGCGGCATTCATCCTTCAAGTCTGCTGCTGTTCTCAGATGCCTGACTGACTATTCTTTATTTATTCCCATTTGCCCTTTTTCAAGGGGATAATGGCGACACTGTAGAGAAATTTCACAGGGGGTTTAGATAAGGTCAGATTCTTGTCTCGACTGCCTCGGCTACCCTAAAAACGCTCTTGGGGACCGGCGGACCTCGTAGGAAAAAATGCATGTTAAGACAATTACCATGAAAAGATTACAACATAAAATGCAGTGAGAAAGACAACAGGTTTTTAGGGAGCAGATTGACTTGTGTGGGATTTCCGCCAACTGCCTCATTATTATTTTGGCAGATGTCTTGGGGGGAAAAAACATGCCAGCTCTTCTAAAAGAAAAAATGAGAACAAACCCTCTCACTGTGCACCATCTAATGTTAAGTATTATGCAAGATAAAAGACAGCTTGGGCAGGTTTTCAATTATTTTTATGGTACTGAAAATGGTACTGAATATAACTCATGGACGAGAATTTTCGTCACGTAAAATACTTCAGCTAGGTGAATGTTGCTGCTTATTTTATGTTTCACAAAGGCAACATTAATCAGAATGCTGTATTTATGTATGAAATCATGAAGTAAAGAAATAAAACCTCAGCCAGCATGAAATCCCCTCGAAAATCAATGTGGCCCATTTGATATTATGATAGTTTGCTGCGCATCAAAAGGTTAAATATCCTTCCAAACAATCAATGGTGAAACACTATTGATTGTGAGTTGAGTCAGCGCCAGGACAACAAAGGCTGTCTGCGTAGAAGGAACCGTGACACGTGAGCCTCATCCCTCGGCTGGCTTCTATACGCAGAATTTGAAATTGCTGCAACAAAACGACTAACAGAAACAAAACAATACGGCGGCGCAATAAAAGCGACCAGCTGTCGTCTGCGGTTTATCTTGCAAAAATAATGGTGCCTGTTAGCAATCCCAAATCAGAGAATGGAGCTGTAGCTGGGGGACAAACAATGACTCAGACGTCTACTGGCTCAAAGTGTGCGCGAGTTCAAGAGAAGCAAACAAATGTAAAAATGCATGTATGAAACTGCTCAAATCATCACATTTGAGTCTAAGATTACATTTCCTCTCCACTTTTATGATGCTATTCAGATACAACATATCAACAGCTGCCAGCAGACAAAGGAGAGTCTGACAACAGAATCCAAATTTGGACTGCAGAGGATAGGCATTTTTCTTTTTTTTTAAACATTGTGCAGTTGGAGCAGCAGTGAAGTTGCCTATGAGAATATTCATCAGGTTTTAGCCAAGACAAATGGCCAATTTAAAAACTACTAAGGGCTAACTTTTTTGTTGTTGTCATTTTAAAGAGCAGCAACACATTGGAAAAAGCGACTATGAGTTATAGTAGTCAATGTCACAAAATTGAGTTGGTATTTTGGTGCTGTTTTTTTTACTTTGGTTGAGAATTACATATGGTAATATTTTCATTTAATTGTGTTAGCTGTTGTTGTTTCAACTTTGATAGTCACACGTTTGATGAATACAAAGTTAGCAGATCGTATAATACGCATCAAAATTAGAGAGCTTGGCATCAAAGGTCTCCTGGCTGGTCCACCAGCATTAGAGTCTTGCTGGGTTGCCATGGCAATGACAGAAAATCCTTTCTTACCGTCAACATGATGACATGACCATAAAGTAGCTACATAGTTTGTCTTGTTTCTTAGACAGCCACGAAACAACCAAATGGGAAGTACGATACAAGTCACACCTTCTGTAATGACTAAGCATCACTAACAACACCAACACGTGTCCATCACGATGCACAACTAAAGGATGGGCTGACTACCCCTACTTCCTTCCCGACACCCACCTGACAGCGAAATGGGCGACAGCTCGTTATAACCCCCGAAAGAGGCATTGCGGATGAGTTTGCGTCCGTCCGGGTGCGGGGGTCGCAGCGAGGCCGTGCCGCCGCACGTGGAGAAGCGGCGACGCCCCAGCAGGCCCTCCTCCTTCATCATGGGGGCCGGCGGGCGATCCCTCGGCGAGCGGGGGGAGGGAGGGAGGGTGGGACGGGCGGGGCGTGAGGGGAATGGGGAGTGCTGGCGGTGGGGGTTGAGAAACCCCGAGGGAAGGTGCTGAAAGGGGGGGTCCCGCGCTCCTACGGCCAGCCCAGCAAGTCGACCAAAAGAGAAGACAGAGCAAAAGCGCTCAGAGTGGAGTGCCGTTGTTTCCTCAACGCTTCCCTCAACTGACTGCTCCCTCCCTTCACTCTTCTCTCTCTCACTCTCTCGACTGCGAGCGACGAGGCACGCATCACCCTGGAAGAACCTCAGCCCCTCCCACTCACTCCCCTCCGGATGGGGAGAGGAGCCGCATCCAAAAGAAAATGTTCTTATGTCTGATGCTTCATAATTTAAACGACAATCATACAGGGAAATTCATGGTGCATGCACTGCAGACTACAAGAGAAAGATCTGTTGTCTAGAATTCAATAAATGAACAATGAATTGTATTTACATGCTATTTGTTGGACAGCGCCAACAAAATGTTGACAGGACCAGTAGTTTTCTTTTCCAATTAAGAGCAAATTAAGTGAAACATCAGGAAACATATTGCTATATCATATTATAGCGATTCTTTGTAAAACATGGTCAGACTTATGGAACACAGGAATGCAATTACAGCATGTATGGTATATAAAGTAGTTTAGTTGTAGTTTTTGTAAGTCGTAGTTTTTTTTAATTCTGTGCAATACATCACTAAAATATAGTTCTTTTTCCTAATATTTGAGTGCAATGTTAATCTTGAGCTCATTCACCGCTATTGATGAAAATAGACAATCTGATTATTACTTTTAAGGATGTTTTAATGTTAGTTTGTTAATATTGGTCAATATTGGAGAGCTGTGGAGATATTTTTTTTTTTTGAGGTGGTGCTTGGTTTAGAAATTGGAGCGCTATTGATCTATAGGAAAAATGACCCTGCTGTGACACTGTAACCCAGTGGATTACAAGTCAAAGATACCATGCAGCTTTAGTAATACAAGACATGGGAAAACAAGTGGTCACATGCAGGCAACCACTTGGATGGAAGCAGACTCCGTAAACACCCGGGATTAGCTTTAGAACAAAGCAGCTTCATCCCGTTGTAGCCCCCACCACCGCCCCCAGCTACAAAACACTTCCTTTTAAGAACCAAAGTGTGACAACACGGGATGAATAATTTTACCAAGTGCGCCTCCTAGACAACATTCGCGAAAGCTGAGTCCACGGCGAGGATAAACACCGAAGGGAAGCCTATTGAAATTGCGTCTCGCTTTTAAAGCCAGGTTGTAATGTTCAAATAATTTGCAAATTAACTTACTTTAGATCTCTCCGGCGTCAACCCAGACAAGCCTCCGGCCATCCAAGCGTAGCTAAGTCCCTGCTGCCATGGAACTAGCCATCATAGCGTCGAATTGATTTCCACTGGCTTCTAAGACCATTCATTGGCTGCGGTCATAGGTAAAAGAAGCGACAAGACGAGCAGATTGGCCCAAGGCAGGGATAAAGGCCGGCCTTGCCATCCAACTACCATACTGTTAGCAGGCTGTAATCCCACAAGATGAACTTAAATCCGCATTGACCCCGGCGGCCCATCGTGGTCACCGTTTACCTCCGCCCTTCCTGCGGGTTTTCTTCAACCACCCAATCACATTCAAAAGCCACATCAAAAAGCCTTTTCGGGGTTTATTTTCGCTTCGGTGAGTCATTAAGGCAGGCGGGCCAAGGACGTGCTGGTGATTAGTGATGATGAGCCATTAACCAGACTATTCTGGGCAGAGGGGGGGAAAATGCTCAAAAACAAATTATGAATAGCAGATGACACAATATAACACAGTCACAGGCCATATTTTCTTTATCTTCTACATAGAACTACCACAGATTAAAATTGTTTTTAGGCAAACGGTCAGGCAAAGTGCATTTGAATGCTAACCCAAAACAACATTACAAAGAAAAGTCACTAAGCTGATTTGCAAGGCCCAAATAATAATTTCAGGGCATCTGGACTCTCTGGCACCAACGTCAGCTCAAGTTTTGTGCGGGCAATTTCACACACCCACTCGCCAGTCTGTCTCAAACACTTGAACAGAAATAATCAAGAGTTAGCAGCTCATGTCCCTTTGCGGCATATGCCTCAGCATGATAAAAGTCGAGACTCCATTATAAACCCAATTAATATAGATATTGCATTTTTCTTTATTTATATTTAATTTTAATTTATTCAATTTATATTTATTTAATAGTAATGTGCTACACACTATTGCACAACAATTTATTCTAATTTTACTCTCTAAAACAACAACATTCTGCTGCTTATGTATTATTTAGAATTGCATGTTCGTACAAGGTATGATTTAAAGTATCCCAACAAAATTATGTATCACCTACTGCCTCCGATTTGCACTTAATATGTAATACTGCACTGGTATTCAAATTCACGACTTGAAAAATCAATAATAATCGAAACAGTCACTTGCAATGTTGTTAGACTCCACAAGAGGGAGTGCTAACACAACGCTAAAGCACTAGATGGTTTTCTTTTTTTGGTTTTCGGTCATAAATCACATTAAATCTTTTTTTTTTTTTTTTTAATGGAGCCTTGCAAGGTAAGGCAGAGCACAATGTAATGAGCAGCAAACACGCATGCGTCCTGCGAACCCCTTGAGACTGAATGAGTCATTGTTTCTGCACGAAGAGAAAAAAAAAAGACAAAGAGCACAACCCCAGCAGCTGGGCACCAAAATAAGGTCCTTTTAGGGTTAAGTGTTTTCACAAATAAACCACAGGCACTATGTTTAGGTGTCATATTGTGGCTTCTGCAAAGCGGAAGATTGTAAGTATGCCATAAAATACTGTCTTTTTGTATGCTAGTATTTTGGAATTGATCATCTAAAATGATGTTGACTCTTGCTTGTAAAAGTAAAGAAAGTCCCCCGACATACCATGGCTGTAGCTGACGCCCGGGCTAAGTGAAGACGGCGAGGCAATATGTTCCCGGCTGGGTGTTTGGAGTCCTGTCTCCTTGTCCTTGTCCTTGTCCCTGTCCTTGTCCCGTTCCTTCACCTGGCGCTGGCTCATCCTGCCTGGCGTCAGAGAGACGGCGTCATCACCGGACACTATAGATGCTGCTGCTGCTGTTGAAGGGACAGAAATACATGTGGTTACAATCCGTTACATCATTAGGTCCATTTATTTGTACTATTATTTTTTTTTTAAACCAAAAAGTTATTGCTAGAGGCCGTTCATTGAAGGTGTGCCTTATAAACCGGTGCGGATATACAATATAATTGACACCGGTATATATATATACCGATATATATACCATGATTTTCTTGAGAGTAGTTTTCCGTGCAGCCCATGACCTAAAATGAGTTTAACACCCCTGTCTTAGCCCTTTCAATTAAAAAAAAATAATAAAGGTCAGTCGCTTACCAGATGTAGCATGGAGCTCTTTCAACTCTGCAGGGTGCTAACAGGCGTGGAAAAAAAAAAGAAGCAAAAAAGCGGAAAACAGGAGGGGGAAATGGAACACGTGAAAGAGAAAGTGAAAATGGGAAAAAGAAAAGTACAATGAAAACAAGGGAGGGAATCCACCACCCGTTGTCGCCCAGATGACGGTTGTGGCATTTTGCGTGCAGTGGCGATCAGCGGCAGCAGGAGAAGCCGCCGACCAATGATTGCAACCAAAAACACACAAACAAAACAAAAACAAATGGGAAAACTGACATTAGTGCAACTTAAATAGAAACAGACGCATAATTCCACATAGCAATGGACTGTGAAATGAAAAAATGGGTAATAAATGAATAGTCTACACACCCCTGTCCAAATACCATATTTTCCTAATATTTCAAATCTTTTCCCACCATTATTGTGACACATAACCTCTCCATTTCAATGAAAAACAAAGCCAACAATTCCACTGATTGGATATTCCTGCGTTAATCAGGAAGCATCACCCAAAGGCAAAAGGATTACGGGACCTGTCAGCGACTGTCGGAAGATTTTTTTTTTCATAACGTCTGGCAGCAAAGCTCTTGAAAAACTGTCATGGTTGCAACATTTGCACTTGAAGACGTCAAAAAAATCTGTTTTAACTGGCTAGCAGTGAATGAAGCAATTTATTAGTTTGAGGTCTAATTTGGTTCATGAGAGCGCTTATTATTTTACAAATAGGAGTGACACATTACAGAAAATTCTTATTTCTAACGCTTCATAGACAGCCTTGGTTGCAGCACTTGATCTATGACGAGGAGCAGTTGCTTACTATGTATAAAATATCCCATGTTACATAATGCGTAAACATCACCCGCAGCTTACAGTCTCTCTGACCTATTTTTTTTTTTTTTTTCAGTAGCAGGGGAACAGCTAGCTCAAAGCAACCATTTTATTTTCCTCCACCTGCAGGGCAACTTTTAACATTTGTCCAGAAACTTGCCCAGAAATTGCAATTCTGGGAATTGTCAACTGATTTAAAGGCATCATAAAATACAGTATTTATGTTGCGCACAAAGGCCGATGGCAATGACTCCGATAGGAGATGTATGTTTGCAGCAACTGAAAAGGATGAGTCATCACTGGAGTCTTTCTTTTTTTAAAAGCATCTGAAAAAAATACATGGATGGAAATGGCACTCATTGATGCATTGAAATACCTTGAATTTTTGTCATTTATTGTTCTTTAGCGTCAATACTATCTTTTTCCATTGATTAGCAATCAAAAATACGACGATAAAGAAAAGCTCAAGTATTAGTGTAAAAACAAAAATACAAATAAATGTAAACACGCGATTTCTCCATTCGAAGAGTTCCATAGTCAACTTCCTGTTGGTTGACATCCTGGCACTCACTCGGTGTGAAAACTCCAGCAGGCACCGGTGTCACACTGGTTTTAATCCATCAAAAACTAGCACATCTGTCAGCTAAAGTGGGGAGCTCAGCCTCAGTCTGCCAAACACAGGGAACTCACACACAGCTTGAGGTGGACATTTTTTTTTTTTTAACCTCTTAACTCATTTAGTGCCACTGACGGCTATAGATGTCAAAGATCCATTTTTACTGGTCTGGTAGTGAATGAACAGATGTGGGCAAAATTCAAGCAACATAAAGGAACTCCCTATTATAAAAAAAAAAAGTCACTAAACCTCTCAGCATTTCTGATATAAACCAGAGAAGGCGAATGACAATTTGACACTCTAACCCGCGTAGGCTGCATTTCATCAGGTGATAGCATTTCAACATGTCTGTCTTCAGAACGGTACAAGTGTGGGGGGTTAATTTAACTGGGTGGCCTCACGCGGCGAGTAGCTACTGATTTAGTTTCATTTCTTGCAAGGGGACTGAGACTCAAGGAGGCTACATGAACGTGACCTGGGGGGTACGGTGACATTGGAGCGATGCAAATGGATACAATGGAGGAAACAGCACTGTATGGTATTGTATTTTATGGAAAATACACAGTATTACTGTGTATATATATAAAATTGAGAACCCTGTTGCAAGTATACTGCAACAGAAAACGCAGTTTAATGACTATATGCCGGTGAGTAACCCCTTATCAACATATCTGGGAAACAGTTGGACATTGTGGGAAAAAAATACAAAACAATTACAAATGTTTTTCCTTAAACCACTATTAAAAGTGCGTTGTGGTACCAAAAACATCAAATCAAAGCATATGACATCATAACAGCCCTGAAAGACTAATTTGAGTCCATGTATTCACAAACATGGCTTTTTCTACAGTGATACACTACAAGAGTGGTTTTGTTTGATTGAGCCTGAAAGCCTCATGGGACTTGAGAGGAGTGCATTAAAGGGGCATGTTTTCTGTCTTCTCTCTGCCTGTTGAACCGGACGATTTCAAATTATACGATTTGACCAGAAAAGAGCCAAATAAACAACAGACTGTTTATATATGATGTTCAAATATTAATAGACAATATAACACTTAGATTACAAGAAGTTTAGTTCATTCATTTGTGCTTTGTATGGCTTGATCTTTGTTTTTTGGCACTGCCTCTGGCCACGGTTATTACATTTTGTAGTGAGGAAGGACAGTGTGGCTTCAGTTGAGAGCAGTCACGGGCATTGACACGCACATTGTGTTTTTTTGTGAAATCTGGCCCACGAGTGTCTGTAAGTTGTACTTTCTTAATAGAAATGTTGTCACGAATGAGAATAGGCCCCAAATTAATTTGTTTGTTGATCCCACAACTTGTGACTGTGGATAACATGCTAGCTAATGTTAGCATGTTATATAGTGCTGCCTTGTATGTGTTTAGCTTGTTAGCATTTTCGTTTGTTTCCCTTTGGTATATGTTAGCAGATGCAAAGGTTTTGCATTGATAATTACTCATTTGTATCTAATTAACATTTTGTATTGCAATGAATAGCATTTGCAATTCAGTTATATGATTGATTAAATCAATGTAATTTGTTTACTTTTCTTTACATTTTGAGGCGGCAGCCCCTCCCCTGGTCCACAATAAAAATCTCAAGCGTGATAAAAAGGTTGGGGACTCTAGATGAATGGTTCCTCCGCTGTCAAAAGACCTAAGATATGTTTCTTCTGCCAATATCCTTGATTGGCTAAATTTATTGGTCAGAACCTTGCAGCAGCAGCAATATTCCTCTATATGCATGCGGTTCTCAAGCAAAACTGTGTTCCCCGCAACTATTTACAAAATTTTGAGTGGAAGGTCTAGTAACAAACAAGGTTTCACAACAGACAATTCTACAATCATAAACATGCATCGCTCAAGCGTGCCTAACACGCCACACATCCGTCACTATGTTTCCTGTTTGCTACTTTGTCCAAGGCCCTCTCACAAAAAGGCAGATAAGAGAAACGCATACCGTTTGGAGCTTGCTGCTGCTGTTGCCGCGGCGGCGCGCTCCGACCGAGTTCGCAGCCGTCTTCAACTGAAGGGAGGAGACGAGACAGGGAGCCTCACTCGATTTTTCGCCCTCTCCTTCACTAAACGTCCTCCTGTGTTTATTTGTTGCCTCACCCCTCCCTTTTTCTTGCGCTTTTAACGCAACCACTACTGGCCTCTCTGTTGCTGTACTTCTATTTAATTGGATTCTTTATTACATCACAAACCAGCCTCTTACTCTTTCTGTTTTTTTCAAGGGGGAAAAAGCATCATACAAATCATCAGAGTGCCACAGAAATAAGGAAGTGGGCGTTTTCTAAAGAGCTGAAGTGGAAGCCACAATGTGGGACCTTGTCTAGTATATGGAGGCAGTTATTGGAGCGCTTATGCGTCCTGAGGGACAGCCTCCTCGTGCACGTGTTGACTGAAGCCTTTCTGAGCCAATAAAGCAAAGCGACCACATCAGCCCACAGAAAGACACGTGCGCGACCACCCAGCGGCGGTTATCGTGGAAGCAATAACGCAAGCTTGAATGCGGCTAGCGCTCACATTCACCAGCCCAACTGTTTAACGCCATAAAATTGTAACTTCACATAAGTGATGTCAATTACAGATAGGCATTGGACTACTATTTTGATCTCTCTTAGCAGTAGTTAATTATTGAGCAGAGGATGGATGAAATAATAATAATAATAATAATAATGGAGTAGATGGAGCTCATTTTCACCAAAGCTGACACCTGTGACTACAACAAACACAATAAACACTGGGAAACATCAAGAGTAGGATTGACGTATTTGACCCTGCCCAAAAATGATTTTGGCCTTTAAAATGATGTTCATAACCCATTAATGCCAATTAGTCGGATGAAAACAAAACACATTTCATTGTCGCACTGCGATAACATACGAGGGAAACTAAGATTCAGTTACTAGTTTAGCATGAACATGTCAGAGAAAAAGGTACAAATGTGGATTTTTTAAAATTCTAAAGTAAAAGCAAATGTTTGCAAAAATTTCATTTTAACTCAGCCAGCCATTTTCCCTTTAAAGAAATGAATAAAGGTCCCGAGTTTGAAAGTCTAAGACTTTTGACAAATAGATCCAAATATAGCTTTAAAGAATCCCGATATTCAATCCCTAATTATAATTAGATTTACAGATTTTTTTTTAATACAAGTGCAGTCTAGTGTAAGTGCAAGTTGAAGATGCAGGGGGATTTTTTTTTTTTTTACACATCTAGAGGAGCAAAAAGTGTTTCATGAGACTTTGCTTGCTCATCTCTCGCTTTTTACCGATTTAGAGACATTTGCACACCCCTGTGGAGACATAAGGGATTGTCAATATTTGCCAATAAACAAAGTGAGAAGCTATCAGTGTCAGTCGTTGTATAATTTCTCTGTTTGGTAGTGGAACTAAAGGAAACCACATTGTTGGTACAACATGACTACGAGTCACATGTTGCATCTTGCGCTTGTAAATTTCCATGTTCATTTTTAGATCTCTATAAATGAGTAAGCCAAGGTGAAACAGAATTGTAGGATATTGGATAGGATGAATGGTAGGTGGGAAAATGTAGGAGTTGACACAAGTGCTTGAAGAATCAACAAAAAATGGAAAAAGAAGGCTGCTCTGATAAAGAAATCGGGATCATACCTAGTTAAAATGAATAGTAGTTGGTAGCAACAATATTTGACTGTACACGCTGAAATATTTCCAGCAGTGTTTCTGGGTGTTGAATTGCTGTGTACACAATTGCTTGCTATTTACACGACAGATTAGGTTACGACGGTGACATGACATGTGACTGACATGAGACAGCATAATGTTTACGGAAAAAAAAAAAATTGTATGCGTCATCCCATCTAAGCCTGTGCAGCACTTTTTTTTCCCTTAGCATTAAGCCAGTGGACATAACAATGTTACGCAGCTGTAAATACAGGACTTAATGTATTTTGAAATGTACTGAGGGGCTTCAAATAGTTACATATCTATTATTTTAATGAAAGCGCAGCTTTAATGGCTGCCTTTTTAGGCAGAGCACACACATCCATGTCCTTTCTACCAATGACTGAATCTTTGCAGCCATCCTTACGACGGCGGCGTCAATAAATCCATGTTGTTGTGATTACTGGTCTCAAGCCCAGCCAGAATCTTAGCACTAAAAGCCTAACGCCTATAGGGAACGATTGCCAAGGTACTTATTTTTTTTCTAACCCCCCCTCCTGTTTAGTTCAACTCATTTACTTTAGTGCAGGGGTGTCAAACTCATTTAAGCTTGCGGGCCGCATGGAGAAAAATCTATTCCCAAATGGGGCCGCACAAAATCAAGGTATATATTTTATAACTTGAAGACAACAATTTTAAATGTGATCATCTTTTTTAATACTGTCCAAAACAGTACAACGTCACAATCAATCATTAAACATGAACTAAATTAATGAGTACAAACCGCCAAAATGCCAAAATGTGCCAAATGTAATTCATATGCACATATTACACTGTGGAAAGTACTTATATATTGCGTTACGGCCCCGTTAATATAATTTTTAATGCCGTGGGAGGAATAGTCTTGTTTTCTTTTCAAATCAAGAGCAAAGTCATCGATTTATGAAGCAACTTATTGGTAAATCATGTCATAGTGACTCCTTTGCAAAATGTTTTTAAGTTTGTAATGGATGCACATTGTCATTAGGGAATCAAATTGTCGATAAAAATAGCACAAAACAGGCTGCTGTTTATTCAGGTGGAGCCACTTGTCATTTTTCCTCATATCCTCCTGAAACTGAGCAGTTTTGCATCCGGTCCTGTGTCCATTCTGTCTCAGCAGGAGAGCAATGATAATTGCATTTTTTATAATGACTTTTTTTCAAGCACCCATCATTTCCACAATCGGCGAGGCATTGAGACAACGCATCCTGCTGTCTCCAGTTGGCATCGCCGCGCATCATAATGCCTGATTAGGTTGAACCATACTGCCACAATCAGCATCCAAGGCAGTTTGATAAATTTCTTAAAAAGGTTAGCAATCAAAACAAAGAGTTTATTGTCCATTTGACTTTCAGAAGCCTTCAGTCGTTAGCAGCCTAATCGTGCAGACACTAAAAGAGTGTGTTAATAATTATTCATGCCATGCTGAAAAACTCAATGCAAGGGCGAAGGGCTTTAGAATCTGCAACCCAATAATCCCACTGTGTATCTTTATTGTGTGATGGCTTGAGTGAGAGATGCAGTGATGTTATCAGGGTATCTGCAATTATAATTGCACTCCCACTCACTGAAAAAAAAAGCTACAGGGGGATTACAGTGGAGGTGAAATGCAAGGACAGAACGGCAAACCTGAGAGCCGAAAGAACGGAAAGGCACTTTGGAGCTCCCATCAGTCACATTAGAGACTTTATGGAAGTGTGTGAAATAGATTGTGAGTTATGTGCACTGCCAGCCACGAAAAATGAAGTGTATAGCCATCATTGGCAGTAAAAGAGATCAGACACAAGTCGCACACCACTTTTTGTTTTTGTTTTTTTTCCATTCAAAAATGCTTTGCACAGGTAAGGAGACACTAGGTTGAAAAATATATGTTTTAAGTTGTTATCTTGGAAGTATTTGTGACACTTCACTTTGGGACTGTGGCCAGCATGTAGTGTTTGTGTATGGACTCACCAAAGTAGTCTCTGTCTCCTGTTGGGACTCAGAAGAAGACTTCATGTTCATGGTCATGTTCAAGCTGAGCCGGGGGGCCTGTCAGCGCTCCTCAGATAAGTGCATATCTGCGGAAAGTGAGGCAACGCAAAAGGGTTACCGCTGCAGGAAATGATTACAGCCGCCACTGTCAACGTGTAGATTCTCCTCACTCAACAAACAACATTTCTCAGATCTGCCAATCTGTCATCTGTTTCCTCCCGGAAATTCAGAATTTTCTTTCCATTTGCCTTGAGCTTGTTTCCCCATATAGAGATTGAAGCACATGTTTAAAAAAAACACACACATGCTCTCTGCTTCCAAATTGAAAGCTAGATAAAAAGATCACCAAATCATGTACAATGTTGAGGGAAGTAAGAATAAAAAACGTGGGCAAGGGGTAATCTACATTGGTTGCTCCAATTAAATCATGTGGTTGTAACCCAGTTTGGTGCATGCTTGAGGGAAAGTAAATGCAATACTCCATGTAGGTCAGTAGAGAAAGAATATTAATCAAGACCAATGAAAGGCCAAAAATGTCAACCAAAGCTCTGTTTAAGGGCAGCAAATCAATCAATAGAATATAAATGTGGATGTCGGGGGATGAAAAATATTTACCAAATAATGAGGGGTGTGCACACTTTTGCAAAATTGGCGGTGGCCTACTTTCTATTGGTACCCAGAAAAAAAAACATGTCTGCAACTAGCAAATATTTAAATCATTCATTCATGGGTTGATTTTTCTTTTTTTTTTGGATTTCCATCCCTCATTTAAAAACAGTACTTTTTTTTCACCCAATTGGAAGTGCAAAAAACTTTTTTTTGAAATTGACTTCTCGTCTTGACTTCAGTTTGTTTTTTCCCCCGATAGCCAAAGAAATTCTGTCGAACCACGCCCACCATTTTTTGATATAGCAGTTCATCGTGAAATGCAGCGCTGTTTATTAACACGATAGTGCGATATTTGTCAGAGAGACACGTGAAATTTTGCTGCTGACAACCCAAAAACAATTTATGAAGCAGCAGAACATGAAATGACCACAAAGCAAACTATCAGCCATTTTAAAGACATATTTTTACATCCCAACATCCAATCCCTGGTACTTATTCATATTTTTCTGGATTCTGGATTGCATTAAGTGATTGATTACTGTAGGTATTATCGTAATTGGTTACTTTAGTACTTAATTTAGTACCAAGCGTTTTTAGGCACTCTTTCAGCTAAACCTTGAGAAGGACTGAATGTATAAAATATATAAATAAGCACCAAGAAAGTCTGGGCTGTTTAAAAAAAAAAAAAAAGGTAGAAACACGTCTTTGGGATTGAATGAGTTAAGTACGGTTCTCCAACGCTGAGTTTCATTATAATATCAATTATTCCTCAAAGGAAATCATTTTTAATGGTTGCGACGATGTTAAGAGACACATTGCGATTGGATGTGAAACTTGACAGTTTTTGCCAAATGAATGTGACAATATGCGCTGAGTGTCACCTTGCCATATCCCAAATCACACCATGCCGAGAAGAGGAGCGACGCGCGGAGGGGAATGCTGATGAGACGGACGGCACGGAGCGAAGGACTGAACCCCGGCGAGGTGTCAAGGAGACTGTGATGACCTCGTGTTCAAATCCTCTTAGCGGCGAAACAATGCGGCGGCTTTTTAGCCGTGACTGTGGACATTTCGAGGAAGGGAACAACGCACTCACTACAGATGCGCTGTGAAAATGCATTGTGACGCACGCCGCTTGATTTGAATGTCTCTGCGAGTGTGTGCGGAAGAGAGCGGCGATATCTCTTACATAACACCAGAAGAGCGTGCGGGAGAGGGAACGCAGGTGCCAACATGTGTACCGCCTTTGTATTCAAAATGTTCAAAGGGTATAAAGGTCTCAGGTTGACATGTGTTTTGACTCAGCATTTGTTAGCAGTCGAGCGACACGAACGATGGAGATAAAAACAGAATTCCGCGGCGTGCACGTGTGCAAGAGAGCGAGGACCTACCTCACGCAGCTTGGGCAGCAGAAGCACCATAATATTCACAAGACAGACCCTGGAAGGAGGACAAGATACAGAGAGAGAGAGAGAGAGAGAGAGACAGAACAAGGGGGAGAGAGACATTGAGATGACATCACCATATTTTGGCCCGCCTCCTGTAAAATGAAGGCTGCTGCTGTAGGGCTGCCAGCGTCTGCAGGAGACAAGCAAAGAGCACTCTCCTTGTGTGTGTGTGTGTGTGTGTCCCAGTTATAATATCTATGTCTGGTACAAGCATCGACGTCCAAACCTTATTTCTATTTGTGTGGATGCATAAGAAAAATGCGACAAATAGCTTCTTTTTGAGCCACTGGATGACAGGTGTCAAATTCAAGGCCCAGGGGCCAGATCCAGCTCGCCTCATCATTTTGCGTGGCCCTCAAAATGCTAATGACCTCACATTTTTTGGCTAAAATTCCAAATTTGCATGTTTTCATCAACTTTTACACATTTTTGGTTACCAATACACCTTTCTGAACAGTTTTTAGCCTCTGATGGCCCTCTGACAGAAATTAAAACTACAATGTGGCCCATGATAAAAAATATTAGATCAGTGTTTCTCAAGACACCCCCCCCCCCCCCCTCCCAACAATTATTAAATATTTTGGTATCCGGTACTGGCAAGTTAACTTTGCCAGCCTATTGAATATCACTGCGTTCTTTTTCACCCTGTTTGTCTGCAATTTTAGTGTCATGAGGAAATCAATATCATTTCCTGAAGTCAACTTCCCCAAACAGACATACACTAACACAATGTGACAGTCATCACCTGTGATGACCAACTGCATATTTTGCAACACTTAAACTTTTAGCGGGTGACAGTGAATTAATATTTCCATATAAAAGAAGATTAACAAAACGACACCGTGCTTTTTTGCATGCACATAAAACCATGTTAGACAAATGACTAGCCAAAGTTCAAAACAACTTCCGGCGCCGTCGCGAGTGGTAGCCTTTCCAGCAGCTCCGTGTTATTTTGTGTTACTTTTCGTTCTTTTTCTATGGATATGGACTTTAATTCTATGGATATGGACTTTAACGCACAGAAACGCGTTTACACGAGAAAGCAACTCCTTGCCCTGAAAAAGTCCCGTGCCGGTGAGATCCCACATTTACCTGACGAGGTAAGGAGACCTTATCGTGGCTGCAGAGCTGGAGCCAAGCTAAAGGCTAAGCGGCTAGCGGCGAAGTGGCGATACAAGCCTTCTGTCCCGTCTGTGATCATGGGAAATGTGAACTCACTACCAAACAAGACCGACGAACTGGCTGCGCTGGTGAAAAATATCAGAGCCTACAGGGAGTGCAGTTTGCTGTGCTTTACTGAAACGTGGCTCACGGCTAGCATCCCGGACGCCAACGTGGAGCTACCCGGCTTCAGCACAGTTAGGGCAGACAGAGACACAAAAGCCTGCGGGAAACGGAAAGGAGGCGGACTCGCTATGTACGTGAATACAAGATGGTGTAATCCCGGACATATAAATACAAAGATTTCCACCTGCTGCAGGGACATCGAACTTTTGGCCGTAAGTTTGCGTCCCTATTACTTGCCTAGAGAGTTCGGAACCGCCATTGTGGTCATTGTTTACATCCCACCGCGCGCCAACGCGGACGTAGCGTGTGACGTCATCCACTCCGCTGTGGCTAAACTACAAACACAGCACCCCGAGGCCATTCTGTTAATCACTGGGGACTTCAATCATGTGACTCTGGACAAAACATTACCTGCTTTCTTCCAGTATGTGGACTGTAACACCAGGGGAAATAGGACCATTGACCTGCTGTATGCAAACATTAAGGATGCATACAGTGCTACTCCACTGCCTGCACTGGGGAAAGCAGACCATAACCTCATTCTGCTTCAGCCCCACTACAAACCAAAAGTGAGGAGGCTACCAGCAACCACACGCTCATTCAGGAAGTGGTCTACTGAGGCAGAGCAGGCTCTGAGAGACTGCTTTGAATCTACAGACTGGGATGTACTGCAGGGGTCACATGGGGGAGACATTGAGGAGGTGGCAAACTGCACTACAGACTACATCAACTTCTGCATGGACACTGTTGTTCCTGTAAGAACTGTTCGCTGCTATGCTAACAATAAGCCCTGGATCACGAGCGACATCAAAGGCCTTCTGAACCTGAAGAAGAGGGCCTTTAAAGACGGTGATCAGCAGGAGCTAAAGCGGGTGCAGAGGGAGCTCAGAGTCCAGCTCCGGGAGGCGAAGGAGCAGTACAGGAGGAAATTGGAGCGGAAGCTGCAGAACAACAGCATAAAGGAGGTGTGGGATGGAATGAAGACTATCACCGGCTGCAGCACAAAGCGGGGTGCTGCCATGGAAGGAGATAGGGGGAGAGTCAACCAGCTGAATAACTTTTTCAACAGGTTTGACCACCCCCACTCGTTCCCACCCCGGAGTACTGCAGCTTCCCTCCTAGCTCACCCTCCCCCCCTAGACACCAGCACAGAGGAGGACATCCCCCCCCCACCCAAGATCACTGCAGCCCAGGTGTGTGGAGAGCTGAGGAGGCTGCGACCCAACAAGGCAGCAGGTCCAGATGGAGTATCCCCGCGACTGCTGAAGGCTTGTGCGTTGGAGCTGGGAGACCCTCTACAGCGCATCTTCAACCTGAGCCTGCAACGGGGGAGGGTCCCCCAGCTGTGGAAGACATCCTGCATTATCCCAGTCCCAAAGAAACCACGACCGGAGGAGCTCAACGACTTCAGGCCGGTCGCCCTGACATCACACGTGATGAAGACCATGGAGCGGTTGCTGCTACACCACCTGAGGCCACAGGTCCGCCATGCCACTGACCCCCTGCAGTTTGCCTACCAGGAGAAGGTAGGAGTGGAGGACGCTATAATCTATATGCTACACCGATCCCTCTCTCACCTGGACAGTGGCAGTGGTGCAGTGAGGATTACTTTTTTGGACTTCTCCAGCGCCTTCAACACCATACAGCCTCTGCTGCTCAGTGGTAAACTGACAGAGATGGGAGTAGGCTCACACCTTGTGGCATGGATTACGGACTACCTGACAGGCAGACCCCAGTACGTGAGACTGGGGGGCTGTACGTCCGACACTGTTGTCAGCAGCACAGGAGCGCCACAGGGGACCGTGCTGTCTCCTGTCCTGTTCACCCTGTATACGTCAGACTTCCAGTACAACTCTGAGTCCTGCCACGTGCAGAAGTTTGCAGACGACACTGCTATCGTGGGATGTATCAGGAGTGGGCAGGAGGGGGAGTACAGGAAACTGATCCAGGACTTTGTCTCATGGAGCGACGCTAACCATCTGCACCTGAACACCACCAAGACCAGGGAGATGGTGGTGGACTTCAGGAGGCCTAAACCCCATCCGGAACCAGTAACCATCAAAGGAGAATGTGTAGAGTTTGTCCAGACCTACAAATACCTGGGTGTGCAGCTGGACAATAAACTGGATTGGACTACCAACACAGAAGCTCTGTGCAGGAAAGGACAGAGCCGACTGTACTTCCTCAGAAGGCTGGCGTCCTTCAACATCTGCAAAAAGCTCCTGCAGATGTTCTACCAGACTGTTGTGGCGAGCGCCCTCCTCTACGCAGTAGTGTGCTGGGGAGGCAGCACCAAGAAGAAGGACGCCTCGCGTCTGGATAAACTGGTGAGGAAGGCGGGCTCGGTTGTGGGCACAGAGCTGGACAGTCTGACAACTGTGGCTGAGCGACGAGCGCTAAACAAGCTGCTATCAATCATGGACAATCCAACGCATCCACTACACAGCATCATCCACAGACAGAGGAGCTGCTTCAGTGACAGATTGCTGTCACTGTCCTGCTCCACGGACAGGCTGAGGAGATCATTCCTCCCCCATGCCATGAGGCTCTTCAACTCCACCCGGGGCAGTAAAAGCTCACACTAAACTCTAAACCTCATACTCTGCACTGCACTATTCACTTTATACAAGCACCTTAATTATACTTGCACTAGACTCCAACGATTCACACTATTCTGTTTACACTGTTAACAAGCACCTTAAGTATACTTCTGTACTGGACTTATGTGTATCTTGTGTACTTTATTTCTCATATTTTATATCTCGACTTGAGGATACTGCTGGTAATGTGAATTTCCCTACGGGGATGAATAAAGTATCTATCTATCTATCTATCTATCTATCTATTTGCATAGTTCTTTTGAAACTACTAATCGGATATCAGCATCCTTTCTCGGCTTTATTACCAGACCTAAACAGCTCATGAGAAGGGAAGAGTATAAAACTCCATTTGCCTGGCAAATGGACAAGTTTGCGCTCAACACGAATTTGGCATGGAAAGTAAGGTAACCATTAATTAACATTGCAAATCGTAAAGAGCCCATGGAGTGTACACAGCCGAGGACCAAAATACTCCTTCTCTTGATTTACCTAATCAAATAAGGATAGAAATATAGTAATATCGAATGCTCTTTATTACAGGGATACTTGCACAGCATTTAATGTCTCTTTTGACGTCGCTGCGAGGCATTACATAAACGAATATGCATGTTGCATCTGCAGGCGGCTCCAGAAAGGGAAAGTGGTAACACAGCACCGATGTGCAGCAGGACGAGTGCATTGTGTGTGGGAAGTCAGGTGAAAACAAAGCAAGTGTCTCACGACAAGATGTCAACAAAATATCCCCTTGCAGGAAGATTGATGCAGGGTTTACTATCCCAAGATTATTACATAATAGCACATTCTGCTTGTCTTGTGCAGAGGTGACTCCAGCGTAAACATTAGCATAGCTAGCTGGCTTTTTGTGTGACAGCTGCTTGAAAAGCCGTGCAAATGTGCGTCATTTGATATTTTTGGTACTCACCCGTGGCGAGAATGGCTTAAAGGAAGAAAATGCGTCTTAAGTCAGCGTCTTCCTCGAGAAGGATTTGTTTGAGTGATGCTAACTATTTAGCCGACGTTTAATATTCACAAGCGAGGGTGGTCGTCATCACTTTTTTGCTGTTCAGCAAGCTCCAATTTGTCCCCATATTAATAAATACATGGTAAAAACTATACATATGATTGTTTGAACGATGAATAAAAGACATTTAGTTAACCTGTAAACTGCTACTACACCGACTGAGGTGTCAAATTCTGAAGGAGTGAAGATACAAGAATAACAATACATGTAATAATTTCCGGTTTGTACTTTCAAAATAAAGGTCCAGGACAGAAACTTGTGAATTTGGCTTCCACTCACAATCATACCAAATATTTACGTTAATGTTGTTAATAAATTTAAATTAGTTTTTGTTTTTACTTCTTTTTTAATTTGCGGTTTTATAATATTAGTTTGTAATTTAGCTCTTTATTTTGACATTTTGATGGTATTTATCTGGTTTTTGTTTCCTTTTTACGTAACTTGACTAGTATCCGAGCGTCTCCTTTTGATAATACGGACTGTTTCATACAGTAATTCGGTTTACCTAGCTATAATAAGGTCAGGTGTTCATTTTTATGTACTTAAAATAAAAATAAAAATACGATTTGAATGTAATTAATTAAAATATTTTTGTATTACTCAATAATAAATCACGTCATATTAGGATTAGTGTATTTATAGTTTCGTGATTGAAACTATACTTATTTTTGCAACATTTTGCCAAACAGTTTAAAGAAATGCACGCGTTAAATGCTTTTGTGTTTATTTTATATGATTATTTACTCGACCTGTAGCAGTCATTTTAACAAAGTAACGGCGACGTCTTGTGGCAGTATTTGTTCATTACATGGCCTTAAAATTTCCAGTATCAGAGCGGTATTAATTTATTCATGCAGTATATGGAAATTATTTCAGTTGATAAATGACACTATTATAGATTCAAATGACATTAAACAATACGTTTGTTTTTTTTGACAGCCCCGCCCTTCCCGCACATCTCATGCCCCCTTTGCAGCCTCCCTTGTCCCACAATGCACTGCGGGCCTCACCACCAAGATGGCTGATGTCATGGAGGAGTATGAGAAAGAAGCTGGCTGCGTCCCTATTCTCCATCCAGAGGTACGTTTCGCACGCTTGTCTCTCGGGCGCGTACGATCAAGCACATTCCTAAATTAAATGTTGTACATCGACACGGATGTTCTTTTTATTTTATCGTGTCCCCCACGAAGAACCAATGCCCCCTGCATTAAAGCTTGGGGGGGGGGGGGGGTCAGGCTGCTACCGATGCTAAATGCGCTAACGATAGCCCCCCCTCCTCACACACACACCCCTCCTGCTGCATTACTCGTGCACACAGTAGATGCTCATGTTTTTACGTGAAAGTAACTGTTTCCTCGATTTGTTTTTTAATTTGTGACAAATGGACGACCGCTATCGCGTATTCTAAGCGGTGCGTTTAAGTGTCGTTAGGAAAAAACGTACATCCTCAGTCGAACGTCAGTAGCTCGGGAGCTACATTGACAGGGCTAGTTGGGATATATATGTTTCAAGCATTAAAAAGCCCACCCTTTATGACAAGATGTTGCATGCATTTTTTTTCTTTTTTATCATGCGTCGTCAAACACTTGCACTTAAACGCACCAATCCCACGCCGTCCATCAAAGTAAAATATCGAACATGATAGCCGCTGCGCAATTTGATTTCAAAGCCATATTTTTCTCGAACCAAAACGCGATCATTGTGTTATTTACACTTTCCTAATTGTTGCTTGTTGATATATGTACTACTTGTTTATTTGACCCCCCCCCCCCCTCAATTTGAAAGGGGTGTCAGTGAGTCTATTGAAGTACCTGCAATGACTTAGCATTGGCTCATCAAACAAACTCTTCTTTGAATCAAAGATTAACTTTTGACACAAAGAGAGGTGTCTTTTGTTTGTTTGCCATTTGGCCAAGACAGGGGCGCACAGTTATAATATCAATGTATACACAAGAGAATGATTTGTGCATAAAAGTACACATAACAGAGCATCTAAGATTACAATACAACTAGTTCCTCTTAGCTTTTTCTTTTTGATTATGTGTAATAATGACATAATAACTTCCTGGTTTTGTCAACCAGGCACAGACTAATACAACAAAGGGATGTCATGCCCCTCAAATGGTATATAAGTACCATAAACCCCACCCAAAAAAAATGTGGTTCTAAAACGGAAGGAGGACAACACTTCATTGTGATCATTTATCGCTGCAGTGCCAAATATATTAACTTGGTGGAATTAGGCTGAAGAAACCACAGCTACGTGGCAGATCTGGTTGACAAGGTGTCGCTGCGTGCCCCAAGTCTGAACGTCAACACTTTCTGTCAATCTTTAAATCCAAATTTTAAAAAAGAGGCCTCGAATGCCACATTTTGGAATTGCACCAATCTTTTTTTTTTCCATCCCAAAAGTGGCATCATGCACATTTTATAGCTTTGTTGCTAATGCAAACACTTTAGGAAATCAAGCCTCAGAGCCACTTCAACCACGGCTACAATGAGAACGTCAGCCGCAAGAACCACGTGGACGACTACAGCACATGGGACATCGTTAAAGCCACGCAGTGAGTGCAAATAAAACTTTATGGGGTTAATTCATCAATTCGCCCTAACGATACTTGATCTTCCCCAGGTACGGCATCTTCGAGCGATGCAGGGAGTTGGTGGAGGCCGGATTCGACGTCCGGCAGCCAGACAAGGAAAATGTAACGCTCCTCCATTGGGCCGCCATTAACAACAGGGTAGATTTGGTCAAGTGAGTCTGCCTCTTTCTGCTGTTCTTTATAATGAGGCGCTAGGCGCTAAGAATACTTTTTCCTCAGGTATTACATATCAAAGGGGGCCATAGTGGACCAGCTCGGAGGAGACCTCAACTCCACACCGCTGCACTGGGCCACCAGGTTTGTTATGCCTTTGTGTTCAGTATGTGAATTATTGATTGTTTGTCCTCCACCTTCCATTGACCTTTAAAACCCCCCATAGTCCTCGTCTTCGTCTGCATGACTGGGGGGGGGGGGGGGGGGGGGGGGGGGGGGGGGGCAGTAAGTATATTTGGCAGTGTCTGCCTTCTGTTTGTTTTTTTGTTTAACTTTAATTTGAAATGAGATACAAAATAAAATCTATCTAGCTTTCCATCGGTCTAATTGTGATCCATCCATCCAAAAACCAACCATCAGCTAGCTAGCTAGCCAGCTAGCTATCTGACCCGCTCAGCACCCAAACATATTGTAATTTTGACTCCGGTGAATTATGTTTGATTCCTTTTTTGTCTTCCAGACAAGGTCACTTATCCATGGTGGTGCAGCTGATGAAATATGGCGCCGACCCATCCTTGATTGACGGCGAGGGCTGCAGCTGCGTCCACTTGGCCGCCCAGTTTGGCCACACTTCCATTGTTGCCTACCTTATCGCTAAGGGACAGGTCAGATGTGGATAATACTAAATAATTGTGATTCTCAAATCTGGGGTTTTCTCACAGGAATAAAAAGCAGGATTTTTACAATTGGCTTGTGCCTCTCTTCTCCACCGGAGGGAGACATTCCATTAATCTTCATGTTTCCATCTTTTGTTGTTTGTTTGTATTCTTGCATCAAATGCATGACAGGATGTGGACATGATGGACCAGAATGGCATGACTCCCCTCATGTGGGCGGCATACCGGACGCACAGGTGCACAAACACACGCGTCGGCTTATCTAAAATTGATTAATAGAGCTTTGACGTCTATAATTGTCAATTGGCACTACTACACAGTGTTGTCTCATACGAACCTACGTAATTTCGTAGTGTGGACCCTACCCGGCTGCTACTCACCTTTAACGTGTCGGTGAACCTGGGCGACAAGTACCACAAGAACACGGCGCTGCATTGGGCCGTGCTAGCCGGCAACACCACCGTCATCAGCCTGCTGCTGGACGCCAACGCCAACGTTGACGCGCAGAACATCAAGGTACTAAGATGGTCCCGCGCGAGTTGGCCGCGGCTGCGAGGCTCAATTTGCATGCCGTATGTTGAAGGGGGAAACGCCGCTCGATCTCGCCAAGCAAAGGAAGAACGTGTGGATGATCAATCACTTGCAGGAAGCGCGGCAGGCCAAAGGTTACGACAGCCCGTCATATTTGAAAAGACTCAAAATGGACAAGGTGGGCACGGCTCTTTTCGATTCGCGAGTATGAAAAAGAAACAGGTTTCTGTCAGATTTTTTTGGTGGCCTTAGTTCTCAGACGCTTGTTTAATTGAATTATAATTATGTTCTTTTAAACTCCAAACAGTCTTTTAATATAATCAAGAGGTATTTTCTTTTCAATTCTTCACCTAGTACTTTATTTTGTGGTGTCCCCGCAGGAGGTAAGACAGAAGGTGATGCTGGGAACGCCTTTCCTGGTCATCTGGCTGGTGGGCTTCATCGCCAACCTCAACATCAGCTCTTGGCTCATGAAGGGCCTCATGTACGTGGGCGTCTGGGTGGCCGTTCAGTTCCTTTCCAAGTAGGTTTGGGCCAGACTAATGCCAGCGTTCAAATTTGATTGAAATGACGGCAAATGTTGCAAATAATTGACCCGAGTTCCCACCTTTTCCTTCCAGGGCTTTCTTCGACCACTCCATGCACAGTGCCCTCCCTTTGGGAATCTATCTGGCCACCAAGTTTTGGATGTACACCACTTGGTTCTACTGGTTCTGGAATGATATCCTTTTCGGGTTTGTCGACGGACTCGGGTGACGTTCGCCAACCTGCGCCGAGCTCTTAAATTGACAGATGGCTTCTCGCGGCAACCAGACGGCCGGCAGTTAGCTTGCGTGTGCTGCGCCGGCTAATTATAGGGGAGGAATTAGTGGCGACGAGAAGTTAAAGCTTCCTCCTCCTTCTATTGAATCAGACATAAACAAGGTTGTAAATTGGATTTTACTGCTTTTGTATGAGTTAGACAATTGTAACAGTGGGCTGTGCTTTAATTTATACGTCCTAAAAAAGCTTTGTTTCATACCTCGCCTCCACATTGTAAATGAATTGATTTGGAGTGTGGCTGCGTTCCTTAAGCTAAGCCGCCACATCTCCCCTTCGCCACGGTGCACGTGCCATTCCTCATAAACACGCTGGCCCTCTTCTACAACTTTGGCAAATCGTGGAAATCGGACCCGGGCATCATCAAAGCCTCCGAAGAGCAGAAAAAAAAGGTACATGTTCCAATTTGGGTCATTTTGAAAGCAAAAGAAATGCAGCGCGGCAGCCGGCCTCATTACTGGGTTTGTGCAGCCATCTTTTTCACCGATCGCCGAATTGTGCTTTCTTGCGTCCTCCACAGACGATTGTGGAGCTGGCCGAGACGGGCAGCTTGGATCTCAGCATCTTCTGCAGTACTTGCTTGGTAAGCCAGGATGACTTTTTTTTCCCTCCGTATTCAAGGAGAAATAAAACCATACACTCATTGACGACCACAGACGTCAAAGATGCGTATCGTGTCCATTTCTCCCCGTGCAGATACGGAAGCCAATCAGGTCCAAGCACTGCGCCGTGTGCAACCGGTGCATCGCTAAGTTCGACCACCACTGCCCCTGGGTGGGCAACTGCGTGGGTACGTCGCCGCTCATTTTACACTTGCCCCTCTTGAGCTGATCCTTGAGTCTTTTGAAAACAAGAACAGGAAGTGAGGTTTTTTTTTTCTTTCTTTCTTATCCGCAGGAAGCGGGAACCACCGTTACTTCATGGGTTACTTGTTCTTCCTGCTGTGCATGATCTGCTGGATGATGTACGGCTGCATTTCCTGTGAGTGCCTCCTCCCGTCAAATTCAGTGACACCGTGAAAGGTTCTAAGCGCGTTTACAACCGGTCCAGACTGGAGGATCCACTGCGGCACCTCTTACGCCAAAGACGGCCTGTGGATCTACCTGAACCAGATCGCCACCTGCTCGCCGTGGATGTTCTGGATGTTCCTCAACAGCGTCTTCCACTTCATGTGGGTGGTGGTGCTCATCATGTGTCAGCTCTACCAGGTCCAGACGCCTCGTGGGAATTCTCCGTCGTCTCGCTTGGGTATGATCTGCTGACACGGCATTTTTTTTTCTTCTTCCTTTTTCCTCCACACTAGATCGCCGCTCTAGGAATCACCACCAATGAGAGGATGAACGCTCGGAGGTACAAGCACTTTAAAGTCACAGCCACGTCCATCGAAAGCCCCTTCAAGTAAGTTTGATCGAATTGGATTTCTTTTTTTTCACTGTACACTTGATTTTAGAAGTGCTTCATTTATAACCTGATTAAACATTACACACAAGGATTGATTGATAAGTTGATTTGTTGGTTTTTATGATATTTATGTTTTTGACTCAACTAGGATCTAAAATGCCTGGTACTAAATTAATTAAGTATCAAAGTAATGGATTACCAAGCCATAAGTACTATAAGTAATTAATTAAATAATAATAATAAAGTATCTTTGACGTTTATAGCCGTCAATGGCAGTGAATGTTTTTTTTTTTTTGCAGCCACGGGTGCATCCGAAACCTCATCGACTTCTTCGAAGTCCGCTGCTGCGGCCTTATCCGGCCGGTGACGGTGGACTGGAGCACGCAGTACACAATAGACTACGACCAGACGTCAGGTTCTGGCTACCAGCTTGTGTGAAGCCACAAAGCGGCGGAAGGTGGGGGGGTCCACATTTGTTTGGAGAATCAGAACCCCCCTTGGGACCATCACGCAAAAACATGGGACAGGTTTGGCATGCTGTCACCACTATTAGAGGGAGATGGACAACAAAAGGTCCCAAAAATCCAAGCAGCTCTGGTACCAGTAGAGATGCAGTTGCCGTATCCCCTCCTCACTTTATTCATCTTCTTATTTCCACATAAGGGAATGTCTTTTTATCAAGAGTTCTGGACCGGCAAATATCCTAACAGAAAAATCAAACGTGTCACAGGTATATTTATTGAATATGTATTTATCAAAGAGATGCTCCATTGTTTGTTTGTTTTTTTTTTTATATTAAGAGTATACCTGTAGCTGTTGGATGGTGTATTTATTATGGATTATAGGACAGGAAGGTTCATTCCATGTGTTTGTATCAAAAAGCTGTAAAGTCTTATGATTTTTTTTCTTTTTTTTTTGCCAACAAACTTGCACTGATTTTTTTTTTTTTTTTTTTGGCTGTTACTGAACAAAAGGGCCCAGCGGCACCTATTTCCCCGTTGTTTACTTTTCCCGTATGTGAGGCGAGTGTAAAGAATGTGTACATAAATAATCTGAAACTTCATTTTTATTTTTCCTGTCTTTGTCAGTGTAGTTTTTTTAATTCATTATGAGAGGGACAAAATGACAAGGACATGAAGTGACTCTAGCTTTTAGTGATGTCCAGCACTGGTGTCCCACACTTGCATGTATGATGCCCCGCCCCTTTCCCAGGCCACTGTATATACTCAGTGTTATGTATTGGCAAATGTTTTTATGAACATTCAAATCCGGTGTCGAGTGAATCCCTCCAATGTGTATTATGTTCCATGCTTGTGGACTGTACTCATCTTTTTTTTTTTAATTATTATTTTTTAATGTCATTTATCAGTTTGTTGTAACACTGGATGTACAAATTGTAAAGCAAAGATTTTTTTTTTTTTCTAAAAGCAGAAATGTGATCAAGCAAGATGGGCCCTTTTTTTTTTGCCTATCGACATAAAAAAAAATCTTTCAAGGAAAAAGGCAGATGTGTTCTAGGGATATACAGTATATGAAAACATACACGGTAAAATAAGATATCATTTCCAGTGCCTCTCTCTTGCCCACATCACTTTAACTCCGCTTCAGATGTACAACATACGGGCATGGTTCAGTTTTAATGGCTTTAATAATAAAAGAGTCAAATGTGAACTTTTATGTGGGGTACTTTATTTTGAGTAAGATTTAAAGAAAACAAATAATAGAGTGGTGCGTTAAGGAGGTTGGTGGTGTCACTCAGCATGGACCAGGGCGCCCGCTCCTTGGCCGAAACCAAATCCTTTTGGACCAAAGTTCTTGGCATAGCAAGCTGCAAGGAAAATGTATTAGAATGTATGACACACAAAGATTCTTGCAGCCTCAGGCAGTTTAAACCAGGGGTCTCAAACTCCAGTCCTCGAGGTCCGCAGACCCGCATGTTTTCCTTCCTGCTCTCTTAAACACACCTGATTCAAATGATTAGGATCGTTTTCAAGCTCCTGCGGAGTTTGCTGACGAGCTAATGATTTGATTCAGGTGAGTTAGTGACAGAAGCATCAAAAACATGTTCATTCGTTTATGCTTTGTTTGGCTTCATTTTTTTTTGCGCTGACTCTGGCCGCTGTTGGTACTTGATTTTAGGTGAGGAAGGAAGGTGTGGCTTCATTTGGGAGCCGTCACCGCCCTCGGCACACATGTTGCTGTGTCTCTCTGTGAAATGTGGCCCACGAGTGTCTGTAAGTTGTACTTTCTTTCTCAGACTGTTCTCATTTATGATAATATGGCCAAAATTTGTTTGTTGATGCAATAACTTGTGACTGTGGGTAACATGCCAGCCAAATGTTATATTGTGCTGCTTTGTGGGCTTTTAGTTTGTTTGTTTGTGCCAGGTATTTCCTTTTGCTGTGTGTTCGCAGATGTAAAAGTTTTGCATTGAAAAGTACTCATTGAAATGATTAGTGTTTTGTATTCGGTTATATAATTGATTTAATGCAGGGATGGGAAAATCAGGTTCAGAAAGTAAAACAACAAAAAAGCCACAGTTTGGCATGTGGCTTCACTTGACAGGTAAGTTGATTAGAAGCACCTGTGGCTAAATGCAAACTCTTGCTGGGGTGTTTACTTCCTGAACCTGGATTTCCCATCTCTGGTCATTTGTTTACATTTTTGTACATTTTGAGGCCGTGGGAGTGTCAATAGTTGTTCATCTCTGCGTGCCCTACAATTGCAACTGTTTAAACCTGTTTGCCATAATTGGCTCGTATGTTTGACACCACTGCTCCGATATTTACAAGTTTCACTCATCTTTCACGGTTGGCAGAATATTGCAAACATGGTTGGTATCATATGAAAAATTGATTTTTATTCCTTACTTAGAATAACGAGTTTGTTATAGTATGCGTTGCGTGTATGGCAACACTGCCACTCAACGGTCACAGTTAGCATTACAGTGCTCAATTGCCTTAATATTAGAGAAGTCTAGTGCTTAGGGTTGTTAAGGGTCTCATAAAACAAAAAAATTATTTGACGAGATTTTATTATTTGCTATTTTAAAAGATGAAAACTCACGTGCATGGCACTGAAGGAGATACATATTTGGCAGCAACTTTTTGGGGCGAAATTGACCCAGTTTGTTGAGAGGAGGTGTGCAATTTGCAATTTTTATTTTGTAAACTTCATTATGGCTGAAGCACCAAATATACTTATCAAATCGAATCGGTTGATGAATAAAAAGGGCACTTATATTCGGCTTGAATCATTTTCTGTGTGTCCTTTTGTAGGCCTGTTTGCTTGGTTGACATGGAGATAGTCGGGAAAACAAAATGCGTGTGACTGCTTCGTTTGTCCGACGTAAAGACATTCTTCACAAATCACATTTCAAGTTTGAGTAATGAAATGTTGGAGCTCGTGGTTATTTTTATCACTTGTGTGTTAAGTCAGAGGCAGTCATTTATCACCAAAAGGAAAAATAGGAGTTAAAAGTATGTAAAATTGTTGAATAGCAGCGCAAGGGAGTCATGGGATGCTCAGGATGCTTTTCACCACGTCAATAAGAAAGCCTGTCGACCATTTTGTTGTGTTTTAGTGCATGGGAAAAGAAGTTTTAAATGTCACCTTTGCAGTAGATTTCCCCTTCGTTTTCCGTCTGGGTGGTAGACTCCAGGCTTTTGCCGCATTTGGCGCAGCGGAAGCAGTTCTTGTGCCACAGCTGCGGGGCAAAAACGAGCGGGATGACTCTTTGGATTTCGACAAGCAGAAATATTAAGGGTTCAACTTAGAATCTAGGGTAGGAATGGCACCTTGCCAGCGCCCATAATCTTCTCCGCGGCGTACACCGAGTCGCCACAGCGAGCGCATTTTTCCGATCCTCCAAACTTCTGGGCAAATTTGGATGGGTTGGAGCTGGTGGTGGGCCTGTGACACTGCGACCTGTTGGGGGACAGGGGAGAATGAATGAATGAATGAATCCTTTTGTGAGCCCGGTGTCGCTTGTTACATCAGACAACGCTTTGATACTAATGAGCCATGGACGCCTAAAGGTCGGATAAACACGTTGGCCGTTATTGGTTTTACTATGCAAAAACTTGACTTGTTATATTTTCTGTGCGCCCCACAAGTCTAAAAACAGTAAAACATCTCAGCGGGCGGCCATTTTGCCTCTTGCCATCAACAAAGAATGACATCAGAGTTGCAAATCACTGCTCACTTGTGTGCAGTCATGTGATCTTGCCAAACTGACCTGTGAATGTTGTTTACCTGAGACGGGTAAATATTGCTCATTTTTGCCGCTTATTTAATAATCCACAAGTCTTACTGCTCCGGTTTGATTCCCAGTCGCTCCCCTCGGTCCATGTTGAGCGTGCCGGCCCCCTGGCCGTAGCCGTAGCCCTTTGGACCGTACTTCTTGCCGTAGCACGACTTGCAGTAGATCTCCTGGTCGTGAATGCTCACCGTGGTGCTGTCCAGGCCTTTCCTGCACACCACTAAAAATGCACACAAATGGACTATTATTTACAGCGAGTAGTTGAACTTTTTTAGTCTTATTTCGGGTTTTGCCTTTGAGTGATTTTACTCATCGGGACCGGTGTGACAAGGGGCGTCTTTGTGAAACTTTCCCAGGCAAAATCTCCAACGCGTTTGTTTCCCGGCCGGTACCGAGCGCTGCGTGACGACTGCGCCTTTCCAGCTGAGCTGGTCGGCACAAGTCCCCGCATTCACCCTGGCATGATCTCAGCGGAACAAAACAAGGGCCCCCCACACAAAAGGCGCTGGGCCCAGCCCGGCCCGGTTATCTCATAGGTACTCACTGCAGAGAAAGCAGCCCTTGTGGAAGCTCTGGCCGTCGCACTGCACCTCCTCAGCGTGGTACACGGTGCCGCCGCACGCCGTGCACTTGTTGCCTCCGCCCCAGTTCGGCATTGTGGCTGACACGCATGATATAATCACAGAAAATTGTTCAAGCCTTTTACGATTTGTCGTTTTTGTGCTACACTTGTATTACTGTGTTGTGTTTCAGTTGCAGTGACAGTAGAACCACATACATGGTGTTAACTTTGAGTGTAAATACAAATACAGAAAAAAAGCAGACAGTGGTAGACCAGCGCCTGAAGAATGATGGACCAGAAAAAAAAAAAGTCAGTTGCCCACCTCTAGCAATTTCATCCATTTCACTTTCCAACATGAACTATTATGAGCCCTAATGGAAAATTCCATGAATGAGACCAGAGTGTAGTAACTTTCTACCCTCTAATCCTCACAACCTGGGACTAAAGGCCAGGATAAATTGGACTCAATACCCGAAGGAATGCCTCTGGGCGAGCTCGACCGCAGACCCTCAAGAAACATGACATCACAATCACTCTGTTGATCCCGCGGCACTCGCGTCTGGCTGTAATTATCGACCCTGCCCCGCTCGCCCCGAAATGTGTCCATTTGATGTGATGACATGACTTACTATGCGATTATCAGGCCAGATGCTGTTGTCTTTCTCGCATCTGGATCAACACAATGCCGGGCTGACTCAAGAGCATAATAGACTACAGAAAGAGTCCAGAGTTTACTCTAAAATGACTCGTTTGCAACATTGATACTTGTTTTGTTAGCCCTTCTGTGGCGTTTTGCATTGATCATTAGCTTTAAGGTAGCTGATGATGTATGTATATTGTACATATGTAATTCTCACTTTTGTTTACTCCGGGCTTGCACTTTTGGGGGGCACCCAAGTGTAAAAATAATTTTAGATGCGAAATTACATCAATCGTTTAAGTAGATATATTTTTTTAATTTTCAAACTTTTTGGCTGTTTGAAACAGCAAGGTGACGGCACGTTGAAATTGTAAGGATTTCTTGTAGCACCTTGTAAAACGTACGAGAATCACTGCATAGAACTCTTAATTAAAAAATAAAATAAAAACAGTGCTAGTATTTTAAAGGTATTTCGGCATCCAGCATGTTTACGTCCAGAAAGCAATGCAAAGTAAGGGAACCGTTTTGTTACGTTCACGCAGATTACGTTAAAACGAGATATAAAGTAACCGTCAGTTTCAATAAATAACCACACGTACCTGCGAACGTTCAAGTTAAACAACTCGGCATATTTACTTAGAAACCGTACGGTATACATTTAGTAATATACCTTGTTAGTAGATGTAACTACGCAGGCAGTTCCAGATGCAAAGATGACAAAATTCCAAAGGACTACGTAGCGTCGTCTGTGCCTTGCAGTAATGTCTCAATGACGTAGCACAGTACTCGTTTTTACCCACGGCGATATGGGCGGGGCTGGACTGTGAACGTAGCACTGGCGTGTTCAGGAACTGTCGAAATTTTAGCAGTTATCCTATCGTGAATAAAAGTACTGCGGTACAGTCTTTCTGTTGACCAACCAGGTAATTATATTAAAAGAAATACCACGAAACACAGAAATATAACATTTATTGAGGTATGGGTCATTAGAGGAACGTCAAGGGCTCAGATTGTCAGGTTTCATGAAACCAGTTTTGAAGAGCTCGAAACAAAAGTGCGTCAAAACAAGCGCGTATCGAAACCGATGCATTAAGTGTGTAAATTAAGTGCGATTATTAAGTAAACTTTTCCGGCTTTGATTGTAGTGGCAAAAACCTACCACAGGAAGGCACTGTTTCACCCAGAGCATGGCTTTCTCAAATTGAAGACTATAGAAGATGTAGTTAAACTCTGGTCAAATTCAAACGCTGATGTGCATGTGGAGGCTCACCAATTTCGTGCCTTAAATTTAAATGACATTGGTAAGATCTTAAAACCAAAAATGATTATAAAAACGAAACTTTTAAGGCTTTAAATCAAGTAGTGGCAAAAATCTACCAAAGGAGGGTACTGTTCACCCAGAACATGGCTTCCCAATTTTTTTTCAGCACTTATCAATTTGAAAATTATGGAAGATGTAGTTCAACTCTGGTAAAATTCAAAAGCTGAACGATGTGCATGTGGAGGCTCACCAATTTCGTGCCTTAAATTTAAATGACATTGGTAAGATCTTAAAACCAAAAATGATTATAAAAACGAAAGTAAACTTTTAAGGCTTTAAATCAAGTAGTGGCAAAAATCTACCAAAGGAGGGCACTGTTCACCCAGAACATGGCTTCCCAATTTTTTTTCAGCACTTATCAATTTGAAAATTATGGAAGATGTAGTTCAACTCTTGTAAAATTCAAAAGCTGAACTATGTAACCGTGGAGGCTTACTAATCTCTTTCCTTAACTTTGAATAACACTTTGAATAACACTGGTAAGATTTTAACGCCAAACCACCAAAACCTACCGCTAGAGGGCACTGTTTCACCCAGAACGTGGCTTCCCTTTTTTTTTTTTTCAACACTTACTAATCCAAATTTCAAATACGATCGGTAAGGTTTTAACATTGCTGACGGGGTGGTCGGCTAACATCCAGTATCCTTTGAGCGGAGCCTCGTTTTTGGGCCCTCTCCACGGTGCTCCGAACCATGATTGGAGGCAGGTGCTGGGATCTCCTTTGGCTTGGGGGGTGTCTGTAAAAAGAGAATAAGATGAGCATTTTTTTTTGAGGGGGGGGGGCACTTACTTAGGTCTTCTTACCTGTGGTGGAGGTGTGGTTGTAGGACGTGGTTCCCCTGAAGTGCCCTGTCCAGCCTCTAGAGGCGTGACAGGCAACAGGGCAGGCGGCGCCGGGCCAATCTGTTGCCCAAGGCCCTGCGGCGCTGTCACCACCGTCACATTGGCGGGGAGTTTAAACTTCACCTGGAAGTTGGCGCCCTGCATCGGGTACTTGAAGATGGCGTTAGGAGGCACCATTACGCAGGGCAGCAGCAGCAGGGGCCGCAAGTTCAGAGCTGTAAAAGTGGAAAATAAATCTTAGTAACCCGTTTTTTAACACATCGTGCGCTCGTATTGCGGAAGCTTTACCTGGATCGTTTGGTGGACAGACGCAGTGTGGCGCCTGGGTGCCAGTGACGCTTTCAGCCTGTGATGAGCTACTTGGCTGAGACAAAATGGACACGACAGTGGATGTGACTAGGCTGGGTCTCAGGAGAATAAAAATGTTGTTAAATAGAAAAAAGGATGATCAGTGCTGGCCTCAATAGAGAGAACAGAAATAAAATGCATGCCTGTAGCAAAATAAAAGCTTTCCTGCAATATTTAGTTCTTGAACCGTTTTGTGTGCGAAAATATATTTGTACAAATGAAAGGCATACTGTACTTTTCAAAGGAGAAAACTAATGAAAGCAGAATTAGGCCCAAGAGGCTGAAATTTGGACCATTTCAAATGAAGCTCCAAAAAATTAATTGATAATGACTGGCTCTTCAGCATTGCAAATGTAATATCCCACCTGGTCGTCGAGCTTGAAGTCTGTGAGGCGTTTCTTGGCCGGCACTTCCTTCACGGATTTGCTTAATCTCTTCCGGTTTTCCCCGGGGAGTTGCTCGCACTTCACGACCGAGGAGGTGGCCTGCTTGGGCTTCACTGTGGGGAGCTGCTGTGCGGCCTGCGAGGACGAAGCAAACGGCTTCCTGCAGACAAATGTCAAATCAGCAGAGTTATGGTTTCATTTTGCTTACAGGAAGGAGGTGTATTGGAAAATTAAAATACTAAATACAGTAGAACTCTTATACGACAAAATCATATTGGCAGAGAAAACATTTTCACAACAGGGGACTTTTCACCACAGCAAATCTACGTCTCAAACGTAAACATAAAAAACATGTTGTGGACTCTACGTTCTGACTGAAGTTAAAAACAAAATCCTCTAACATTTAAAAAAAAAAAGCATTCATTTTCATAGTTACGCCAATTTTTTGTATGTCTTTCACTTTGCTTTATTTCTTTTATCTTGTCTTCAAGTTTTAAACTTGGTATAAGCCTGAGAAACATGCGAATCAAATGATCAAACTCACCCATCTTTTTCAATCTGCGGCTTACAGACTGCTTCGGTGGCTCCTGTCTTTTTGGACAAATCCAGCGGTTGAGGTGTAATCTCTTTGGAAGAAAAACATGTGCTGACCTCATCCTCGTTTCTAAAATACGTTTCTTAAGAAGCATCGCTCACCTGTCTCGACTTGGCGCGAGCTGCTCGGCGGACAGTAGACCGGCGGCCAGAAGATGGGGCCAGTAGTAATGCGGCGTCCCACCTTGGCCGCTCTCGCTATCAAAAGATCAATCCACATTTGTCAGGTGGCTTAAGGCGGCTTGATGATCAATATGAGAAATCAGTACCAGCAGGAGGCAGTTCTCGCCACTGGAAAGCCACCTTGCAGCATTGTGCCCTTCGAATGTGCATTTTCTCAACGAGGCCCAGACCTGTTAGCACGTTAGCGGCATCATAGAGGCGACGCGCCTTGCCTGCAAAACGCACGTGTGTTTGGCTCTCGTGGGAAATAAAACAACACATCGGCGGGCTGGCGCTGCTCACTGTAGTACTTGAGGGAAGCGGAGCGCGGAGTGTGCTCGATGACAATGTTGACCGCCATTTCCATGGTGACGGGCTGCGTTCTGGACACTAGCAAAAGCATGACGAACCTTCGGCAAATGGTGAGCAGGCCTTTTGCTTTCTTGTCTTTCACTGCTCCGGATAACATATGAACAAGATTTGAAAACTGGGATAATGTCCACACCAACAGAAATTGAACAGAAAATCCATGTGTCGGCCACACAGCTTGTAAAACCAGATATACGTGCAGAAAGGTGGTACATGTTTGTATTGTAAAAAAATAGGTAAATATAGTAAAAAAGGCAACATCATACCTTCAACACAGCCTGAACATGCCTGCATGTTTATAAATAAGTCCAGTATATTTTCATCATCAAACGCACTTGGATTGTTAGAATACTGCACCGACACAACAGTTACATGCATGTTGTGTTTACTAGGAGAGAGTGCCCCGATTGTGAGTAAAAAAGCAGTTTGGTCTCACAATAAATCGATACCGTCTTCTGTCTCATTTTGTGAACTTTGAGGCTGCCCCCTGGTGGCTAGTAATAAAAAAAATATTGGTCTCACTTATCAGCGGGTGACACGGGGGGCATGTTCATTGTTACCTAGGCTAGTATACTCGCCGTCGGTGCCCTCCTTCTCGGCGGCAAAATCCTTGTGGTAGCCCAGCCGGCGGCCCTGACGCCGGTATTCCTGCAAGGTGGCCTCCAGGTTCAGCCACCCATACCACATGTATTTGGTATTACAATTGCGTTCCACCATCCTGAGCGACTCCAGCACATTCAAGATGTCATACACGCGCCGCCGCCGCGTCACCCCTGGATAACACGCACGCATGAAAATCGACTCGGGCGGATCATACCACTGTAATTACATTTGGTTCTCACCCAGTATTTCTTGCATTTCATCCAGGTCAATGTAGTGTGCCTCGCCATGTGATGGATAATTCGTGTAGTGGGCCAGGAACTTTTTGCACAGCACTGGAAGACTCTTGTCCTTCCGGCTTGGCCTTCTCACACCGTCCTCATCCACCTCCTCCTCCGGTGCTTCATACTGTAAGAAAACACGTATTTGTTTTCAGGATTCACTTTGAGTAGAACTCGTGGTAGTATTGGTAACTTTTGCTCTCACCCGCTCCACAGTCGGGTTGTCGTCGTCTTTGGCGCCAGCCAAGATTTCCGATTCGTCCTTGATTGGCCCGAAGAGCATTATGCTCTTCTCGCGCATTTGGAGCTCGGGACCGAGGGCTTTGAGCAAAACGCTCATGTTGTGTGTGGGCGACCAGGGCTCATCCTCTGCGGCCTCTTTGACCGGGGTCGCTAGTCCCGGGTCCGATGTACCGCATTCCAGCGGTACAGACGGCTCTGTAGACTTTGGTGATTGTTGATCGATCGGACGATTTCCAAAAACGCTGTCGTTATCCTCCATATCCTTTGAAAAGAAACATTTTTCTAACGTTTTTTCTCACTAATATCTTACAGTCTTACCTTGTGTACACTTTTTGATGAAGTCGCCATATCCTTAAGTGCAAGACACTTTTACGTTGATTTTGAGGGTCAAATCTGTATGACAATACAAAATAAAAATATCACTTGGTGGTAAGAATAGCGGATGTCATGACTGATGATGAAAACAAATCACGTTAGAACAAAAAAACTTAAGACAAGCTGCATTTGGTACGAAGTTAACTTAAACTTAATTGTCACTTTCATAAAGTATTTTTAGTTAATATTGCATAGACGATACGATATACTTTTATTGTCCCTCTTGGGGAAATTTGTCTTGGACTCAGCAGCTGCTGCAAACATGAGAAAAACACAAGAAGACAGCAAGCAATATACACTCACAAAAATTTGCACCTCAGTCTTGCACATATCCCACGGACATAAATATTGCACAAGCAGGCTACCCTGACACATAAAGACAAATGCCAAAAACATGCTAAAAGCAAGCAAAAAGATTGCACTGTATGCTAAAAACATGTTTAAAAAAAAACATGCTAAAAGCCACCGGAATAAATAGAAATGAATACACGCCATCTATGGCCTAAAATAGCATTATACAGTAGCTTCACAAAATCTGGGACGAAAGCGTTATCAATTTGCAATTACCAGCACTTCGACGACAGTCCGAGCTCATTACTCCAATCTCATGAAACTGAGCGCATTGGTTGATCAATTTTTTTGCATTGCATTCTATTTTTTTTTTTTAATCTTCGTAGATATAAAATAAGCTATGATAGGAGTTAGCGCGGGAGACTCGAGGATGACCGTTAGCAAGTGCGTTAAGTAAGGCCTGCTGAACGGACTAAAAACCAACGTGTTCTCGAGAACCCAAATTCACATTTATTGTAAAAACGGAAAAGATCTCCCGTCTTAACGCTATTTTCGCTGCAAAAAAACCCCCCAAAAACAAACACTGAAAATGTCTCCCGTCTTACCGCTATTTTCGCCGCCAAAAAAAGCAAAACAACGTTGGTCGTGAAATCGTCGAAACGCTATCACCGCTAATTGTCCCTCCTAAACAGCTAGGCCCTGGTAATTACGTGTCTCAATAGGGGAATTTGCATACGGTCCCTTGGAAGCATCTCCCGCTCAAGCCGATCGGCCAATCGGAACGGGGCTCAATGTGACATCTCCTGAGTGACCCAATTAGAGCGACGGTGCTTGGTTTAAGTTTCTGTCGACCACGCCTCTTGAGTTAGAGTTGCGTTGACGCGCACAGGCTTCCAAGACTGTAAAAAAAAAAAGAAAAGAAACAACCACATATGACACCCCCTATCCTTTAACTCCCCTTCTAAAAAATCAATCATGCAGAATCACTCGTGCAAGTGTGTTCAAGTCATCTAAAAGTAACTTTAGCGAAGTGACTGATCACAAGTTGTTTTAGCAGACAAGGTGACACATTGTTTGATTGACCACTAGAGGGCTCCCTTTATACACCTCTTCTGTTTTACTTCAAACTGTACAGCATAACAACTGTAAATTATTACTCAGGTTTGGAATATATTTTTCTCTGTGAATGTAATGTCCAAAGTTAGCAAATGTATCCAGTTCGTCTATTAATATATTCCATGGACGTTGCATCAAACTTCAAGTTCAAAACGTTGGGAAGGTAAAACTGACTAGGGACCAAACACAATAACTAAGTAAAAAATGAAGAGTGTGTGTGTCAAAAATCCACAATTGGCACAGATAGGTTTCTGTTGCCGTGATTGATGACCTCTGACACCAGGGGTTACCTCGAGACGTTTATCTTGCCACCTGCCGATGAACAACCTGAAGGATATACAGCCAAATCAGCTATTGTGCCGAGCCTCCAGCCTCTGCATCAGTGCCCCCCTTCAATACAGCAGCATACTCAGGGGGAGTGCTTAGAAGTGGCACACCTGCGACCTAAGATTGATGAGAGAGGTCGCCGGCATATGATTTAATTTAAATGCTTGTTTCACCTCTTAGAAATGACTGCCAAATGTTCTAATCAGATCCCATGCTAAATCAGTGCAATATTCTAATAATACATCAACACTAGTTCAAGTTCTACATTTAAAACTAGCCATTTGATCTAAATGTATTCTGCTGTGGGCCAGAATGTTCCGGAAGTGCACTGCATCATCGTGAGAGGTGTAATATCTTGGCCAGACCCAGTCATTTTTTTCTGGCGTTGCAAAGATATAAACGCCGCCCAGCGTGCGTTACTGTGCAATAATGGTTAGTCCACGTGAGAACACAAGTTCACATGGTTCAAATCTGCTATTTTTAGAAGACAACCAAACTTGGTTAATCTAAACTGTAGCAGTAAGAAAATAAGTGGATGAATGGAAATGAAGGGAACCTCAGATTGAACCTTGAGGGACACCTTGAGGGATAAGGTTTGATGGTGACCAATATGGGCTCCATTTGGACCAGCAGGCAGTTAAATCTCCACAAACTAAACAACATCATCTCAAATGTAACGTACAAATGGGCAAAGGCGGTAATAATTCCATTTAGCTATTTGAAATGCAATACACTGATGACCTTCTGTGTTTGATTGCAGGGCGGCGGCACCATCTGCACACAATAAGCACTGAAGGCCAGCACCCAGCTTTCCATAAATGAATAAAACAGCGGGCCGCTTACCAGCAGTAATGGCGCGCCGTATTTGTTTGTGTATCTCGGTATGGCGAATTTGATTCACGTTCAAAACTCTGCTTGTCAGTAACCATTTTGATTGATGGGAAGTATAAGCAAACTTGCGTGGCTTTTATTCGCCTCTTAGCTCATGTTTGAAAAGCTGAGAATCTTAAATTCACGTCGCCGCATCCTCTCCCATCCTCCCACGCCGCCTCTCTGAGCACTTGAGTTACACAGGGGCGCATCAAGAAGACTTCAAGATGTAAATACTGACACATGCACCCATCTCAGAATACCGTTATTTAAATAAGCGTGAACATATCCTCCAGCTAACGCCTTTTTTTTCTTTGTAAACCGATCGTTTTAAATGGCCCCTTGCATTTTAAAACTGATGGAAGCTCATACGTCCAAAGTTGCATGCAGGCGGGCCTAACAGCTAAAAATCTCGCTGTATAACTTCAAAACAATCATGTCGATTTTTGCTACGCATTTCGGCCTTGTCTCAATGGCGAAAAGCCGTGGTCAATCTTGAATTTATTTTTTGAAACGCAAAAGATAACTACATAAATAAAGATAACATCATCGGAATCCTGATCCGAAAGGAGCATTCGTCTCCATCAGTCTTTGAGTGTTTTATCCTTGAACTCTCCACCTTGACAGCCCATAATACTGATAGCCGAAGGTCTCGGGGCCCTTGGACACTTTGAAAGAAGTCCCCACAAGGGAGCCAGGACGACGAAGGTGCATAATGTAACGTGAAGCGGCACATAGCGCCGTGGGACGCGCTCTCGAGTCCGTCACCCTCCATCCATGACCGATGACTTTGTTCTCTCTGTGACGTTCGAGGCCATCCATCACGTTAGGGAGCTCTCAGCTTTGCAAGGTATTTAAGCATGTGTAAGGTCGATTCTCTGTTTGCCTCTGACCTTGTTCCAGATTGTGGGTCAACAGATGGGGTGAACAGGTTAGGTCTTGTTTTTTTTTGGAAAGGAATGCATAATGCACATTTGGGTGTAATACAAGAAGAAAGAACTCCTTTAGACTTTCAAGTTGTTATTGTGATACAGGGCATTCACGATACACATTTCAAATTGAGAGCAAATGGATTGGAACATGAGTTAGCGTTCTCTTTTCGAAAATATTTGTTGCCTTTAAGTTTTCCAAGAATGTACATGTCATTATGACAGTTTTATAACATATGAGCCAGAAATAAAACAGATGATTTGATATGATCTATCTTCCAGAGTTGCTGAATTAAACATGCCTAGAAATCCCGCTCCGAATGCAAATCTAAAGTCCTAACGCTCTTTTTTATTTATTTTTTTATTTACAGTAATACATTGCGTTATGTTCTAATTAATTTGCTCTTAATTTGAAAAGCAAACGGCACTGTGCCTGTCACAGCAAGTTTGATATCCTGAATATACCCGCAGAAACTCTATTAAAATGTAGGCATAAATGCTCGTTTTGTTGTATCCTTTCCAGCTCACGATGCGGCGTAATAAAGAACATATAGAACGTGATAAAACAGCCCAGGCAAGGCCATGGGCTCGTATTTGGGATTCAGTATGGAGCCCCTGTTGAGCAAATGAGTTGAGAAATGGAGCCGTGGGCTGATGATCCATTTCACTGCGGCGGCGGCGGCGGCGGCGGGCCGAATCCACTGAGCCGAGCCTCCTGCAAGTTTCCGGCTCTCCCCTATTACTGATTCATCACAGGCAAAAGGCTAAAAGCAGCTGGCTGCCTGGCCGCGCTCCAAATTGCGTCCAATTGTTTTCTTCTGATATTGTTTGTTTGATGAAATCACATCGCATCATGCAGCTGATGAGAGCGTCATTTCCTGTAAAAGTGAGCTGATGGAAAACACCCATCATACCCTAACATCGTTATTCCATGGAGGTACCATTTACCCGATGAGTCATATTTTCAGATTTATTTGTATTCTCTGTGTGTTGTTTTTTTTGTTTTTTGCTTTTTTTTCATTCTTCAAAGGTTCACCAGTTTTATTTTGTCAGGGAAGCACTTAAGTAGGTGTGTGTGTGTTCTGGTGTAGATTGGCTGAAAATCCAATCTTGTCCAAAACCTCATTCTCCACGCTTTGTGTGTCCATGAAGGTGGTTCCCATAGAGACGACATCCTCGAAAAGAAAAGCAGTGAACGCACCGCTTTGTGTCATAAATGGATATGAAAACAACAATTCTATTGGTGTCAAAATGGTTTCCAGGATCGCTAGGGCTCACATATGAGAGTAAAATCCAACCAGAAGTATCACGTAACGGACTACAGTGGTCCCTCGCTATAACGCGGTTCACTTTTTTGGGGGCGATTTTGCTTTTCTTGTTTACACCGTATGTGTATTCCCAGATAACGAAAGATGTTAATGTTAAATTATAGTCAAAATGGTCAATATTTGCTAAAGGTTCACGATCAGTGAAATACACGTGTTACTATTTTTAACTAGTACTATTGATACTTTCTTATGCATCCAATTTACAAAGGTTTGAACTGTGGGAGTGTTTAAACGAAAGAGAAATGTGAGTGTTAAAAACACGTCTGAGAAAAGTGTATAAAGTGCATTGTGAGAGTTTCAACAGGCTTAAAACATGTATAATAATTGTGAAAAAATAAAAATGGCTAATTGGCTAATTTCGCCTATCGCCGGTTATTTTTTGAACATAACCCAGTGATAAACGAGGGACCGCTGTAAAATACTTCATAGATATAAGGGTATTTTTCCGCCTACTTTATACTTCTTAGGTTTTTAAGCAAATATCTGTACTCTATTTACGCATAAAAACAAATACCTTACGACTAATAAATCATATATATAACGTCTGTATAATAAATCCACGCTATCAACCTATAGGTGGTCACGTCCGAATTACCAAACAGAATGAGGAGACGACTTTTTCTGCTATTTAAAGTGCGGAACTAAGCGTTAAATGTGTGAATTGGTACGCAGCCACAGAACTGTATAGCTTCCTGAAATGTTATTCGCTGCATTAACTCACCTGGGCATGGAGCAAATCATGACACCTGCCCGCACTCGGGGTACGGTGCACACCCATTCCGGGTAAAATGTTCGCCTGTCCCTTGTCAAACTGTCAAAAAGCAGCAGTGAAGAAGTTTAAAGCAAGAAAAGAATAAGGTAAATATTGTAAACACCAATAAACCTAAATGAGCGATGTGTGACATGCTGCAAACTCCGGGAGCAAAAACTCGCTGTTAAAAACATCCTGACGTAGGATCAAAATTTATCATCAAGGGTCAGCCCTTCGACTTTTTTGTAGTACTTTTACAATCTTTCATACTTTTGTATAAAAAGCATGTGTTTATACTTTTCTTTCAAGCGAAGTTGCTTGTTTTAAACCAATAATTCCGAGCATCTGCCTACTTGTCAGTAACACGAATACTGCTTGTCTAAACGATACTATTCCTCATCAAATGTGTCGTAATTTTAATCAAATACAACGCAAACTATCGTTTACTGCATCAAATGTATCGTAACTTTAATACAAACGTGTTTCACTCGGTAGCAATATTGAAATTAATATTGGAGAAAAACAACATTCGGTAGGTCCAGGTTGACTTTCGACAAAATTTTTGGTTTTACGGTCTTTGTGCATTAAGATAAAAAATGTGATGTATTTCAATAATCGCGCGGTTAAGTGTGTAGCGTTTTATTGTATTTTTAATCCACTTTTTCCAATTTTACAAAATTTTGCCGGCTTTCCTCAATGGCGATTTGATGTCCAATACTGCCGTCCTGTGGTCACAACGCACTACTGCACCCTTGATGCTGAGAGGTCTCAGACCAGCTCTGGATGTCTTGCGGCGAGGAAGACTGCTTCCTCCCATCCCGGAGATCATTTTTCCGCAACAGCCATCTCGCAGTCCACCCCTCCAGCTCTCCGGGAACACATTTTGGAAAGCGTTCTGCGCAAAAGCTGCTCGGCTGCGCTTGGATTGAAAAAAAAAAGCTGCAGGGGGAATGAACACATCTTCTGGACACCAGGTAGGACCGTTTTATTTTGGTCATCCTTTTTTTAGTGCAATTTGCAAGTTTCTCAGGTAAAAATTGTGATGATGGTCATCCTGGCATAGTGCTTTAAGTGTCGATTGGGTGGAACTTTATGAATGCGCTATTGTTCTGAGGATGTAAATGTTTCTTTTTTAGCTTCTATTTCATTCTCACTCTCATCCTCCTTGTAACATTTTCAAAAATAGATGCCTCATTCAGGTAGATTCAATAGTGAGTCAGCCCGAATGAGGCTTTGGAGAGCAATATTTTAAAACGTACATTCAATAATGGAGTTCTTAATTAGACTTTTGGAAAATAAGTCAAAATGAGAAGCAACAGGTAAGTGTGGACACTGTTTATTTACTGTTTCATACTTGCCGTATTTGTGGTATGCTCAATACTATTAAATGAAGTCCCATTGTCACGGGGCGACATTTGGAAAAGTTCCAGGGGTGTGAACATTTTCGCAAGCCGCTGTATATAAACATTTCCGAAAGCTTCATTGCTCGTAATCGCATGAAGGCCCGCCAATTACTTCCTTGATTGCGGAACAAGTGAGCGTCTGGTGTCCTCTTCCCACCCCCGCGTCTCCCCGATTCCACTCTATTTGTTCAAGCAGACAGTGCAATGCTATAAGCTCCACACTTGAATTATAATAAAGTTTCTTTGAGAAGTTTGCCTTAGGTTAACGATGTGCTTCAAGCGGTTTGTTGATTAGCTTCAAAAGACATTCGCTTCGGTTCTTTGGAAGATCCAATGGGGGCCAAAATCACACTTGAGTACACTACTCCAGGGGTTCGTTTTTTTGTTGGACACGGTTTTCATGAGAGATGAGGAGTAAAATAGAAACACATGTTTTGATTTATGTATATAAATAAAATAATATTAAAGCAGTGGTTCAGCCTATGCCTTCTGGTGCAAATCATTTGCAAAGGAGTCATCAAATAGTCAAGCCCTTGCTTCATTTTCCAATTAATTTGCTCTCAATTCTAAAGGAAAAATCTACCCCTTCTATCATGGCATCACATTCGGTTTTCTGATACCTGCAGAAACCCCGTTAAAAATCTTCCGTAACCCCTGATATGCCTTCATGCATCCGCGACTGGATGAAAGGATTTTAGACACACATTTTGTGAATGCAAATATGGAGGTTCAATAAGAACACCAAGATCATAGCTCGTGTTTTTTTTTTTTACTCTGTTTTGATCCTCTAGTCCTCGACCTTTCTATCACCGCGGACCACCTGAGATTTTGAATGTGGGCACTCTCCAGTTTGTCCTTCTCATTTTTCTAAATTCCATAAAATCTCCCGGATATAATGCGCCCCTATATACTACACCAGCCCAAAAGAATCACTAATGGAAAAACGTTTGTACCCGATTTGATATAATGCACTTTGAATAAGCAGAAGAAACAGAATTGAAGGGAGTCAGCGAAGCTTTTTGCCGTCATGATTTGACTGGCGTCAAAGGGACCCAGGAGGACAAGGGCCCCCCGTCCCCCGATTCCAGACTACGTCATCACTTGGGTACTCGCCCATCCTCCTGATCCATTCTCATCCCTCCCTTTCATGTCATCACTTTCCCTTCGGAGAAGCGCTTCCCTCCGCTTCTGGTTCCGTTCGACTCCGATCAATGGCGCTCAAAGACAGTTCATTCATCCGCGCGTCCGATTAAATTAGCGCGTCGGACGAGGCTTTAAAGCGTCTTGTGGGAGAGCGACGACCCCATCGATCCACAACGGCGCAATTTTTTAAAGTGAGTTAACGTCGCCGACTCTAAGTAGCGGCGAAAGGAATTCCATCAAATGAATATCTGCCTATTGCTTTGTTGCTCACATGCATTATTCAGACTTGAATACCGGCTAACCCAGAAATCTACATGTGGATGTCATTCAAAGGAATCGAAAATCAGCCAACCAGCCGGGAGAATCCGCAATAATGAGCGGGGAATTATTCGTTGCCACGGCTGTTTGACGCCGATGCCGTGTGAAGTTGCTTTTAGAGGAAACTCACTGAACTTGTCACGACGACTAGTTTGTTGACTTCTCGGTCATTTAGGTGTTTTGGTGTGGTATCGAATGAAGTCGAATAAGTTTGAGGCCTGTGTGCAACAGTAGTTAAATTTGTCATGCGACCAACGGTATGTTTGAAAAATACTCATAGGTCTAGTTATCATGAAATGATATTACATGGGGGGTGGCACTTCTCCGGAGGCGGCCATGTTTGTTATAGCTACGTACGATGGTAAATTCAGCACCTGCAGCACCCCCTGCTGTCCGTAATGAAAAACGGCCTAAATCTTACACACTATCCCTTTAAGAGAACCTCCATTTTTTTTCCTGCGAGGCTTTCAGTCCCGCGACGAGTCTTTTAAGTGAAATCGGCGAGGCTTTAATTAACAATCTCGCCGCATCGGCCCGTCACGCTGGGACCGACTGGAGGCTCGGCAGCGCCGCTGTAATCCTTTCAATTGATGCAAAACGCCAGCCCCGATGGGACCCGAGTAGACCCGAAGCTTCAAGCGGGAAAAAAGAAAAACAACGCACGTATGAAGTATAATTGCATGTCTTTATGTAATGCGCCACAAGACTGAAAGGCCATCAGTTTGAGCGTGGCAGGATGGCGCGCAAGAAAAGGAGCACTATCCTCAGGCTCATCCATCACCTCTCTCATCTTTGACACCCGAGTGTTTTAAAGCGAGCGGCGCAGTTTCCTGCCACCCTCGACGAAGCCGTAGTGAGAGAGAATCACATGAGGAGTCTCCATATATACTTCAAAGGCATGATTTGCAAATTCAATAAAGATGGAATGGGATCCCCCCATGTGCATGCAAAACAACCCTCGCATTGTGACGCTCTCGTTTTAATTAAGAACCGGCATTACCAATTTTTTTTTTTTTTTTACCAAGACTCACCCCCGGGCTTGGGATGGGGGGGGGACGCTTCGCCACATCACAAGTAATCACATGCCAAGCGAGAACATGAAGTGCCGTTTTAGTTTCCCTTTGGTTGACAGTTGGGCTTTTATTAGCTGAGGGACGTTGTTATGGGCTCATTCACATTGATTGCGCATCCGAAAACTCTTTCTACACAATTCTATAAAAATAATACATGTAAACAATGTAGTTAAATTAACTTCTGTTAAGTCTGGCAAAAACTGAATGACCTAGAAGGAACTGAACTGGTTCTGGTGTACTCTGAGGGTCACGTAAGTTCGTTTTCGGGAGGCCACGTGAAGAATTTGACCTTTTGAGTGGAGTATTTCGGTTTCATTTTGGCCTTTTTAACTCTTTCAGTGCCATGGGTGAGAATTCTTGTGATTTTAAAATAGTAATAACAATAATAATAGTCATAACATTCTCATCAAATGCATTTTTTTATGGAGGGTATCTGACACCCTTCACTGATTCTTACCAAAGGAGCACTGTAGTGATAACTGCGACCACTGCATGGCAGTGTTTCCACACTTACAAAACATATATTACCTACATGAAATTCAAAGTAATGAATTCATGTTTTCAGCAGTGAGTTTAAAACGTTTGTGCATTTGCAAGTACGTTTGAACAAAAACATCAGATCTATGCTTCCCTAAGAATTTAATAAAAGTATTAATGTCCTACATGCAACCCTCCGAAACAAGGAAAAAAAAAAATCAAAGCCCAATGATTTTGTTTTTATTTATGTTCCTATTTATGGTTATTTAAGGGTTCACCCGTGTCGTCTTGTGATAAAAAGCGCTTTACAAAAGCTATTGGCTGACAATCAAGGCATCTCTTCAGCGGCTGCGTCAGTCGCCCCGCGAGAGTGCTGACTAACTGCTTGAGTCAGCGCCGCCACCATCAATACTTATGAGCCGGCAAAACAAACATTCGCCGCGGAGCCATTAATCCTCTCTGCACGCTACAATCAACTTCAAAATACACAAACGCATGCAACACATCTAATACCAACAAAATGGAGGCTATTTGGCGTATTTTGATTATAGCAAGCCACAGACGTTCCGTTAAGGCACTTGGGATCGTAATGTAATAAAACCTTCGGTTTAATATAACTTAGAAAATTAGATGCTATCTCGCGGATGAGCTTAAAGCATGGTGAATACAAAACACTTTTAAAAAATATATAATAGGGGATGCCATAATGTGTACTTCATAAACCTCTGAGTCGACTTTTAAACCTTTGCTAATACATTCCTCTTGTTCGAGCGGTTTTATTGGTAAATATAAAACTAAATGTCATGGTGATAATAGTTTAAAAGCTTTCTTCTTGGCTGGATTGTAGCGAGGGCATTTTGGTGCTTTACCAGCCATTTTGCAACTTGAGCTCTTTTTTCGTCATCTTTAATATTGAATCCATTGAATATTGAAGAAAAAATTGAGATTAAGATTTAATATTCATATTTATTTAATATGCACAAATCGGAGCAGCGCTTCCAGTTTTTTGTTGTTGTATACCTACTGTTCAACAATAATAAAGGCGTTTTATTCTTTCCTGCGGCATTTTATTAATAAATTAAATTACCCTTAAAAACCTCAACTAAATATTTTAAACGTTGATACGCGGTGATAAAAAATAGATTTAGAAGCTATTAACATTAAAATAAAACCATTCAATAAATCCATCCTCTCTGTTGCAGCTCTGTTGCTTTTTCTCGAGTTTAATATGCTTTATGCGTCGCGACATTGGCGTCTTTGTTGTTACAGTTAACTGTGGGTGCTTTGCATTGATGTGCTAGGATAAACTGTACCATGTGACCCATCAAAACAAGTTCCTTGTACTCCATGTGGTCGAACTTTTCCCCCATGCAGGTGGGACGCGTTATACGTTGGTAGTGATCTCCGCGTTCCCATCGGGGGTCTTTGAAAATGGCAGGAAGGAAAGAAGAGCGGGTCAAGCTGCTGAGCTGAAACATGACATTTTTTTAATGTTTTCTTTTTTTTTTCTTTGATCGCCGGCCCCAAAAGGCCGTGTCAAGGACATGGCTCGTTCTCTCAGCTTTTATTGAAGGCAGCAGAGCAACAACAGGGTGTTTGCGCTCCTTTGATGCATAATGTATGAAAGGTTAGGTGCGGCCTCCTTGTCCATCTTTCATGTACGGCTCAATTTTTCATTGATGGCATTTAACCGAAGGAGATGAGATAGGCTGGAGGGCTTAATGAGCATGTCTCATCCCTTATGACCTTTTATACGTAACGTATCTCTCTACTCTAATACAGCACTTTGCCTACGTTGAAATTGATCAATACTTATCAATTTTTTCCTTTTTTTTGTTTGAGATACATTGTTTATAAGCATTCGCTCCCATCCCTGCCGCGACACACGTCGCCGTGCGATGTTTGCCACTTAAATGTGAGCCCCGCGAGTATTTACCGGCTCGATATATATTTGCACTCTCACCCCCCCCGTTAAGCGCCTGGGCGCTTTAGGAAATGCTTGTAAAGCTTCCTGAGCTAATGTGTAGCGATTTTCCAATGAAAAAGTAAACGGGTAATGATGTCACCATTACCCGTCAAGAGCAAATGACGCCATGGCTCACAGTGGCTTTCAACTCTCTCTGTGTATCGATCGATTGGGGTTGAAAAATTAGAGCTCCGAAATGCAGTTTTGCTCCGTGACATGACATTTTTTTTGTGAGTTGGCCCACAAAAAAGTCATAGAAAGATTGCACATCAGAAGCTAACACCGTCAGCTATTTTGTGCATCGAGCAAACCTCAATGCAGCTCTGCTTACCTCCTGAATCTGACATATTGACATATGTCCAAATGCATTGACTTAATTTGAGGAGCAATTTTAATGTAAAGATTATTGTGCGCTGGTGCAAAAGGTGACATAAGAGCCGCAGAGCTCATTACGCCACCAAGCCGCCAGACATCTCGCGGGATTTTAAGTGAAGCGAATCACTTAGCAGCATTGCTCCGTGCCAGAAAAAATCCCGCAGCCCGAGTTAATACCCTGTAATTGCATTGAGAAGCTTTAACAAAAAGCAAGCTTGATGCATTAAATTTGACTCCATTTTTTTCACAACTAACAATGGAGCAAGAGCTAGCATAGCAAAAGCTAGTTGCAGTTCCGTTGGCTCCCATCCCGCTCTCGCCCAAGGACGTTTCCTCGTCCTCCTCGGTTCCCCACTTAGATATGACTAATGTCTTACACCGCAGAGGCGTGTTTGATGGATTCCTCGACGTGCCCGCACCGAGATTGGAGGCTTTTATGTCATCGGCAGGAGCCGAGACACCGAAAATCTAATCCGCCGGCTTTGCGTGTATCTTATTTCAGCGTACAATTTTAGAATCTCGACATCTCTCTTAGATATATATGAAATCCCTCTTGTACCGCAGATGCTCGGATTTCCGCCTAAAAGTACCGTAGTAACTGAATCAGCCTTTTACTGAGGTAAAAAAAAAAGTGAGAATGCAGTGTAAAGTATACGTAATGATATGAGCTTAAAATAGCAGCTTCAGAATCATTTAATGGCACGTTAGCTTGTAATCTGAAGAAATCCAAATGGAGAGGAAAAATGCAAACTGGCATGATTAGATTTATTTATTTTTTGGAACAAAACCATACCGACCAAACTTTAAAAGTTATTCATTAAACCCCAAAAGTTCCACGAACAGGTGTGGCCTTCGTGTGCACACGCAGGTAGGAAAGGGCAGCGCTCCGACGTGTGTTCCCATGCCCGCGGCTCTGTCTTTCGACAAGGGCGCATCCCCTGTCACACAAGGAGAATCATTCATGTCGCACATGCTGGGTACAGGCTGAGAGAAAAAAATCAAACAGACAGAGGGATGAACAAGAGCTGACGAGGAAAAAAGGCTTGCAGGCATCGTCCTCTTGTTTCTGGGAAGGACTCTACAGGGGAATGTCCTTAGAAGGACACGCATTTGTCCTTTTGCATGGCTCATTCCAACTCATAGCCTTTGCTTCCTTTGCCATTCATTTTGCGCAGACGCCTTTAAAAAGATACTTCACATGCTTCATGTTCCAATTAATTCGCTTTTAATTCAAAAATAAGAATGCACCTTTCCTGTCCTATCTTTGAGAACCGCCGTATTATGGTTTGAAGACATTGAAAGCCCACTAGCAGCAAGTTGATGTCCTATTTTTTTTTTTAAATACATGATTTTGAGGTGGTAAAAGACCTCATTACTTTGCTTTTGCCCTTATCATCCACACAAGCAATCAGCGAAGCTTTAGCTTGCTCAAATAAATGTCAGGACAGAAAATTAGACTTTGGATTCTGCTCATTGCGATAGGAAAAAGGTCAAAGCCAGCTTGGCAGGTAGAGACAACCGAATGGGAATTTGTGCTGAATAATGAGACAAAGTTCGGAGCGTTTTGAGAGTCCTTGAGAAGGAATGGGAAAAGTTAGCAAGAAGGCCTAAAGTCTTTGTTTCTCCCCTTTTCCAACATCAAGTGGCGCTCAGCCGCTGTGACGCGCAGAGCTCATCGAGCGTTGCCGGTGATTTACGCCATGCCGCCGTTCCGTTGACGGATCGCGCCATTAGTGCCACGCCAGACAAACGGCCACGGTAAATGGATGATGCTGCGGGTGTTGTCAAGTGTGCAAATGCGGGAGATTGTCTCTCGGGGACACGATTCCATGGTTGCGAGTTGTATTTGTAAGCCGGGGTGTCACAGCTGATACTGAAGAACCCCCCCAAATAAAATTTGGTTTCCTCCACACTGTACATTTTTTAATATCAGAAATTAGATTCAAACGCAGCGGGGGTGGAATTGCATTTGCGGGCAGGCGCAATTTGTTGATGGTGCAGTCAGTGGAGCGTTGAAACCTGCTTAGATGGTCACTTTAACCCTTTCCTTGTCACCAAGCGTTTACATCACCAGGACGTCCTCTGCCAAGGACACTTGATGATGGATGATGCGGTTGATCAGTTAATTTTCCGAAATGAACGCGTGAATGTTTTTAAAAATACTTGAACTCACTCCAAAATTGTTTTATGAATAACTCAAATTTTAGTTGGGTTATTTTGACACAAAGACTTTGAAATTGCAGCTTGGTGCAAGCTAATACATGCACAGGCAGCGTTGAACTCCGACCCCTTAAAAACACCCACATACCACTTGTGTCGTGCAATACGCCTACGAGGTCACCGCTCGCAAGGTCGGAGGTCATTAATCAAATCCGTGCAGGATAGTGGCGGGATCATCGGCGGGGACCTCCTGCCGGCTTTCCAATTGATTACAGTATGCGCTGGCGTGTATTTGCGGAGCGTCGCTGGAGAAGGATTGGAGGCGGGATTTCCTGACACATTGGCGCTCTTTAGCGTTTCTTCAGCTTTTTAGATTTGATTTGGAAAGCTGGCTTGTGTGTGACATTTGTAAGAAATGAGCTCCGTTACTGAAGTCTTAAAAGGTCACGAAAGGTCAAGGGTAATGGTTGATCCATACGCTCGGCAAATGAAAGTTACACATCATCAAGCAGTCTGGTCGATGAACGCTACTCATTGCCTGGAAAGTCAATCCGTTACGCGATCCATTTACCACTTTCCTATTGGCCGTTTCATCATGTTTTGGCTTAGTGATAATTTGCTACTTAATTATTATTATTGTTTTTATTGTGTTCATTTTTTCCTTGCATTGGCACACTACAAAAGACATGTCTTATATGTAGTGTCTTCCTGAGAGCCAGCTTATTTATTTGTGTCTTTGTTTTTGGTTTGTAGCGTTCGACTCATCGAAGCTACCCAATGAAGACCTAGTGTGCTCTGTAGGGGACATCCTGGCCTTTTGATTTGCGTCCTGTCTTTCTGAGACAAAATGAACAGGACACGATAGGCTGTGAGATTGTAGGACCGACTACGCTTGTTGTGCTTTTCCAGAGCGTTTGCATAAATAGTGACTTCTTTGCGCACATGATCTACCAAAATCCTTTGTTTTTGTCCGGATTAAACGCTGTGTGAAGATAAAGCAACGAAAGCCTTTGTTGGCGGGCCGGCTCGGCTCTCGTGTGCCACGAGAGCGCTGGGATCTTGCCAAAGCAGCATCAATAGCGCGTTAGTGTGCTCATGGATTGATTGCATTGGAAGTGTCTGGAAAACATTGGCCCTACACTAACCCGCCATTTGTTGATTTTTGTCAGTAGGGCTGAAAATCGTTGAAATAGAAATGTCAAGAATCTGCTCTTGCACCTTATTCAGTTAGTTTTGCACCGCTGCAGATGGCGAAAAGGAGCCGCTAATTGGATTGTCATACGATCACACGGGGGACAACGTGGCTTCTTCTTTTCTCCTCCGCAATCCTCCTTCCTAGCCCGGCGAGATTTTACTCGCTGCGCAAAGTGGAGTTTAAACTCTAATCTGGGGGAAAAAAAGAAAGTGGATGTCTTTGACTTTGTTGTCATTTTTTCTTATCTTCGCTGCGGCGTCCGGGCGCTTTGAGCAACGGCGGCGCCGTTGCATCCGGGGCCGTGTGTCATCTTTTACTGCCGCCCGGAGGGCAGCGCAATCCCCGCCTCCACCTCTTTTACGTCCTACAGTCGCTCGGGTCAGCGCGGGGCAAAATCACAGAGGGGGTGTTTAGCTGGCAACATGTAATCCCCCGGGACTTAGCTTGAACTGCGGGGGGAGAGATTGAACTTGCAAAAATCATATACACTCACTGTGTCTGGAATTGGAAAAATTGGGAAGTTTATTATAGTTAATAAAAACTAACTCGCTAAAATACAAAAATTCAAATCGTTTTCTTTCTGGAATTGGCTTTTAAAGGGACAGTGTGTGAGATTGAGACAGTTTATCATTAAAAAGGAATAAGTTAAATGATTGTAAATTTAGAAAAAATCTTGCAAATGAATGAGTTCTTAATGACCCGCAGTACAGGTATGTTTTAATTTTAATCGTAGGTGTAGTTAGCATTAATTTATATTACATGAGGTGTGGCTCTTCTCCGGAGGCGGCCATGTTTGTTATAGCTAAGGACAACGGTAAATGCAGCACCTGCAGCACCTCCTGCTGGATGATGAAGAACGGTCTAAATGTTACGCACTATCCCTTTAAGAAAACAAAAAGTAACTTAAATTATTTCTTATGTTCATAAATCTTACTAAATAAAACTAGCAAAGGCAGCAAAAATGTCCTAGATCTCATAGATGAAATGAGAGATATTGGTCTGATGTGATTTCAGCTTGCTGGCCAGAGAACGGCCATAAAACGTCCACGTTGATGGCTGGGGGTGGGCAAACGAACGATTACAAGGTGGAGCGTGCGGGGGTGGCGCGTGTAATATCGACTTCCCCACAGGGACCCCCAGCACATTCTCATCATATCTTGGGAGATTAAGTTTGGACCACAACACTGCCTTGAGGGCACAATAATGCAAAGTCTTGATATCAAACATTGTTTGGCATCTTTTGCTCTTAATTTCTAACATTTTGTAACCTCAATGTCATTTTTTTTTAATTTCCTTTGATGACGCCTGTACACAGGGTTGACATTTTGGAATGATTTAGGAACCATTCCTGTCGTAAAACACATTCATTTTTATTTTTTTTCTATTCTTCTGCTTTTCAACCAGGCGCAGTCTTTTAAATCAGTCGTATTATTGCCTTTGGGGATTATTTATCGCCCGCTTTATGTTTTCGCTTGACCCTGGTTGCGCGCCGTTTTGCCCGTCTGTCATTTTAACTGGCGAGATCCGGACGCCGCCGCGTCCTCTCCTGTCCTGTCCTAGAGACATTCAAACTGGCGTTTTCAGTCCTCGGGAAGAAAAATATGAAAAAAAATGTAAACCTTAAATGATCAAAGCTGCAGCGATGCGGTCGACCGCGAGCGCAATACGAGAGACGTGCCAAGATGTTGGAAACGAGCATTCCGGGATGTTGGAGGGATAAAATGACCAATTAGAAGACAGCCTTCCTGAGCCAGATAGTAAATCATCCCGAGGACAAGGGAGGACGGAGATTTTGATGGGCAGGCGATGATGGCTTGTTTGATATAAGCCAGCCAAGCTCAAATTCAGGCAAGGGGAAAGTCAGCAACTGTTTTACTGTAGTACTACACAAAATATCTAATGCTGGATTATTCCAGTCCTTTAAAATGTTTCATCATTAAGGAGCAACATAAGAAATAAGGCCAGTTCATCAATTACAGGGATGGCTGGCCTACTTTGCACCGCTTAAAATACGCATCACATTCAGATTTCAACATGTCAGCAGAAAAACAACACAGCAGTCTTTTTTTTTTTTTTTTTCCTTTACACTTGATGAACATGTTTTAAACGATACATGCAAACAAGGTACATGACGAATGACTTCGGGCACATGCGGGAGTTTACGCAGCCGAGCTTGTCCGTACGGAATAAAGAGGCCACAGTAAACAGGCGTGAGACGTGATTAATGGACAAGCAGGAAAGTTGAAATATCTTGTCTGGGCACGGAGTTTGGGGCGCACACCGGAGCCGCCGCTGTGCGAGGATGAATCGCTGGGGAGGAAGAACAAAAAAGAGCAAAAGAGGAATTTTGCATTGTCTTTGCTGCAATCTGACAGCGAGGCACTGATGAATAAACCAAAAATATATTGATCCCTTTTTGCTTGGAAGTTTTGCCCCGATCTAGTTCTTTGCGCTTTTCTTTCTTTCATTGGTTCTTTCTTTCATTTCTTTGTTCCTTTTCTTGCTTTCTTTTTTTGTTTCTTGCTTTCTCTCTCTCTTTGTTTCTTTCTCTCACCTCCTTCCTTTTCTTGCTTTTTTTTCTTTGCCTCTTTTCCTTTCTTTCTTTCTTTCTTTCTTTCTTTCTTTCTTTCTTTCTTTCTTTCTTTCTTTCTTTCTTTCTTTCTTTCTTTCTTTCTTTCTTTTTCTTTCTTTCTTTCTTTCTTTCTTTCTTTCTTTCTTTCTTTTTCTTTCTTTCTTTCTTTAATTTTCTGTTATTTGGCCTTTTCTTGCTATTTTGTTTCTTGCTTTCTCCCTCTCTTTGTTTCTTTTTCTCTCACCTCCCTTTCTTGCGGTCTTTCTTTGCTCTGTTCATTTCTTTCTTTCTTTCTTTCCTCCTTTCTTTCCTCCTTTCTTTCTTTCTTTCCTCCTTTCTTTCTTCCCTCCTTTCTTTCTTTCTTTCTTTCTTTCTTTAATTTTCTTTATTTGGCCTTTTCTTGCTATTTTGTTTCTTGCTTTCTCCCTCTCTTTGTTTCTTTTTCTCTCACCTCCCTTTCTTGCGGTATTTCTTTGCTCTGTTCATTTCTTTCTTTCTTTCTTTCTTTCTTTCTTTCTTTCTTTCTTTCTTTCTTTCTTTCTTTCCTCCTTTCTTTCCTCCTTTCTTTCTTTCTTTCCTCCTTTCTTTCTTCCCTCCTTTCTTTCTTTCTTCCCTCCTTTCTTTCTTTCTTTCCTCCTTTCTTTCTTCCCTCCTTTCTTTCTTTCTTCCCTCCTTTCTTCCTTCCTTCCTTCCTTCCTTCAGTACGAAACTGTACCCGTTGTCGTCTTTGGGAAGGCTGTGTTCAAAGGTTGTCATGGCAGTCCTGATTGGTCATTTGTGGGCCAAAGCAGTGCTCACGCCACTCCAATGTTGCAAAAAGTCCGCCGTCTGAAAAATGCATGAGCTATCAGCACGCCGTCGAAGGAAGTGAACGCATGCATTTTGAATACAAATGCTGTAAGAGGAGCACTCAGCAGACCACCCAAGGCTATTAGAGGTGTACTATAGGACGTGCTGATCATGCTAAATAGTGCTCGCTGTGATTGTGTACCCTCACTGATTTACCTTCTTAAAAGTAACCATAAAAAGTTACAAAGTATAGACTCTGAAATGTACTATTACAAAGTTGTCGCCTGCCGCATCAATCTACAAATAATCATTTCAGCTAGTATGCTAGTAAATAACATAGTAGCACAAACCGGGGGTCTCGGCATTACTTTTGTTTTGAGTGCGCCGCTGTTTTGTTTACATCATTTGCCGGCGTTTCCAACAGATAAGATCCCGAGTGCAATTGTCAACTCTTCGAACAAATTTGCCGACTCGTACAATAGACGGCGCCGTAGCGAAATCCCATTAGGCTGCCGACACGATAAACTGTTTGCGCCTCTCCTCCCAGGCAGTCATGACCATCTCCGTGATATAAATAGCAACATGACACCTTGCAAATTTGTTTTAGGGAGCCAAATCTTTTATTATAGTGAATCAAGATGTTGTTAATACATCATCTGTCGGTCTGACCCGAGGACCTTCCCCTCGCTGGAAAGCTATTTTTTTTTCCACACTATGCAGGTGCAGTTTTCTGCTCGTGTGTCCTGCTGCATGCGGGCAATTATCTGGCTCTCTAATTGCGGCACTGGCAATGACACGGAGAACTGCGGATTACGCGCAGACAAAAGGCGAGAAAGAGCCGCCGTGCAGACGTAGACAAACTTGGACGGGCTTACATAATTAGCTAATTGCTTCCTGCATCGCTAATGCGCGATGGTCTACTTTTACCGGGGATTTTTTTTGTTCGGAAGATATTCATAGACAGTGTGCTGATTTGGTGCTTAACCATTGTTACATATGTTTCTAGTGAATGGAAATTGAGTGTGGTAAAGTATGTCAAAACAGCTAAAATAATTGTACTGTATGTACTGTATTGTACTACAAGTATACATAGATTGTACTGTATTTACTCTGTCTAGTCAACTTGTGTGCACTGCCGCGCGGCTTTTTTTTCCGATGTTGTCACAGTTCATTGTTAGCAGCTAGCTTACGGCTCGGTTCTATGATCTAATTGGACACGAGGCCTCCAGGGTGACTGTGCAGCGAGTGGCACCCAGACAGAAACATGACCCAGAACCTTCCGGGGGACAGCTCGCAGGCAGACTTTCTGATGCTCGCCTTATGAAAGGTTGCAGCGTCTAGACTTGTTTCTATTTCGAAGGGACTGAGGGACAGCGCTGCTTTATTTTATTTTATATTTTAATCGTTGGCGGAGGAGCCTAGTTTGACCCTCAACCTCTCTACAAAGCAAGCAAGGCAGAGCGCAGTGAATTCTCTGTTTGCTATCGTATGGAACCTCTTGAGGGTGGAACCGCCGTCGGAGCAGCCTGAGCATCTTGTTATCCTCGCAAGTGTATGCTCCGTTGCTTTAGAAGAGCGCCGGCATCAAATAAACATCCCCTTTGCGAGTTGTTGCCGTGACAACAGAAGAGTTGATAGAAAAATGCCTTTTTCGCTTTCATTCAGAACAATATGAACATGTATTTGAACATGTTGTTAAATTATACATTGAAGCATCCCCACTAACGATGAAAGAATAATGGCGCTGCTTTTCTGTGTCTCTTAGAAAACGCGATGAGCGTTAGCGATGAGGTCATCCGGCGTCTCTAGTCATACGTGAACGCCGTTTTTCCAGTAATTTCTGTGCAACAACTTTGTCCCAGCGCTTCCTCTGCAGAGAGCCCAGCACATTACCAGCAATTTCTTTCGGTTTTTAAAAAGGAAAATAGCGTGAAACAATTTCAATTATTGGTAAATGCCATGGCCATTAGAGGGCAGTATAACATATGTGTAGTATACATGAAAAAGTAACTGCTCAATAAGCTGCGGTAAGATAAAGATCATAGACCTGTTCGTATTGTCTATTGTCTGTCTACATGTGTTGCTGCAGAGATTTAGCACTGTCACTTCAATACTCGTTTTGTAGCAAACATTAGTGATCAAAGATTGCACAAAAAGTTTTACCTGCGGAAACTGGCTTAAGAAGAAGATTATCCCTTTAACTGTTAAGTACTTTCCTCCAGCATTTCTACAGTGAAACGTTTTAGCGAATAAATGAAACGTTGGCGGGTAATTGGCTGACTTGGGGCAAAATTTCACCTCCTCATCTCCGGAACCGAAACGAAACTAAAACAGGTCAGTTAAAGTCGGCGTGTATTTTCTCTTGCGCCGGCGAAATGCGTCAATGAAGGAAAATAATATAGTAAGAGTGTTTACGATGTCAAATCGTATTAGTAATTAGTATTGTTGGTAAGCCCATGAATTGGAGCGGTTTATTGTGACCGATCTTCTTTTTTTTGTATCCCATCATCTTCTCGTCAGTGTGGATAGAGGAGCCGAGGGTTAGCTCATTATCGCCTCCGGCTTCTTCCTGGAGTTGTTCCAAATAAGAGGACGAAATCTGTCCTCTGTCACCTCTCCGGCTGCACCCTTTCCCCATCGCGCTTTGTTCAACTTTCTCATTAACCGGATTGCACTTCTCTGCAAATTTCTTCTCGGAGAATGATTAACAGTTCGAACAATATTCCTGACTTTATCACCGCGCCGTTTCCGACTCACAAAGTTGGCAGCCGTCCCCTCAGTCGCACTTTTCATCAGCTCCTCCAAACCCCCCCATCCGTCAGCCTCTCGTCGTTTTATATTCCGACTCGTTCCCTCAGGGCCGAATCTCACACTGATAGTTTCGTGCACAAAGACCAAAGCACCTCACGCCAAGCCGAGAGGCAAGAAATAGACGAGGATTCCCGTCGACTGGAGTGAGGAAGGTCAGGCGCGTCCGAGGACTGAAAATTCATTTTTCTTCACAAAATCCAGGTCGTGGCCGTGAACTCCAATTGCGGTAGCATTCCCAGCATGAATTGTGAACATTTGATCACAGCCGAGCAAAAGGACGATTTCATCTCTCCCGTCCAGGCTCTATCTAATGTCCAATGTTAGCAGAAGGCCTCTAATTGGAAGAGTGGCTCGACTTTGTGCTTTTGAGACGTTTGAAAACCTCATTCTACCGCCAATTATGGCGACAAACCTGCGCCGCCGCCGTATTACTGATAACGCCGTCTATCTCCAGCTTTTCTACTTCTTCAGAGCCTTTTGGCCAATACCTTATCCACAAAAGGTTTCATTTTAAAAGGTTCAGCAAGGATTTTCTTCTATTACACATTGACAGAAAAGTGTTCCAATGAGTTCAGTTGGACAAATAATAATAATAACCTGAAATCGAAGATTAGTCAGTAATCGGTTCATATGAGACCTTTTAAGATCCATGGAAATATGGATCTAAAAAAATGGAGGAAAAATCCCACTGTCTCCTGGTTTTGGATTCACATCCTAAATTTGCAGCGCATTAAATTTGGGCATCGCTATTGTGTTTTATGCAATGATATAACCGAGTCGAGTAGTCCAGCGGAGGCGGGCTTGCGAAATGACAGATGAGCAGCGGCAAGCAAGCAGTCGTGTTATCGATCGGCAAGCTCCAACATCAATAAGGCAGCGCGCGTAAAGTTTTACGTCAAAAACCGTAGCGGCTTTAGACGTTTAATTGCGTTGCATTTGAGCTGAATTTAAGATGAATCTGCCATGGTGTTTCTAGCACAATGCAGGTGACATAAAATCCTCCAAGAACAAGCCCCCCGGGAGAACTTGGAGTGCTTTTCCTTTCCCCGCTGCTTGGCGATTTGCAGTCGTTCCCGTGATAGCAGCTGAAATATTTATGATTTAGTTTTTTTCTTTTGTCGTAAAACCCAATCAAGCGCGTCATTGATTGTAGCGGGGCAGCGTGTGCACTGTCATGGGCTGATGAGGACATCTGCATGCGAATCGGTAGCAGCCCCCCGGCGCCGATTGATTGGCGATGAGCCGGCGCACGTTTACAATGTGATACTCTTGCTGTTTGTTTATGGTGCGGTGTTGCTGTAATTAGCAATCGTGGAGACAAAAATGACAAGGTTGCGAGAGCTTCGTTTTGGATGACGTGAATAGATGACTCGTGCATGTGTTTGTTTAGAGCAAAACAATCCAAAAAGTAGGGTCAAACTAACCCAAATATTGGGCAGGTGACTTTTTGACCCAAATTTGGGTTCTTTTTTTGAACTGTTTTTGGAATGTAGTGCTTAGTTGCTGTAATATGGCATATAATAGTGCCTATGAAATATGTTGAAGTGGATTGAGGAGCTTTGTTGATTCAGGGCTATGTAAATAAACTTGATTTGATTGGAGTTTGTTGAAACAGAAGTCACACTTTTTTGCCATCTTGTGGCGTCGTTGTGCCTATGTGCTATGTTGAAGTCAGTTGAGGAGCTTCTTTTAGACAGGAGTGCTTTGTCACCTTTTGATGTGAGAACAAAATTGGTCAGATTTTTCAAGAAATACTTTAAAGGCCAAAGACTGATTAGTTTCTATTTATTCAGATTCTTTTGAAATATTGTTCGCCAAGTGGCGTCGTTGCCTAGGAAAACCACATTTTTTCGAATGCACGTTGGTATTTTTCGTCTTTTTCCTTTTGCTTACTCGCTAGCACACCTCAAAGTAAATCCTAAAGTATCACGAGCGGTGAGTTCTATTGCTCGGGAAGATCTGTATTCACGCCACACGGTCGCAATAACCTTGAGATGAAGGCTGCACAATTCTATTAACATCTCCAAATTACCTGCATGGCAACAAGGCCGGAGTGAATCTCGAATGGAGATGCATAATTGATTTGATCACATGCTCTTTGACTACAGTCTGCTTCAAATAAAAGTGAATGACTTGCACCTTGCTCACGCTGCCGCCCGCGTCTCCTAATCCAATCCCAAACGAAGCTGAGCCATCATTTCCCCATTCGGACGCCGTTATTGATCCTTGCGTGGATTCGATCGAATCGGATTAGTTAAGAAAACACTTTGGGAAGGTCAGGCGAAGCTCTTTTGGGACAACCGAAGACAAAAAGCCCATTCAACCGCCATTATGTAAATGCAGGAATTCCGGTATTTTTGATTGTCCTTTTTTTGTCCTCCATGTAGATGAATGGCTCTGGAATATTGTGGCAATATTGTGCAACTGTTACCTGCCAACATAGTAAAAATTGCTTGATGGATTGATCCATTATGCCAGCTCCACATACAGGCAAGCTGTTTTTACAATGCGGCCAAATAAAAAGATGCATTAAATATGGAGCTTATGTGGATCAATAATGGGAAAAACCAATAATTGACCAAAGCATCATTATAATTCCGTCTGAGCCATTTATTGGAATTCATAAAGGAAGCGCTTTCCCCGTATTGTTCTTCGAATCTATTACATTTGTGCAGCGCCGCTATTGACGCTCACATCTATTTAATTGGCTCTTTATCAGCTAATTACAGCCAACGCAATTTGTCAAAGGACGCAGGCGCCCGCCACTAGCTGATTTGCGCCCGTCAAAGTAATTAAAGCCACCCCATTGATTCAGTTAACCTCTTTTTTTGGGGTTGAGGTCCGTCGCATTTGGTGGAAGGCGCCACCGTCGCAGCCGACGCAGAACCCCCCCCCCTACAAACCGCCCGTGACATCCAATCGGCTTTCGTTTTTTTGGCGCCACGGCAGTCACCGGGGAGCCAATTACTATTCCCAACCACCGCCTGGTTTTCATCTATATTTTATATGAGGTACGGCATGAGGGGGCTCCCTCGCACCAAAAAGACGACTCCTCCTTCCCGTCGTCCATTCGGCGGCCGGCATCAAGAGCCGTACCCGAATATCGCGGATAGGATAGGCTCATCATCGCCAAAGTGTCGAGTGGAAACAGGATGAAAGATTTTCGATTTGCATGGATGTGCAACTTAAGAGCAATCGCCGAGCTTCTGCCGGAAGAGGCTCATGTCAGCAAAATGCTAATGGTGCTACACCGTGGAAAAGCGAAGATGAACTGGGCAACAAGAGCCACAAGCAGAGTCGAGGCACCTTATTACGGGAATGATGTGTCGCCGTCGGTGCTCTTTCATTATTTAATGCATTTTCCCCTTTTCGGAAGGCGGCTCAAACAATATATTCCGTTTTACACTAGACTATTATTGCAGCCGAAGCTCCGCGCTATGAAGCTGTCAAAACCAATAGCAAATCATGGCGTATTACCAAAACTGATGCGTGGTGCAGGCAAGTCATATAATGATGATAATTAGCGCCCGATTTGAAGGTCGAGCAAAACAACTGACAAGGATTTTTTTTTTTTTTTTAACCAAAGGCCAAAAGAATAGGTGTATCCAGTAAATAAATAGATTTATTTTATTTTTTGAAGTGTACAGCACGTGACGGCGTGTAATTTCGATGTTAATGGTCGGGATAATAATCTCTCATGACCTCACTCCCGCCGACTTTCTGCTGAGAGACACCGGAAAGCAAACGCTTATTACACGCAGAGTTAAGAGGATCCCAAGCATATCATTACGGCGGGAATCCTGGAGAGTTATTACTGTTTGGCGTATACAGCTGACAAAGCTCCGAGACCTTCCATTTACATTTTGTGGGCCACTCCCGCAGGCAATGTTCTCGCGAACAAATGAAGCGCCCTAATATACATACACCTGACGAATGTTGTGTGATTTTATATTGTATTAACCAAAGACTTGTATGATAGTGAAATATTCATTGGATACTGTAAATACAGTCGCGTTTTTCCCGGAGACCACCAAAGTAGAAAAATCAGACAAAGAAGAACGCCGCGCATTCCGACTGATCTCATCTCTCGGCGCCCGTACTGGGAACACTGGTACCTCCTTCATCCACGAGATGAGAGAGAACATGCCGCACTGCTCAATTCACAATGGCCCCCTCCTCAATCCCCTTTCCTCCTGAGATTACCTCTGCATGACGGCATGCCACTATTTTTAAACATGCCGTCATCTAGATCAGGCTGGTGCATGCCAACCCCACAACACGTCACTGCCGTGCACCCCAGCAGCCCCACCCTGAAGTCTGCAAAACAAGCGTCCTCATGAATATTAAAAAAAAAAAAAAATGTGGGGGGTTTTTATGTTGCTATGTTGGACTCAAGATTGCTGGAGCAGGTGCGCGATAACAAGCGCACCACCCAAGTGCGGAAATCTATATCGTGACCTCGTTGCTATTCCGAGGTGACAGGCAATGAATGAGCTGATCCAACATGTGTGACTAACTCCACAAACTCATACGCGCGAAGGGGGCAGGGGGAACCATGTCGAATACCATGATGACTTGTCATTGTTGTCAACGGTGCACTTTAATATTCAAATTAGGCTGTGAACTGAAGATTATTATAATATGATTCAACACTGGATGTGTTGCACGAGCTTGGATTTCTCATCTTGTCATACAAGGGGTTAACAGGACTAAAAAATACCCATTATATATATATATATGTATATATATACACCCTTTACAAAATATAGGTGTAACAACAAAATCTCTCTCTGCATGTCTTTTCTCATCTTATTTATGTCTCCCTCAAATCTGCGCGTTTGAAATCTGCCCGCTCCGCCTGTTTTTATATGGATTAGCATAGGGGCAGTAAATGAAGTGGCATGGCCACGCGTGGCAATTTAATTAGGCCTCTTTCAAAGTCAAAACGTAAATTCGCCGCTGCGCCGGAATTGAATTTACACCAAACAAGCCCCTGAGCTGTTGGTTTTGCATGACAGGCATGCCGACACACATTAGAAGCGGTTCCGTGTCACGTTGTTGCAGACGTGTGCTCGCGCCGACGATTATTTGCCGCCACCAGTTTGTCACATTTGTTGACGGAAGCGTAAAGCGCTGGATTGTTGCTGCCTTTTGTTGTTAATGTTAGCGGAGTAATCTGTCACAAAATGCTGTGTTTGCCTTTATGTACTTCTTAAATTTGGAGCTGAGTTACAAGTGAAGGTATGAGCTGAGCCTGTTGTTGTTTTCTTATAAATTTGCCTTCACCAGTGAGGAACATTTATAAAGGTGAATGCAACTTCACAATATGCAGAAGTTTGGCAGATAAGAAATATTTCGTACGAAATAGGAACCCCGCCCTCCTCCATGAGGTATTTAAGTGGCAGCATAAATTATTCAATACGCGGCTATTTTGTCAACGCAGCTTTTATTGGCTTGGATTTGTTGTTGTTGTTTCCCCTGCGACTACAATTAGAAAAATGCCCCTTGTGTTGTTTATATCCAGCAATTATTTTTCTCCCAAAATGTGCTCCTCACTGAATTTTTCTTGAAGACACATGATTTCATTTGGTTAAAGAGGCCTGTTTGCTTTATTCTTTTTTTTAAAATCTCCCATTACGCTGAGTAAGTTTTGCAAGTAACGGGTCTGCTCTCATTACCAGTTAAGTGCAAAAAAACGACGTCTTTAACGCCAAGACACTTTCTCATTTTCCTCTTCATTAACTAAAGGGAGGGCGTAATCCCGCTCATAATTGAATGTCTTTACTAATGTTGGACACCGGTATGCAACACAAATAGCGGGATCTCCAACGCCGTGTTGCTTGCCTTCCGCCATGGAACCAAATGAGCTCATGCCTATGCATTTATTCATATGGATTCTTGCCAGTTTCCCCCCTTGCGCATAATGGTGGCACCATGATCTTTGGAGTGGGAGGGGCTGAGATGGAGGCCCCTCGGGGAAGCGGTCCTCTTGTTTCCTACGCTGCAAGCCAATCAAGCATTTATTATATTCTAGTGGCCCTAACAGCTTCTAAACACGGGCCCATCCCCCCATGAATTTCATAGCCTCACATCCCCTTTGATGCATTTGTCGGGGAAGAGTGCAATAAATCACTCCTTTGCCCCACTGTACAGCAACACTTAATCATTTCTTTGCTTTCTTCTGCTTTGCTCATGAATCTTCGTCCGGCGTGGACGCGCACATTGGCTCTTATTGCTGACAACTGAGGCTGTTGCACTCCTGCTTGCAAGTTTGTTGTTGCTTTTATTTATATTTATACCAAAGGGTTTTAAAAAAACAGATTAATTGCATTAGATTGAATAAAGTTGGATGTTTCTCATTGCGTTGCTCCAGCGTTCTTGTGCTTGAGTTGTCTTGGGAAACAAAGGTCAATCCCAACCTGGAGGGTTTAGTCGTCTGCTGACTGGCCGGGATTTGTGCTTGGCATAATCTGATTGGCTACTGTTGTAGGTGGGAGGGTAAACTGACATCACTTCAATTTTCAGGCAGTGATTTGCAAACAAGCCTGGCTTGGGTGTAATTATTAATGTTGATGGAATTTCAAAGCTTCCTATCTAAAAGGACAGCCTGCCAATTTTCATCCGGAGTCCATTTTGTCAGGCCGTTCCCGTTAACATCGAGAAAGCAAGTCGCACGCATCCCGATCACATAACCCAAGCGTGGACAAGCTGTCTGCTTTAATTGCCAGCGACTTACTGTGAGGGAACATCTGTAAGGCCACCACTGCTATAGGAATGCAGATGGTGAACTTAATTAGTCGGCGGTAATCGTCGCCGCGCGCTACGTGGTCCAGCCCTCATCTTTCGGAAAGTTATTGCCCTGCATCAACCTTAAAACCGAACTTGCGGAAATGTGTCTTCTCAATATGGTGACTGGAAAGAAAGCGCCTGAAAAAGAGTTGATTTTAGAAACATATCACAAGTACTTCATGAGGCTTCATTTTCCCATCGCCATTTCCAATCGAGAAACTGAAGCTCTGACCGAAAATTAATCCATTACTCGAATCTAATCGTGAGCCTCTTCAATAACCTCCCTAGATTCGAGAATTTTACTGTCATTTGCATAGTAACGCCACACAATGAAATTCTTATTTTGTTCACTTCCGCACAATAATAAAGTGAGCAATGAAAAACAGTAATAAGGCAATCATGGCAGTAGTGATAATGAGGCACTAATGAAGGAATATATTTAATTTCTGAAGATATTATGGAGTAGGTGGAGTGCAAGAAACTACATACCAATGAGAAGTGAAAAATTTCATGTACTGTAGCTAGCATAACATGGTACAGAAATTAGTAACCGTGTCAGCGCCACTGACTGCACTACGGTAATTCATTGCCCTCAAGACGCTAATTCCATCAAACGCCCATGAACCCTGACCCCGGCGTATGCTCACCGGTGTCACCGAGATGGATTGGCAGCAAATGAGATGTAACCACGCGCCGGTGAGAGGGATAGGCCCAAGTCGTCAATCTTCCCGGGCTTGTCGCTCTATTATCGGGGTGGCCGGCCTCCATCGCGTGCGCCGTCGCTAAACGATCCGATTAGGAACGCGCCGGGTCGTCGCGAAGTTCACGTTGTCCTCTGGCGGCCATGTGAAGACACCAAAGAACACTCGCGTTTGAAGGAACGTGCCAATGGGCAATTTGGAGATGTTCCCCGCGTGCGAATGGGGACATTTAGAGCACACGCTGTTCGGGCAGCGTGCATGTGTGGCGCGTGAAGCGCTCCTCCCTTGGATGTTGAACAGCTGGGGCCCGGGTGAAGCATGTTAATGGTGTTTAATTAACACCAGAGGTTCGTCATGTCTCAGTCGCGCTCCCGTTCCAGAAACGATGAATGGATAACTGCTGCGAGTGATGACTTCCTCTGCGGCCCGTGCTCTAACAGGAACAACTCCCAAGAGGCCGTTCTGTACCGCCGTTATGGCGATGACAAAGACCTTTGCCGGGGATGGAAACGCATTTGTTTGTTTCGGGATTGATGAGGTGGTCGCCTGCGTTGTTTTCATTTGAGGGGTTAAGAAATGAAAACAATCGAAAACAAATGTATAGTAAACAAAAACAATACTTGCTCTGTAATCAAAACAAACATGTATAATGAACAAATCAAGTACAGGTAATGGAAAAAATAAAGCTATAATAAATGAATTAAAACAAAGATGTTGTTGATTAAAACCAATTGGAAAAAATACATGAAAATATAATAAATGTATAGCAAACAAAATAATGAAGACTTACAGTATAATAAAAAAAAACATACATGTATATTAAACAAAGCAAGAATAGTAAACGAAAAAAACATAAACCATAATAATCAAAAACTAAAAAAAATTAAAGACTTACAGTATAATCCAAAACACAAATGCAAATGGAAAAATAATAAGCCTCTTCTTTGAATTTTTTGGGGCGTGTAACCCCAGAAACAAACGAGGGACACCGCCTAAAAACAAATAGCAATAAGACCATGTTACTGTTTATTTGCTCTTTAAGCATTGCATTAATCATCAAGAGTACAAATTGTTGACTCATTACCAAATTAAATCCTATGTTTCCTCTAATTAGCACTTCCTCTGAAACACAAAACTAACAGGAACAAACACAGCAGAGTAAAGCAATAACGCATTCAAAATGCTTTTCTGCGAGTTAATTGGTCCATGTAGAAAATGTATGTTGTAATGCGAAAAAAATCTTATATGATTCATTTACATTCAGGAAATGTTTTTTGTTCTATTTGTGAATTCATTTTGGCTGCTTCTGCACAACATTTGTTATCGTGTAAGGAACCTTGGCAAGCAGTGCAAGTGCTGCAAACGCAAGATCATTAGCATTTCTCCCAGCTATGAAAGGTGCGCTATTTACGCGCACCTTGCTAGCTGGCATCTGCCCACCTCGTCATTGGTGGCCACGATAGCGGTAAACGACCGCCAGCAAGAATGAAAGAAAAGGTCACTCGCAGCTTGTTAATTGGGTTTGGCTCCTTTCTTCCTCGGCAAACATTGTCCATCAGGGACGTTATCGCTGATGAAAGCTGGCTGCTAGCTGTCCCCGTTATTGTCCTTCTGCATCGGGTAACCCTTCCCCATACTGGGAGCTGGGCGTTTTACGGGTCAGTGAGCGGTCATGTACATGGAAGGGAAAATACTTAGCCGAACACCAACCTCTACAGTAGCTTCGATTCTATGCGCCTTATAATGCAGTCCACCTTTTAGATGAAAACACTTCCTGTTATTTTGGATTAGCATGTATGTCAATTTGAGTGTGACTGCAGAGAAGTGAAGCTACTCTGCTGGTTGCGCTCCCCATCTCGCTGGTTCTACTGGTGCCTTGGTTTGCTCTTTGTTCCACTCTACCGGGGCGTGTGCGAAGATGCGCCAGGAGAGCGTTTTGAGGATGGCTGGAATCTCTACATTCGTCGCGCGAGCTTGTCAGCTGCCGTGTTTGATGTTGTTGATCGGAAGCCACACGTGTGTTAGTGAGGATTGTGACAAGTGTGTGGGAGTATCCTTTGGTGTGTGTGTGTGTGTGGGGGGGGCAATAACACACATTCTAGCACACAGTGATGTTGGTGTAGGTGTTGAAGCACCCCCTCCCTCTACGCGCAACTCCCGGGACTAGCATGTTCATTATTCTTCCTAAAAGAAGCATTAAAATTTCATCAGTGCAAAGCAATCTGTAGCAGGGTGGGTGGGGGGTAGGGGTGTGCGAGAGCGAGGAAAAAAGAGAGAGAGGGAGGATGCTGCATCCTCTCATTCACCGCCGCCGCCTTTTTTCCTCAACATCCATTTCTCGCGCCGCCTCGAATCCCTCGCAGAGAACACGCCGGCGCGCAGATTACGACTTGATATGAACCCCCCCGCACCCCCTCCCGCCGCACCTCTCTCCAACCGTCCCACCTCTTTACTACCACTACGACAGCATCGCCTCGACTCCCTCTCTTTTCCACCGTCTCCGTAGGCAACAGGATGCGAGCGTTTAGCATCCGGAGCAGAGAGGCTAACAAGGTGCGTTTCCCCTCCCTCCGCGGTTCGGATATGTGATGTCCAGAGGCGGCTGGATGGGTCAGGGAATTTGGACTTTTAGGCAAACCCAAAATGTAATGGTAAGTCCTTTTTTTTTTTTTCCCTGCTTCAACTTGTTGATTGCCAGGAAAAGATGCTTTCCTCTTGCCCTCGTATTGACTTTTTTTCCACATTGATGGAGTTGTGGGTATATTAGAGGCTGCCGTTGATGATTTCCCCGCCTAAGTACTAACATAAGCAGCTTTTGCGCCCACCGCATTCTCTCAGGTAGCGCTAATTGTCTCCTAATTGGGCTTCGCCTCAGTCGTCGGAGGCTCATTTTGGTTGCTGAGCCGCTTAAAGCCGCAGATGAAAGAATTAGCGGCGTGAGTGTGAAAGTAGGGTGGAGTGTGTGGAATGAAAGAGTCTGATGGATGGGTGTGTGATGGAGGAAGGAGAGGATGAGGAGGGGAGGCAGTCGGGCGGAGGATGGTTTTACGAGGAGAAAGCCAGAAACTATCTCGCGCTCTGGTGTGTGTGTGTGTGTGTGCGGAGCCGTACATCACAGAGTGGCTAATGGAATACGGTGGACTTGAAGGGTCCTCGGCACCCTCTCGACAACTCACTGCGCCCTTAAAAAGCAGGTCGAGTGCGAGCGCCTTCTTATTCATTCGAGTGGATGAAGAGCAAGCTAACCATCAAGTTTTACTTACTGGCACCTTTTGCAGTGCTCGGGAAACTTCAAGACGTCATAACTGATGTGGACACAACCCAAAAGAATATTCATTGTCTTATATATGTGATTGTACATTAATTTGAACACAAAATAAACAGGAAGCATCGCTACGCATTTTTTCCCTATCTCTTATCTGTAAACAAATACAGTGCAGCTAAAACTCTGCTAGTGGAAGTCATAGTTACCGAAATATTTTTGTTTGAGTGTTGTACTTGACTTTAAACCCTTGTGCAATAGAAAACATTAAGGAGCTGAAATTTTCCCTTGCATAGATTTGTCTTATTCCAGAATATTTCAATTCACAAAGACTGTTTTTTCAAAGGTGTTTACATACTTAACCTCTTGATATGATCGATAGTTCTTATTGTATTACATTCTCCCTATTCACAAGTCATATAAAGGCTGCATACGCTACCGTCACACTTGAATGATCTCAACACTACCGCACGAGTTCAAAGAGATCCAATCTGTTCCACCGTTGTGTGTCATCACCGCTCGCGTTTCCCATAATCAAGCCGCCACAGCGGTTTCACCTGCGTGAAACGTGCACGGTGACACTGGCTGTCAAATACCCCGTGGGATTATGTTTGCTTAATTTACTTTATTTTTAAATACACATGCTCAAGGCAATGGTCATGGTATTATGGGAAAAACCATACTAAAACCATAAAAAAAGGCTTACCACATATGTTTACCTATTTTTAATGTAAAGTTTAATGTAGTTTATTTTATTTTAGTTGCTCAAGGATGCCTGTACCCTTTTTTTTTTTTAAATATGCATGCATGAGTCAATAGTCAAAGCGTTATAGGAAAAAATGCTGAATGGAAATCATCAGATAATTAAACCATAAAAAGTGACTAATGACACATGTTCCGAAAGCTTTAATATATTCCAAATTTAATGTGGTTGAAATTTATTTTTATTTCTTTTGTGCAAGAAAAACTTCAAATGGAAATCATGCACTGAAGATATGATAATAACATAAAATTGGCTAATAAACAAGATTGAATTAATTTTGAATTTACTTACTTTTTGAATGCTTTTTTTTGGCTATTCCCCAGTGCATTCTGGGAACATTTTCCCAGCCCATTTAGCCTCCCAGTATTTGTAGAAGGAATTGGGGTGCATGCATCACAATATGCTAGGTGACAATCTGTTTTACTTAACGGGGCGAGGCGGCGTTCCCCTTAACATCCCCGTAAATTGGGCTGGCCGCCCGCCCGCGCCGGCTTTATATCACTTTGCCAATTTCAATCTTTGTGGATCTATTGCTCATAAAAGAGGTTTATAAGGCGTGTCGGACTCAGGTGGCGTTTTTCCAAGCCTGAGCGCCGGGTGGCGGGACCGAGTGTCATTCGCAACCTTTGACCCATGTTTGTTGTGTCATGTTCAACACAGAAAATGGACATTCCAGGATGCTGTAAATCAGCCTCCGGAATGCCTTCATGCGTAATTGAGATTTCACACCCCTGATTTTTATCTTTTTAGTATTCCCTCCTCGATAGTCAACTATAAAAACGCCAAAGCTCGCACGCAGCTCCCCCCTTCCCGCCTCCCATGCATTTTTTCCATGATCTTCCCCATCCTCCCGGCTTTCACCGCATAATGAGATTTGACGTTAATCCCGACACAATATCACAAGATTACGCGCTTCGGTAATGCCCCGCGCGAGCGCCGCCGCCGGCTTTGAGGTGAAAGCGCATTCATGTAATCTACGTGTAATTGGGTGGTAATGCGGCTCGGGGAGGGGGCGTCCCGTCCCGTCCCCGATTCCTCGTCCGATGAGCCGATCCCACGGAAGGGAGATGTTTGACCGTCCTTCCGGGTTGCCGTGACAACAAGAGAAGCTTCCGCTTTGCGTTGCAAGGCGGCGGCCTGATTGATTGGGATGTCGGCTGCGAGGATATGAACGTCATGACTGGTTTTCATTGACTTTTTTTTTATAGATTTTAATTTGGATATGTTGATCATGCATAGGGCAAAAAACGGCGCCGAAAGTGTTGATACGAAGAGCTTACAAAATGAATTTAACCTTTCATCTACAGTGCATTCGAGTGGTTTCTCCACCTTCATCTCACCTTTTTTCTTTGCCTCACAAGGACATTTTTTTTTTTCGGGTGCAACAAGCAGGCTGATCCCGACCAAGCCCTGCTGTAGGTCTCTGTATAAAATGCTTGATTTATGAACTCCTCAGAGGCAATCGTAGTAACATCACATCCGATGGGCGGTATTAAACTCTTGCAATATAATCCTATATTTTATGCCGTTCCATTCAGCACTCACCCTCCTTTTACTTTCCTCCATAAAATTCCTTTTTGAAGCAACAGTCACAAAGATGAGTATTCATGTAACTCAGTCAAAACCTTCCGGCTTTCATGTCTTCTTAGCAATCTTCTAGCACGATTCCGCGGTTTTTATTAGAAATTACAAAGTCATATCCGACCTGTCAATCACGCTCAGTCGTATTTGGATTGGCTGCAATTGTCACTTCAGGCCAGGGTTTACGTTGAAAGAAGCCATTAGGGCCTGATAGCGTTTTAATGCCGCTGCAAGACGTTTGCAGCGTTTCACCTTTGACCTACGAGGGCGATAATTTGCGCCGCGCCCACCCCGCCGCTCTCCTTCCATCCCCGAGGAAATCAGGCCGGATCTATGACCGCCATTTACATCTGAGCAAATTAAAGCGGCGCTGTATAGTTATTGCCTCGGGCCTCATGAATCAAACTTTATTGACCAGTTGGAGAGTCGCAGACACCCGTTGAATATCAAGTGCCAGTTTTTTAGGGGGAGGTGCGGGCCATCTGTGGGATGGGCTACGCCGAGCACCAAAGCAGGGATGAAATTGAAGTGTCTGCTTCCCATAAATATGCTGATCTACCTTCGGACGGGAGCGTTCCACCACATGTTAACGCCATCTTAAGCGATGAACGCAGACGTGTATTTGTCAAAGATATCTCAGACATCTTGTCTGATTTTTATCGAGCGTCCTTTCAGGAGAAACGTTGCGTTTTACGGGCGTCGCATCGTCATGGCCATCCGGTTTGATTTTCTATTCAGTTTGCGGTATTGTCAACCCTGCAGCTTACATAAAACAATGTCGACTTCGACTTTAATGCGATTATGGAAAACAGATGCATTCATCAACCGTAACGTTAGGTGTAATTCTCGATTAGCTTTGCTTTTACTATCATAGCAATAGTCCATCAAAGTTGGAATGTTTTGATATTTTATTGCAATGCATCCTAACACACACACATATATATGTAATTTATATATGACAAAAGATTGTTTGGTACACTCAATATTTTCATTTAGAATTGATGCATTTGGCATATATACAGATCACTATACGTCACTGGCATAGATAGTTGCACATTTCCTAGCAATGTTAATGGAACGCGTCAGGTTCAGGCAACCTAGAACAATTAACAAACAACACACAAGAAGGAAGACAAGGGCCTCGAACTCTTTTTACTCGCGAGGAGAGCGGACAGAGATGTGTGCAGTTCACCGATCTGTCCGCCCCTGTTTTATTCATTAGGTTGTTCTGGCCTGTGATTAGGTTGCGGTGCCTGTTTTCTTCTTCCAGCTGCAGGAGACTCGTCATCTCCTCACACTTTACTCATAAACAACTCCAACAGAAAATAACAAACAAATATGGGATAAACTATATACAATTTTCTGACAGTAGTTATTACTGCTTCTACTGCAGTCTGCTGATACGTTTTGGAAGTTGGTCATGGCTAAGATTTCTTTTCTCCATTTCTTGTTAGTGTGCCCTTGCTTCTTCGATAAGGTCACACTGTACCTGCTGTTACTTGTCAGGAAAGGCAGATGGAGAAGGGCCCCTGCACCCCGTGGCCTGAATTTGTTGCCATGCTGTCATTTTGTGGCAGGTAGCCCTTTCAGTTTTGCAGGAAGGGGCCATTATTTCATTTAGAATAGTTTAAAAAAAGCAGAAATTAGCTCTCGTGCAGGTTAAATTAGTTCAATAAATCCCAATACAATTGCACCAGAATATTGTAGCAAAATAGCAAATATGCCTCATGCATTATGGCTTTCTGTTGGAGACCACCACTATGTACCTTGTAATAAAATGATGTCTACTCTGAGAAAAGAGAGCCGTATGCAGCATTTGGCAAAGCGCTAACACTCCAAGGCTGAATTCTCAATGGGCCTCGAGCGCAAGCTTTTTCCTATGAAGTAATCCTGTGTTGGCGGCGCTTACTTGATTGCCCTTAACGGAACGTGTTGCAGTGTTACACGGCGGCACCCGAACTGTTGTAGCTGAGAAAGCTGTTAAGATCTGACTGGTGCTAAGAAGGTGTCGGTGGTGTCCTCGAACGGCCTGGCAGCGGTCACCAAGGGAAAGCCGCTACTCCATATTGACCTGTCTCGCCGCACGTGGCGCTACTTTGAGGGATTATTGGAGTGTTTGTTTGGCTAATTTGGCCAAAATGGATTTTTGACAGAGTAATCACACGTGTGGAAACAATGCTAGGACTGTCTATCACATCAACTTGCAGCCGACCCGACGCGTAAAACAGGAAACTAAAGCGAAGCCCTGCTAGCGATTATTTTTATTCCACGGCAAAGCCTGGGAGTCCTCAGTGAAATATTACGTTCATATTTACCACATGCTGGGTAAAGTCAAGCCGGTTTGGCCCTCGGTTCACACTAGTCATTTTGAATGGCAGTCGCTGTAATCTGCCAGACGCAAGTAAACCAAACAGACACGTTTAGTCCCAACGGGGTCCAAACAGAGGCCAGCCACCAATCCTGCGGTTCTCTTTCCACTCTTGGACCCTCAGTACACGTTCACCCAACTCCAAAATGACTCAATCCTCCCCTCAGAGAACTGCTGCTGGAAAATAAGTTTGGATCAACAATCAAAACCAATCAGTCAGGTTTCAACACAGCTTCCCACACTCTTGATCTAAGCGTCTTGGCGTCGCTGGATTTGATATACAGATACGCTCACATTTGTACTGTGATACCCTGAAGGGAATATTGACTTTTTTCCGAGACGCAGGGTGCGTTTGCGTTAATTGTATCAAAGGTTATCATGTGTCTCTCCTCTGTCCCCAGACTTGGAGGGACTCCTTGTTGGAGGCAGAAATGGGGAACGCGCTGTGAAGAAGCTCCTCCGCACAACTGAAAGAACTTGACATAATGAGACGGTCTTTGTAAATACCCCACCCACGACCGGCTCTTCTCCAAAGCGCAAAGTTCCATTGAAGACCCAACTGCCATGGATCGCCTGTGTCCGGTGGAAGGCGAGAGCCGGACGCAGGCCCTCGTAGGCAGACTGTAGCCCCTTGCGCATTTGCGTCTGGCTCACACCCTTGTGATTTTCATCTTGGAATTATTGCCTACCGGGAGCACGGGATGGAAGTACCAGAAGCCAGCAAGCATGGTAAGAAGTCAACAGGTCAAAAGCTCGAGGACCAGAAAAAGGTAGGCCGATATTTTCTTCCTTGTTTTCTGCTGTTGTTTATAGGATCTGGTTTTTATTCCGTTAGTGATCCTGTTTAATTTCTCCTCGTTGTAGCATTGAAGTTCTTGAGATAAATGTCAGGTTCAGTCAATCTAAGACATTTAATAAACACATAAAGAAGGAAGACAACAGGCATAGATTATTTTTGCTCGTGAGGAAAACAGACAGATGCGTACAATTAACCGCTCCCGCACCTCATCATGTCCTCTCTTTTATTAATTAGAGTAGCCCCTCATTACAAACGTTGCCGCCTTGAAAGTTCTGCAATGTGACACCCATCAAACATAAGTCGTGTGTGTGTGTGTGTGTGTGTGTGTGTGTATGCTATCAGTTCCCACTTCATACAAGTGATGCCTTTCTTCTTTTTCCATAATGGTCATCCACAAGTCATCCATAGGTTGTTGTGTTCTGTAGGTGGGTCATGATGCCTCCTTCCTTGAAGTCATGCGCCTCTTACACAGACAACATTTTAGCATTTCAAACAAGTTCATACTGTTGAATAAATGCTTTGTAATACAGCAGCAGTGAATATGGGATCAATGTATGTTTTCCCAGCAGAATACATCTACATTTACCCTCTTTTTTTACATGAAGACCTTTAGAAGTGAGCAAGGAACAGTATAAGGATGAGATAAATGGTTTATCTATTTAGCGATCTCGTGTGTGCTCTTGGCCTTAAGGAGATAATGGCAAGCTAGAGGGCTAATGGGAGCTGGTTTTGTCTCGCGATTCGCTCTGACCTCCAAGCGGGTCATCTCAATCCGTAATGAAGCTGGCAGCATCGATCTGGGCGGATTTCAGCCAAAGTTCATTCATTGCCTTCACAATGTAGGAATTGATAGCGGCGCTTGCGCTCTCTGTGGGTTTTATGGCCAATTAAGTAAGACAAAAGGTTCAGATGCAGGTTTCATATGGCAGCTGTCAAAATACACATGCTCTCATGTATGGATGGAGTGAAACAGTGAAAACATTTACAGTTTTTAATTCATAAAAATAATCAGCTCATTTTTATACTTTATGTAACAAAATCATATACGCTTCTCTTGAAAATTCAGCAGCATATTCACTGCCGGTTTCACCTTTTGAGGCTAGCTTGATACTTGCTAGTTTTTGTGCGTTTTATAATGAGATTATAACTGAGTGAACAGTGACTTCTGCTACGGGTCACTTGGCTCAGCACGACTACAATTTTGGTTTCTATACGAGATCGTGCCAATAAGTAAGCTCTCGCCAGTTTCGCCGTTGCCTTCGGCAAGGAGACGAATGCGCCGGAGCAAAAGCACATTTATTTTGTTAATAATACATCTGGCGTTGTTTTGCGTGGTGGAACTAGGATGTGGTAACTGCTCAACTTGACATGTCGAGCCCCTTTCAAGTCAAAACACGAATCCTTTCAGCGTTTTTTTTTTTTAAATTTTCCCACAGAAGTTAGGCCGTTGTGTTTTAACAGTCCTGGCTGCAGCTAAAACGCTGTGACAAAGTTGATTCCACTCGTTGAACCTCAAGGGTGCTCCACTTGATTAAGTTGCACAGTTTGTCACACTGGAGATGGATGATGCCACCGCTGACTTCATGGTTTTTTCAGTCACACAAACGCTGTAAAATTCTGTCTGATTCGCGCGGTTTGTAATTATCCCTGCTGGGTATAAGACTCTTTGGAGCATCTGTGTGCCTCATTTCGGAAAGTTCAGAATCCCTACCTCTACTTATGAAGCCCTCTTGTCAGGTTACAAAACACAATTGATGTTTACTGTGGTCTTCCACCAACAATTCACACCGTACAACTAACAAACATACGCGTCATTAGCACTTTAGCAATGACATCACACAGGAAGCACTTCGCATGACCCCAAACTAAACTTACGTAACCTTACATGCCCAAAATAATCCTAAAAATAAATATTACTGGTCCTGTGGACTTGTAAACGATTCATTAGTTCACTGCAAATATAAAGTAAAATAAAAATGTACAAATAAAACGCTCTCTGCAGTCATCACCAACACACCAGCACCATCTCAAGGCAAACAAAGGAACTGCGTTCATATTGTCAACTGCTACAATTAATATGATTAATTTCAAGGGTTTAGTCATTTTTTAATTACTCTTTACATGATGTATTTTGAATTCCCTGATTACTACGCACGAATGTGTGTTGCATTTTTAATATTATTCATTTAAAGGGTTTAGGAGCATTTTAGGGGGGGCTTGGAACGATTTACACGACAAATTTCATGAATGGAGTTACCACTGTATTGTGAGAAACTAGTTAGTTGCGCAGAATAGATAATGCTACTCATCTCTCGGCGGTGATTACAAGCACACTGCTCAGCTGACCTCCCCCAGGGAAAGCGTTTCACAGCGATTGGCTGTGAATGGCCAGACGGGGGATGTCGCTGTGTTGCTAAGGCGTCTCTAGGAAGTTTGAACCTTTTGTACTCGTATCGCTCGGCTCTTTCAGACACCGCTAACCGACGTCTCCGATGCATTAAGGCAGTCTCACCAGGAGCGGCGTATCCGTGAACGAGCGAACGAACAGATTCGACCCCACGGATTGAAACATAAAATGCTCTGTCTCAAGCTCCTGGTGGGCGAAGGATGAATGAATAATTGAATGCAGGACCCGTTCGCATCCTCTGGATTGAATGTATAGCTTCATATTGCTGTCTGGACATCCCTGTTGGTGAGAACACTCAGCATATGTCGTTTCAATAATTAACCTGCCGCGTTCAAAGGAATGCGGAGGTGATTAACATTTAATTGACAAATAAATCTGACCCTTCCTTTTAGTTCCAAAGAAGGGATTGGCTGTTTGAAAAGATAAAATCCTGCTTTGGAAACAAACGACTCCCAATGGTGTCAAATTCTTGGAATAGTATTTGGGATGAGGTTTATCAGCATTCTTGGGTTGTATATAATTTTTGCCGGGCGTTGACGTTGTTTTTTGTTGTTGTTAAAATAGCATTATTTGAAGACTGATTACTTCAGGTTGTTGAGCAGCAGTAATTATGATTTTTATTTCATGTACCGGCTGTGAAATACTTTTACCCCACTCCCAGCAGTAAGCAATTTTTAATGTGCCATTCATGTCTCACTTATACAATTTTGAACTGCATTTGTAAAGTTATCCCTTGAAATATTTTATTCCGCGACTCTAAATGTTCATCATCTGTTTGATTTCTCGCTCGTCTGACAGAAAATTGCATCACCAAGACAATGCACGTCCAAACCTAACAAAATAGTCACGATTTAGCAATAAATCTCCTCATGCTCCAATTCCTTTGCTCTTAATTTGAAAAGAAGAAGTACTTTTCCTGCGATGGCATCAAAAAGCGTCTAATTTTTTAGAGCCGCTTATCTTCACAAGGGTGCCTTGCTGGTACCTATCCCAGCATGACTTGGAGCAGTAAGCGGGCGACGCCCTCAACCGGTTGCCAGCCAATCACAAGGCAGAGAGGGATGAACAACCAAGTGAATGGAAATGCGAGAGAGAAAAATCTACCGTATGGCTCAACTTTGAGTTTTTGTCTTGAGCGTAAATCTCCTGGCTGGCTTTGCTCTGAGTGGACATATTCCATCAAGGTTTTCTGCTGTGAAGAAACAATCATAATTTTAACGTACGCGTTTCAAAAAACAAAACAGCTGCTTCTAATCCACATTCGGACCTTTCGTCCAAGTGTCCCGAGGCTAAATACCTCAACGCGATTTAGAGATGAACGGTCAGAATACCGCGCCTCGTTTTCCAAACTTTGAGTTATGTCGCCGCTCTAATATGTATTACGGCCTCTTTCTGCAACATTAATGTTTGGGATTCAGCGGACTAAGAATTATGGCGCGGTGTGTCCAATAAATCCGCCAGTGGAGAAGCGTTCAGATTTAAACTGAATATACACAATAAATACAGTTGAGATTATGGTTTAGGGCCACCCAAAGGCAAACGCTTTCATCCGCGCTTCTCAAATAACGTCCAGGGAATTTCACTTCAATGCGCTTTTAATTTGGGTACGCTACTCTTATCCACTCAGCACACTCCTTCGCTCAGGCCAATTTAGCCGCGTTCCATCTGTTAGGACACGGCTCTAAATCAAGCCATTTTCGAGCCCGGCCACAATCAAACGGACAAATTAGATGGAATAACCTCTCCCGCGCAGCATGTTCCACTACACGCCTGTCATAAAACCGCTGCTGAAATCCTTTCCGCAGCATGCGAGGTCACCGGCAGTCCAATATCCTGAAATATCACCGTGTCATAAAAGGTCGCAAACAGGGTTTAACGAGAATCCCATTATCCCGGACGAGTAGCAGCAACCTGTGAATAAGGCATCTACTTTGTGTAAGCTATATAAATGGTAATGGAGACTTTTAGACCTCAGCTGTGGACAAAGTATTTCATGTGCTAATATTAAAAGCGATGTCAGGATGAAATCAATACCTGAAGTAGGGAGGTTGGAGGTTTCTTGTTCAGAACGGCGCCTTTCATAAAGACCCATATATTCCCATTTAGCATTTTCTCTCAATTTCATGAAAGGAATGGCAACCTTCTCTTTTTTTTTTTTTTTTCACTAACCTGGATTTATTAGCACCCAACATCGTCAAATATAAATATATATTTACTTACAACCACATTCATACAAATGTATATTTATATATGTATGTATTCCGTTATTTTGTTGAAAAAAAAACAACTTCAAAAGCTATTCAATGCTGCAGATATCATAGACGGGATTATGCAGATATAATCTTAGCAAAATATAAGATTTCATGCAACATTTAGTTCTTGGATTGAAGTCTTTTCTCTACTGCAAGTCCCACAATCAATAGGAAAAACTTTGCATCATGGGAGTCAGGCAAAGCCACTCAGTGAAGTCATTGAAAAGCTTGCAAATGTCATAAACTGTCCGCTAGCGCCCCCCCTCTGGTTTTGGGGTCCCAACACAAATTTCTAGTGCGCCATGTTCGCGGATTGCCATTGGAAGGATTAATGCAAAAAATGTGAAAAATACAATACGTTTTCAATACGTCCAAAATTGACGATAGTTTCAATTTTTTAATGGCAGTAAATGAGCACGACATGGGCTACATTTGACATCCACAGGGTTTACCTCTCAACCACCCATTTGCAACAGTCGCCAACTTATTTTCAAGAGATAAACTTATTTAGCCGTAGTATAAGCCTGGAAAAAACTTGAATTTGGAATTTTATCGCTCAGCATCAGTATCGACGACTGGTATCGTCAGCGTCGATACCCATGACTGTCTTTTGCAAGCGCGTGTAGCCGTTGGATGTTTTATGCATTATGCATGCTCCATACTAAGCATGCTGACATGGAGCGCAGTATCCCAGGAGTACGCAGTGGTACTGCTGCCAGCCATAACAACAAGCGTTCTTGAGCTGGAGCGTGTCTGGATCGTATCCGAATGGATTTGCTTAGATGTCCCGCGCACAGCTGCGAGGGTTAACCTGGCCCGCACGCGAGCAGGTGAAGTGCGGCGCATTATCTGGGCGCGCCGGGCTAGGAGCGGCGTGACGGACCCCCCCCCCGTACATTTAATGGGAGATAACAGGATTATCCCCAACAGCTGGCTTCTTAAGAGGGGCCGCAGCCTTCGGGGCTGGAGAAAGCCAATCACGTCGGACGGCGCTCATTTTTATTCCAGCGGCGCGTCCAATCCAACAAGTTTGATCCCTTGCGTGCCACTCGGCCGTTCATGAATCAAAAAGTGACTCGGGGGGGTTGAAGCCGCAGATTTTGTATTCGGTGCCGCACGCTTCTTCTGGGTTCGTAACTCTTATTAAAAACTGTTTGTCTGCATTACATCTCATTTAGCATTTCCTTCCATCCGGGCGGAAATGAAGCGAGCTGACGGCGCCGGGCCGCTCGCCATTCAAACGCGATCCCGCTGACAGATTTCCAATAAAGGCGAGAATGACGCACGCTCAAGCCGACCGAGCGGAGGCAGCTTATCTCCGCTGCGGAACTTCCGCAGCCCAATGGGAGTTCATTTCATCTCGCGTCGGATTCATCTTCGCAAGCAGCCATTGTCCTTTTCGGGGACTCGGCCCAGTCACTTTTTGGTCGCGTTTATTGTGGCAATGTTGGGAGAAATAGGCTACCGTATCTTTTTTTTTTTTAATTAAAAATAACTTCAAAATAATCTCAAGCAACATCCGTCTTTCACAGCTCTGATGATCATTGATGGGCGACCTATAATGACGGGAACAGTCTGTTGTTATTGGCTTGCAAAATACTTATTTGACATGGTCAAGAAAACTGTGGATTAAGACCCAATTATGTCAAGTCCAACCCCAGTGTGGTTCCTGTGGGTCACTCCCGCTTATCCAAGAGAAAAGCCGTCAAGGTCGAAACAAATATGCCAGGGCCCCGCGCGGCCGCATCGCAAGAATTTCCAACGATTGGCCTTGGATGGAAATTCTCTTTGAGATCCGTTTCAGAAATGAAACATGCTTTGTGGTGCTGGGGCGCATCGTTGTCTCCGCTTAGTTCGACAAAGTGATTCATCTTGCAGGACGAAAAAAGATGTTGGAATAATTGTCCTTTCATGAAAACGGTAATAAATCAATAGCGAAGACAGATTTTCCGGGCTATTCCTTTTAAAGTGACTATTCTTTAAAAATGCTGACAGCAAGTCTTGTACGATTTGGTACAAGAGATTTGGTGTTATCAACGCCTGACAATTTTATCATAGGGAATCATTTTCTGAATGTCATGAACATCTTTGACGACTATAGCCGTCAATGGCAGTGAATGAGTTACAAACCCGTTGCTTATTCTTCCTTTTATTGTCACGACAATGCCCTCCCGCCTTGTCGTTTTGATCCCATCGCCCCGATTCACAGTCAAGCCGCGGCCTCTGTCGTAAGTGTTAATTGCATGTGATTTTGCAATTTATCCATGCCCCGGCGCGGTTATTATTTTCACCGTGTGTGTATGAACTGTGAACTGGCCCCCGTGGCCCAAAACCTCAGAATCACTTAGCGAGGAGGGCGTGCGCCACTTCCGCTATTCTACACATGAATAAATATGAATCACGTCGGTGTTAATTGGTTTGCCCCTCTATTTGCATCTCCGTTTTTTTTTTTTCGTTAACGGAGACCAGACACGCTGGGTTGTAAAATAAATAGCATCAAATGCAACCAGGATCAGTCAAATGTAAACGTTTGAAATGAAACTCCAAAGGATGCATATTTAGAATGGCGGCGCCTCTCAAAGCGATGTCCATCGAGCTGTCGCACGGAAAATAGCTGAGCTTGATTTACTTTTGATCCCGCCCGGGTCAACAAGGCAGCAGAACCGCAAAACGCCAGGGATCCAATAAAAGTGCGTCACATGAGATTGGAGATGCTATTGGCAACAAAGGTTATTGACTTTGTGGAAATCGTTTTCCATTTTTTGATGCCTCATTTGGTGGAATTTACAGGCTGGCTTTTCCAGCTTGGCCTTGAATTTATGAGTATGAGTTCAGCACGGAATGAATTAAAAAGCAGTGTGCAATTCTATGGATATAAAAATATCGATGAACCAAGAGTTGAAATTGGATCAATAATTCATTTTCAAGCCTGTTATTTGCAGGTTTTTCTTTTCGGAAAACCGAAAACCTACCAGAAAGTCCTGCTTAGTACCTAGAGGTTTTGGCTAGGAAGTTTTTGCTGGCCCGGGGAGCTACTAGAACTGAACACGGATGTAATCTATAAGTGTATCTTGATTATTTTAATTTGATGGTATAGATCAGGGACCACCTCCGATATTGATCATTAATATCCATCCCATATGACATGCGCCACTTTTTAGTCCCTTTGAAAGCTAACTAAACCGTCTCCCGTCCTTCCCCTTCATTCTCGTTGACCTTCCGCATTCAACCTGTTTTATGGCATCCTAATGAATACATTTAATCTTAATTACATTTATAAAGGCCACCGAGTCCTTGTGATATGTCCAGTCGCTTTCAAGTTCATCCTTGCTGACTTTACTGTCATCTCTACCAGTGCGCTTGATGAATGTATTCAGTTAAGCCCCCGATAATGAAATCAGTCCTAGCAAAGGCTCACTAAGACACACTTTAGCAAAAACCTGCTTCATGTTCCAATTAATTTGCTCTTAATTTAAAAAGTGCCGTTCCTCTCATGGTATGAAATAACGTGAATCTTCTGTAGCCCCTGAATTGCCTTCATGTACTCCCAGGGGTATTCAAACCCCGCGCTGGTGTCTGGCAGTTCTCCATCTGTCAGTCAACATGATTTCCCCAACAAATGGTAGAAAAAAATGGTGGGATTTTCATGTCATGCTGATCTTCAACAATGGTTAGCGTGAGGAGTGAGGCGCAGCGCTGGCAGCCTGTCAACAGGTTGCGTGGCCTTGACGGCACCCGTCAATGCACCAATCTCCGCCTGGCTTTTTTTTTTTTTTCGCAGCTCATCTTTTAAAGAGAACCCGAAGTTGCTCTCACCAAAACCCAGAGCGCACTGAGCGGGATCAGGTGTCTTAGTCGAGAGCGAGCAGGATTAAAAAGCTCTCGGAGTTATTTCAAGATGAGTGCATGCACTGTCCTTGACACCACCAATTGGTTAGATTTTAGTTGCGCGGCGGATTGCTGTTGTTTTTTGACTAAATTGAAGGCGCGGAAAATACAGCACTTATTAGGGCTCTAATTTAAACTAATAACCACGATTATATTCTCCCTCTTTGTCATAGCGCAACTTTTTTTGGGTCTCCGCTGGCCCACTTTGTCTTAATAAATGAGCATTTCCTGTGTGACTTGCAGGCCTCAGATAAGTGCTGTAATAATGTCATTTCAATTTGCCTTCATTCCCTCCCTGTTCGGATGGAATCAATTTTCCATCGCGACGAAGAGAGAAAGGAAGTCAGACTTTTTCTCCGCGGAGGTGGGTTGAGGCAAATGTGCGCTCGCCGCATTCCCAGGCGGCATATCCGAGCGTTCCTCAAACCCCTCGGGCGATCGCACTCGGAGACCGAACTTGTCATTTTTTTGCATTCAAATGATGACGGCGGCCCGGCGATGACCCCGGTTTACGATGAACGACTCTGAAACGGCAAGAGTACGAATATGAATGGGCCACTCGCTGCCTCTTCTTCACGTTTGCATCCACTCATTAACTCTTTCACTCCCAAAGACGTAATTACACGTCTTTACAGAATCCTTGCATTCAATCCCATCTATTTGCAGGTTGTTGTTTTTTTTTCTTTAAATATTCAAATAATACACATCTTTATTCTGTTCCTGAACTTGTCAAAAACAATAGCAATCAGTGTTTATTTCAGGGTGTTGTAGACCTTTGTTAATGCCATATTTTGTTATACACGGGTGGAAATTAAAACCTTAAACGGATTAATCAAGAAAATGATCAACAAATTATGAGATTCTTAAAACAATCACAGCCCTATAGCAAGTGTAATCTAAAAATTGTAAGATTCAAGTGTTTGTCACATGCATATTAACGCTACACATTAAATTCTGATTCTGTTCACTTACATTTCACACAATAGATCAAATAATAAAGTAGAAAATAGTAGGCAATTATAAACAGTAATAGGGTGAAGATAAAAACTGTAATTACAGGTACGAGACTCCTCTTCATCTAATTTAGGTTTTAGGCTTATATGTAGCTGAGTTAAATCTTTCATGAAGAAACTTTTCAAGTCAGCTTGGGTGAAAGTCACAAGTGCCGCTTTGACTGTGTGGCGGGCGAGGAGGTGGGCCCGCCCGCAAAAGCCTCATCAGTCAGTTTGTCGTCACTCTAGAAGCCTCCCGCTGTTCCTGGCGCTTGTTCAGTCTAATTACTGTCCGTTGCTGCTCTCTTATCGCCCTCGCTCTCACCTGGGCTCTTTTCATTTCTCATCATCTGCTGGGCCGGCTTGAGTTTTAATTAGTGGCCGTACTTGAAGGGGAGCTCACAATGGGCTTTTGTGAAGAAGTGAGAAGATTGTCGCTATTAATCAACGAGGGTCAGTCCCAACGCATGACATTAAAATTGTCATTTGTTATTGAACTATTCTTCTAACTTCATTCCTGCGCTCAACACACGAGTAGTTAGACCTTCAACGGGGTTTAAACGCCCGCATATCACCCGGCTCTTTATCTCGTTCGCTTCGGATAAAGCGGCGACATGCCCACCCGTCCACGCCGCTTTGTTTGGCCTTTGAAAGGGCATCTGGCGATTAGATGTGGTTGCGGTGTCTGCTGTCGTTTCATATAGCTTGGCGCTGACCTTTCGGAGTTACTTAGTTTCTGTCTGGGCGCTTGTCATCGCCGCCGGTCTCCGGTCGGGCCGACTTGTCATCGCAACTGTGCTTCTACAAATTCATTAATACGGCGCCAGCTCAAGGCGCCCTTTCAAATGTATGAATGAATGCCAGCCAGGTTAAGAGGATTACATGGATTAATGCGCCCATTATAACATGTATCGCTCTACTTTATGCACCAGTTTGACTTTTCATCTCAGATAAGAGCAGACGCCAAAGTTTGTCACCGAAATAACCTCCGTTTACAATTGATTTGAAGATCTATGTGATGAATATAGATAAGATTTTGACGTCAGCCGCGTTCATCGGCGAATAGTCATGACACCATGTTGCCAAAAAGGAGCCATTTTCCAGGTGAGCGCCACAGAACAGCGTGATTACTCACATGGATGATCTCGCCGCCCGCGGCTGCGCGCCGCGCTTCGCATGACCCTCGCGCCTCCCAGCGCCAACATCCTTCCGCGTGACTTGAATGAAATGCTAAGAAAAGTTACTGAGCACAAAAAGCCATTCCAACACCACCTGTTTTTGATTTTATTTTCTAGCCTTTCTCAATTTAAAACACCTCAATACAGGCGTGATGTTAACCTTTTCGCACCGCAAGCTTCTGCCACATCTTCCCCGCTTGCCACTGAACAAGCACCCGCAGATTAAAAGCTTTAAACGAAACGCAGACAACCTGCAGAAGGTCAACGGGCGACGACGCGCTCTGGGATCGGCTCCACGCTCCATTGCGTCACCTGTGGCGTGCTGACATCCTCGGATTCAAACGCGCAATCCAAAATGACTCTTCAATTCCTCAAATGAGCTTATCCGGGGGGATTTTTGTTGCAGTTAATAATACCAGGCAACGGAATCCTTTCCTATTCCGAAATCGCAAAAAGCGGCGGGGGGTGGAGAGGTTTAAAATAAATAATCCTCTCCAAAAAATAAAAATCCCCACACGCGAGGGAGCAAAGTCAAGAAAACATTGACAAACCCGCACAAAATTTATTGAGGATGTGACCCCCCCTCGGCGTTTTAACAATCAAATCCCCGCCGGTGCTCTCAAGCTCAACGGCGAAAGCGAACGCTGCTCCGATTACTCTCGGAGAAATCAATTCTGATTGGGCATGATTAGCCCGTGTGAGTGGCGCTAACCGTTGCTGAGTTGTATTTGATAGACAACACTCAAGCAATCTCAAGTGCAACAATTCAAATCAGGCCGCCAGCAAGCTGCGGCTGATTAATTCAACCAATTTAAGAAGTTGTTATCAATAGAAAGTGGGCCAGTGGGCAAACTTTTTGACTCAAGGGCCTCAGACATTTACCTTTGGATCTTTGTTTTGAAAATCGGGACTTTGATTTCCTGTATCCTGAGGCGCCATCTTACACGCTAGGCTTATGCTCGATCACACGGCACTATCATAAATCCATAGCTTTATAATCTGAAAGCACAAATTGAATTGTGGCCATCCTAGAAAAAAAAAAAGTCTTTTAAAAATTGCACCGTCGCTCTTTTGAATGATGACCTGTGGGAGCGTTCTCTTCCGTCAGAAGGAATTTATGATGACTTTCCCGGCTTGTCATTTTGACAAAATGCCATCTCGCGTATCCCCCGTGGGCAGCACCAAGGTGAGCCGTCTTGGCATTTGCTTGTTGGAAATATGGGCCAGCAAGGACATGATGAAAGTCATTTCCAACAGGTTTCTTCTCTTCTGCTGATTAGTTTCAGATTTAAACTGCCAAAACGGCCGCTTGTCTCAAACCCAGTTCAAGTGGATCTTTTACGTCTGCGGCAGTGAATGAGTTCATGTGTGGTGGCGTTTATAGACGTATATTTTAACTTTCCAAGAGTCTCAAAGCGTCCTTGTATCTTGTCGGCTTTATTGGCTAAGTCTTCTATCGTAACGTGACGCGCTATCGTCGAGCAAACATACACACTATAATGCTATTCCCTTTGCTCGTACCCTCAGTGGGGGTCACCCTGTGTGACAGCTCCACATTTCATCTAATCTAGCATCAATGGAGCTTTTCACCCCGGCGCAAAGTGCTTCTGCAGGTATGGCCGACAAGCCATAAATAAGGCCGCATAGTGTTGAAACAATATCAAATGAAAATATTGTCTTGCCCTTAATAGTCCCTCAGAAGGGAGGACAGGACCGTGGTTTGGCCTCCCACTTCGTTTCGCCCCCTTCCCCTTGGAAACGTAGTGTGAAAACATCCGTCACTTCTCATTCTTTGTCTTCGTCAATTTTTTTTCCCCTACGTCCTTTTCTGCAAACCCGACTGAAGACAAATTTGAATGATTGATTATCCGCCCGTGCACAAGACATGAAAGGAAATCTTGAAAAGTGAAATGCAAGCGGTGCAGAAATAAAGGCGATTTCTCATCACGGAATCCCAGAAAGTTCCCGGATCTTCCCGCAGAGGATACTGACGTGCGCCGCGGTTAATTGAATCGAAAGCTAACCAGATTTGCCCTTCTATTTTGTTACAGCGTCATTTCGCCAAGCACGCGCTCCTTGTGGCTGCGGTCGTGAATACTTTTCCGGTGGGGAAAAAAGAATTAGCCCGACGTGGCTCATCCGGAATTCAAATTTCCCCTTGATATACGATTCATGATTTCTTCCTCGGACACCGTGACGCTTAAGTTGCTGTGTGTATGGAATCCAAACACATTAGCGGAGATGTTTCTGGGTTGGTCAGCTTTGTAAGTCAGTGCTTGTACTTTATGAAAAGTGTGAGTACCACTGCAGTACATCAGTGTGTATGCGCAAATTTGAAGTTTTCTTTTCAAATTAAGAGCAAATTAACTGGAACCTGAAGCAATTTATGTACTCAGCTCATTTTGTGTTATCACGCAGCTACATTTCATTCGTCATCAGTCCTATCTCTCTCTCTCCATATATATATATATATATATATATATATATATATGGTTGAGGAGCAAAACGTTCCTGATAGAAGCTGCAATAATACAGTATTTTCAGTCCTTTTGTGGATGCCACCAGCCGCTATCGAGTCGCCAAAGGCAAGCGCAATCTTCAGGGGGTGATTCGTCTTATTTATACTCCCCGCTTCTTCGGGACTTACTATATAGGAGGAAGCATTCTAAAAATACGGTTATAAACAACATCCATCATGTGTGTGCTAGCCATTTTCTGATCGTCTTCTGCTGCGACCGTAACATTTGTGCGCAGTTCTTATTGACATCACCCCGCCCACAAACTACCACGAGGTCGCCGCGGATCAATGAATCGAAAGCCGAATGGTGTCCCATCTGTGATTTCCAGGAGGTAGCTGTCATTTTTGCCCCTCCCCTCCTCCCCTACCTTAAGGTGGGTCCCTCGACGGGGCCCAGATTGGCAGCGGCAGCCGGCAAACGGTTGCGCCAAGAATCACGTGAGGCTGCAGTCTGCCGCTCGCCCCCTCTGGCAGTATTTTTTGGGGAGGAAAAAAAATAGATGAGCTACTAGAGGTTTGTTCCATTTGGACAAGAGCTAAAGAGAGGAATCGCGAGGACCATCCCCATGAACTACTTCCTGTTACCCGTGAAGAGCGAACGAAAGATGCGACCGGCGGGTTAATCATGTGACCGTGCTGACACAATCATGACTGGCCCCACTGCGGCGTCCCGTCTGTCGCAATGACAGTCATGAGCGCAGTTTAACTCCTGCATGGCATCAACCCCGAAAACCGAGCGCCCGCACGCTCTCACGCGGTCCCACATCTGCGCGCCGTCAGCGGCTGTCAATCGCCCGCCGCCAGAGACACCGAGAAGCTCCCGGGATCACTCATTAACGGCGATTTGTGTTTGGACAGGGGGAGAATGTGCGTGCCTCCCGCCGCCGCGCACGTACTCATTAGAAGATACGCAAGCAAACTCGGGAGCCGTAAAACAAACACGGCGACGTCTGGGAATAGGCCACGCGGCAATCGGAGACGGCCGGCGGCGGTCGCCAGGACCAAAGGAGAGCATCTCCGGGCCACCTCCATCCCAAATAATCACGGGGCCTCCCAAAACCAGAGAAAATAACTTAATTGGTATGCTATTTGAGGTTTTTCCCAATGTCATGGCGCGGCTATAAATTATACACTCTGTGTTTCTTCTCCGACCGAGCGGCTCTGCAATCTTAATCAAACTGCATTTTTCACTATTTTCAGTCGTTTTTGGAGAAGAGAGCTGTTCGAGTTTTGTCGTAGCGACAAGTTAAGTATGCGTTTTGGTCGTCGCGCTCAAATAACTGCAGCAAAAGAAAAGTGGCCCGGAGCGCGGCCCGTCAAATTAGAGGCGGCCCTAAAAGTCGCCGGTTGCGAAGGCGGGGTCGCGAACTCGGGATCCGGGACGGAGACCACGGTGTAAATTGTAACCCTGAGGAACCAGCGCGTTTCCGCCGGCCCAGCTCGGCGAAACCGAAACGATCGCACGCAGAGCTGTTTGTCCAAACTGTCAGCGGTCATTCGTCTCTCTCTTGCGTCCTTCGCAAAATCCAGACCGCAGCAGCCAGTCGCACACTCGCTTTAACCCCTGCGTCCTTTTCGTCTAACTGACCTTTTGAGCCTGTGAAGAAGAATTTACATTTTCATCGGTTATTCAAGCAGTCCTATACCGATATCAGACAAAATACCAATTAAAAAAATCCCCCTCAAGCACACGAGACGTCATAGAAAAGAGGTCCACTACCGAGCACGCTCGGACTTTGTTGAGTAGCTCCGGTAGCCTTTTTCCCACCTTTGTATGAAACACAATGTTAAGTCAGCAAAAAAAAATCTTTTAGTGTAAGACATACTGTACTTTTTTGTAGCGGGGTTTGTGGTTTTGGCACTGTACCCGGACCATGAAGGAGCCCCTATTATATGCATGTTTTATGCTGAGGGGGATTGTTCTGCGGTTCCCGCTGTTTAACCAGAATATTTACTAGCAGCTTTTCAGTGCAGAGTGGGTGGGTGGGAGGCACTGTTTCTTAAAGTGTGACCGAATGAAATTGATTCAAATAGTTTGAACTGGAAGGGTAAATATGCAGAAATTCCAAGTCTTGTTTGCGCTCTGCAAGTGATGTTATTTTTATTCAAGTAGGCATAGCAGAAGAAGCGTTGACCGGTCCATGATAAAGAGGATCTGTAAATATCATTTTTTTTCTTTTCAACTTGCTTCCGACCACGGTTCTCCACGTTCCCTAGTCGTCGCCTTCTTCGCTCACAGGAGCCCAAGTTTATGCAGCTGGAGATATGCCGGTAAATATATACCGGGGTGGATTTGTCCATCGGAGAGAAGTGCTGAGGAGGCAGCTGACCTTTCCCTGGCATCTGCAATCTGTGGCGCCCACCACCTCTTCCTCCTCCGTCTGTTGTCTCCCCTGCAGCATTTCATAGTTGTTGTTTTTTTTTCTTTTCTGAAGCACCAGCTGATTCCTTATCACTTGTCTCATGGGCTCATAGCTGCTAAATGACGGTAATATGGAGGTGAGGCTGCAGCCCCGCCCGTCTGTTGTTGGAATCCCAAGGGTGGATCCATTAGTGCAGCATCTCAGTCTGAACACTGCCATCTGTTGGCCGGTGCGCCAATTGCACATCTTGGTTTAGAATTATGCTTTTATAAAGCGACCTGATGTTCGAATAAAGGTGTTTTCACCTTGCATTTGTGTCCACTGTTGTGTCAATTTTGTCTTCACGGCTTCATTTGCAAGCAATTTAGACACAAAATGAATTTGGATAAATCTCAAAATTATTACAGTTACAAAATTACATCAAATTGATTGATTGTTTTACTGAAGAGTTCAAATGAAATTAACACAATAATAAGTTATTTCACAACCCCCCCTGCAGCCAAAAATGTAATATTTGTTAAGTACTGTATATTGGATCATTTTATTCACCTGCTATGCAAGGAATTGTTGTTGCTAATTCCAATAATAATTTGCATTGCTCTTAAAAATGGGCAGCGGCCCACAAATGCCCCCTTGCGATTGTTTGGACACCGATGCTGCAGACCCAAAATTCACAGTAATGGACACATACTATATAGCTGAGTCAAGCGGCAAAATGCTGCTTGTAACGTTACTTTTGTTACTATGCATCTCGTCCATTAATCAACTAGCGGCGGGTCAGTTGATTGCGTTGCCGTCTGTTGATGCTGGCTGGCTAAAATCCCCTCGGAAACGCTACTTTGCTGAAACGGCTCTTCCGCGGGCTAATTGGCGAGGAAAGCGTAAACAGCCAGTTAATCACGTAACTTTTCACACCGAGAAGTTAGCCCGAAAGTGTCAAGCATGGGAATAACGCGAGGAGGCTGTTTGGAGACCTTCACTGACTTTGGTGCTCCAGTTGACTACAATTGTAGGAAGTGCGGAAGGGATGCAGCTTTCAGTCATATTTAGAAGCTTTTCTCCCTCCCACATCCCACCTATGCAAGCAACATGCACATTACTTTTTCCGTGCGTTTCGCTTTATCGTAGTTTTCCACAAAAGTTTGCTGTGATGAGAACGTTTCAGCCCTGTAAAACAAATAAGCTTCTTGGCAGATAAGAACTAGTTGAAGGGAGCGGCTGTTAGTGGGGGGCCCTCAATGCCTGTTCGGCTTTTGGTGATACCCGATAATTCGTGTTGGTTGTTCCTCGGGTCAGGCGGAGGTTGGGAAGCTATCAGTGAGGCCGGAACCGAGCTTATCAACGTGACACCTTGTTGAAAGCTGGCCTTCTGAACCCCGCGCGTGGGTGCCTGCTTTCACAGTTTTTTTTTTTTTTTTTGTGTGTGTAACTAACTTGGACTGTTTTACAGTCTAAAAATCATATTTTTGACCCAACGTTTTCTGCTAAGATCTCGGAGTGCTCAACTTATCTGTCCAACACACCCGGTTTGGTCCATTTTCTACCCATTTTTGTTCATTTTTGACCCCTCTGTTTTCACATGATTCATTACATCATCCAAACCTTAAGCACTTGCCATTCATTCCTCGGGATGAGCTCCATTTGTTTTTGTGCCTCAAGTGCTTGATGGAAGAAAACAAGTCTACAAAAGCCTCAAGCTTTTTTTTTTTCGTGCTTATACAAGTTCTCTTGCCAGCTGTTGCGCGTTGACAACGCCTCAGGTCAAACATAGAGCCGCCCCTCTCCCCCCACGCTCCATTCTTTCACTCATCTCTGCCTTCAATCATCACCTACGATCTAATACCGACGCGCATTGTTTGTCATCTATGGAGCTGCTGTACTCCATTGAATTTTTCTCTTTGTATGAGAGTGGCAACATACAAAAGCTGTGTTTCAAATGCGTGATCGTAAGCCAAGGTCAACTGTAAACACACAAATTAGATGAGCAACAGGATATTTAAAGTATAATATGTGCATATAAATTATGCTCGGCTCATTGGCCATCTCATTTCTTATTAAATATGAGTTTTATCGTACTCGGCTTTCTAATCAGGAAGTAAAACGTCTAGTTTGCTCTTACCGTGCCTACTTTATTATTTGCTCGATTGTGTGCAATGTAAGTCTGCTCGAGAAAGAGAAGAAGAATTTCATTGTCGTGTTACTATGCGTATGACAATAAAACTTCTTTTCGAGGGGCAGGCCAGCTCTTGTGTCGACACTTTGATTATGGTAAATAACAGGGAGATTTGACGGCGCCTTTTATGAGTTCTTTTTGCTCATATGTACTTTTCATCATCACAAATTTGTGTAGGGCTGCCACGCCATCCATGAGCTTGATTATAATTCTTACTTTTAAATGAGGCAAGGGACGGCCGCGCTCGCCCAAAAGCGATGGCAATCGGATTCACTCGTTCCATCAAGCCCCCCTGTTTGTGTTTTCTGATTAAAATCAAATTAGCCCACCGAACACTATTATTCTGCGCTTTGTGCTTGGACGTTCACTTAGTTAATTGGATCACACAGCGGACAAAAAGAAGGCTTCGAAAAATAAAAAAAAAAACAAATAAAGCAAAGATAGGTCGGAAATTAAATTGGAAATCGGGCTTCATTATCTCCGGCGGGAGGGAACGAGCCTTGAATCGCCGGCTAATGCAGTCAGGTGTGCCGGAATGAATTTGCAGGGAGATAAAACTCTATTTACACACAGGGCACATGAGGCATGGCTGTGTGTTTATGTTTGCGGTGGCTTGGCACAGGTCTCAACCCCCAGCCGTAATCAGATTTCCCCCCTCACTGCATATCACTCAATGAGCAGCCATCCGCGCCCCCGATGCATCGATGCACTCGGCGTGATGGATTATCTCCTCAGACGGCCTTCACATGCACACCGATATTGCAAACGCATACAAAAGATCGCAAGGAAATATGCATGTATTACCTGAGAAACCACAGCTCCAAAGCTTTGCTTTTTTTCTGTCAAATTTCTGGAATATTTTCAGCTGCGGGGTTTGGAACGCAAAATCCTGCTTTGACATTTTTCTCTTCACCTGCTCGCAGGTAATTTCCTCAACCATTTCCCTCCAGTGAGCAAACAGCGTCCTTTAGGAATTAGGCCAGCTACTTTTTCAACGCTTGTACTCTGGCCACCGAAAGGGAAGCGAGCAAAAAAGCAATTTTCTCTCGGAAGGCTTGTGATGTACGTAACCCCGGGTTGGATAGTTTGATACAAGCCAAAGATTATCAATCTGCTTCCATGGAGGTTCCGAGCATTTCGTGGTGTCTAAAATAAAAATAAAGATTGAAGGATTGCCTGCAATGTGAGCAAAAAACATACGCATTAAACTTGTTTAACTTCAAGACCAATTAACAACGGCCAATGTCACATGTTTTTATAAACACGAGACCAAGCAAATCCGTTTAACAAGTCATCACCTGATACAACTAAAAATAACGAAATAATTAGGCCAGGACAGTAAATGAGTTGCAGGTCTCCGTCCTCCATGTGGCACACATGTGACAAAAGTCACAGCTGCATTGTGGGGTAAATATTTAGGTCAGTCGCTGACAAGTCAAGAGAGATAAACATGACACGTGCTATTCGTATTGGCTTGTACATCTTGGAAATGTCTGTCATTAATTTTGATGCAGGATCCCTGTAGGTTTGCACACTTTGCTACAAGTATGACTTGTAATGTCATATTTAACAATCATATCCAGATTGTAATGTAAAGCTTTTGTCGTTTGTTTGAATAAGCGGAGATGCATGCTTTCTAGTTTGCTGTTGGTCAGCAGAATAGATCCTGGCTGATGCACTATCTAGGTCAGTGTGTGTTTGTTTTCCATTCGTTTGACCGCAGAACAATGTGAGTACGCGCTCACAAAGGAACAATAACTCAAAAATGTTCTCTCACTACCACTTAGCAAAGCCGCCAAGTGACCGTCTCATGAATTGATGTGGTTTCAAGCCCTGTGAAGTCAAAATTTCTACTCAATAGTAGAGGTACACTGTTAGTTGGTAATAAGAGAGACTATAGACAAAGCACACAAACTGAGTCAAGGACTTTTGAGTGAATTTCCATCAAACACATCCTCACCATTCTTATCCATAGCAATGGATGTTGTTTGTATTCTGTGAGTAGGAAAAACAAGCCGAGTCATTGTGTGCTCTGGAAATAAGCCCAATTTTAATGTGGCGCTGAATGCAAAGTTCTGCATTTATAGGGAATGCGCTGGTCTCCATTTGCGACGTGCCTGCCACTAGAAAGTCTGCATTATCGGGGGAAAAAAGTTCACTATCAAGTTCAGTTCTCTGCAGCTTGGGACTCTATAAGTTCAATTTCATAACCCACTGAACAGAAGTGCGTGGCAGCTTTGAGGCTGCAGTGGGATAGATATATATATATATATATATATATATATATATATATATATATATATATATATATATATATATATATATATATATTTTTTTTTTTTTTTTTTTTTAAGTCAATACCAGTCATTCAGTTGTCGTCTTAGCTAATTATTAATTATTAGTTCGGTATGTTACTCGTTCCGTATTACCAAAAGACGACTACTTAGCACCTATTAATTTGAATTGCAGTTCAACCAAGGTACGGTATTTGGTAAGCAAGAGAACCAAGCAAAATTACCGCAACTACTGAAAAAGATTTTTCCGTTGATCAGCGTCCGCCTGCAGGCAAAAAGTCTGGCCGCTGCTTTGTTGACATTTTCACGGCCCCTCACACAGCGGTTCAGGGAAGGACAGCCGCAAAATGAACGAGGAACAACCCGCAGATAACAAATGGAAGGCCTCCGTTCCCGAGCTGGCTGGAATAAAACCGGACGATGGTTCCCTAGCTTGTGTTGAAAGAAAACTGTAAACATTTAGGATTGCTGTTTTTTCATCTTTGTTTGTGTGGCGTTGAGTATGTTTGAGGAAATTAGTCTGTGTGTACACACGCTTTTTTTTTTTTGCCTTCAAATACCCGCCAGCCTCCTTCCTTCCCCTCAATTTACTAAGTGAATGATATAAACAAGGCAGGATTAAATAAACGTTGATTGACTCACAGACCGCCGCAATTCTCCGAACGCTTTCGGACTCCAACCACTTGACTTTTCTGAACTGAGATTGTGTACAGTGGTGCTTCTACGTACGAAATTAATTCGCTCTTAATGTGGTTGTGGGGGCGCCTTACATGCCACGCCGAAGTCCGATCAGATGATTGTTGACGGTCGGCAAAACAATTCTCGTAACGCAAGCTTGCTTGTTTTGACAGTAAATCCAAGTATGAAGTCATGCGAGGTATTGAACGATGCGGGCGTTGTGCGTATCGATCGGAGAGCATTGTGACCTCATCGCGGCTTAATAGCAATTTTTACGATGGCGGATTGATGCCGGAGAAAGTACGCTCTAATGACTAAGTGACTCTTCTTTAAGGTTATTGACTTTATTCAAGGCTTTTATGTACAGTTACAATCATTATACTCTAATGGCAGCTCATGTTATTGCAGTATTAGCATCGTATTTATTTTACGTCAGATTGTTTTCAAAGGCGTTTTCCACAATGCAAGAAAACAATAAGATAACACCACTCTCAATAAATAGGCACGCAATAGTTTGAGTGTAACTGCTAAGCAAACTTCTATAGGGTCAAAGAAACGTTTTTTTTAAAGGGTGTGTGTCTGGAATTATGTTATTTCCATCGCTTTGGTTTTTGTATGGTTTTAAAACTTCGTTTTAGCTAGCCATATGCATCAAAACATTGATAAAGTCTCCAGTTTTAGATTCCCTTCTCAATTATTGTGGATTTCAAAGATCTTTGTCAGAGTCCCACCCCCACCTGTTGAGAATCAGTCCCAAAAAATTGCTCCGTCAACTGAAACAGAATATAAAATGCAGACTGTGGGAACAAAGTGGAAAAAGAAACCACGATTCTTGAGAAAAAGTCTCCATCGGGATATGGCGCTCGCCCGCTTCCCAGCCGTGACCTCGCAAATGGCGCTTTAATGGCGTTCCAGTCACCAGCCCTCAACTGCAGCGCGGGGCCGACAGCATCTACCCGCAGCTGGGAAACCAAAATGCCCAGTTGGACCTCCGCTTTCAGGATCTCCAATTTAATACCACCTCAAAGCAAACAAGAAAAAGCAAGCAAGCCGTGTTGCAAAACAACAGATGTTTTTCCAACAGTAGTTCCCACACTTGGACAGGTTTCAGTAAGCGGTTTGTCCTTGTTTAGTCTGTGACCTCATGACAGCGCTCTGTCAGAGCAGCGGCGTCCATCTTCAACTGATCTCCAGCCTCGGCTCTCTAATTAACTGTTAAGAGCGATCTCGCCATTCTGCCCTTACAGTACCGGCGGCCACGCGTTTGGACTTACATTCGTTCCAGACACATTGACAAGAAACACGTTGTTTTCCGCTTCCCGTATTCGCAGCTAGAGTATGAAATGATGATTGGAAAAATGATGAGGCTCTGTTTGTTCGACAAGGATCTCCATAGATGACGTTTGCAGATGGAGGTGAAGCTAGGTGGAGGAGAAGCGAGAGGTTGGTCCCGGAAAAGAGAGGAATGGAGGATAACACTGAAGGGAAGGAGAAGAAGAACAATGATGAGGCCTGCATGTTCCTGGTGTCCTTTTGTCGCCTCGGGGCGACATCGTCATCCCATCTGATTGGTTGTGAGCAGACAGTGGATTAGGATCATTTATATGATGTTTTTAATCTCGTTTTATTTTTCCATCCCGGCGCTAAATGGGGGCTTTCATGGTTTCAATAAAAGCGGCGACAAAAGCCATAGCAGATGTTGCGCTTTTTGTTCTTTATTGATGGATTGGCAATCGCCTGGCGTATAAATACCCGAAAAGGCTCAAAGAGACACGAACGGCGAGGGGAATCCCTGCCTCTGCTATTAAGTGAGCCGTCAAAACCCAAATGAGGATGATTCACCTACAGTAGATTCCTGCCGCGGCTTTTGCTCCGACTGAGGTTTTGGGTGCCCGCAAAAATCACCAGTCACTTAAAAATCCATTCGCTTTCGGAGATGCACAAAGGACACCCGACCGCATGTTTAAAACTGTATCGTGCGCTTTTCTGCCAGACTGTTTTGCCTGCCAGAAGAAGACTGCTACCAGTAAAACACTCGCAAATGTTCAAAGGGTTTTGGGAAAAGATACAAGTTTAGTCCAAGTTAGATCTAAAATGAAATCATCTTGTCTGTTTCCGGAACGTGGCAATAAATGACTATCTTGCATTTGCCATTGGCGCTATGCTTGGGAACTGTAACTTTTGCGGGATTTGTCGCGAGTGGCAATGATGCAAAGTGACTTGTTTAACTCACTCGCCATAGATGATGCGTGAGAGCAAATCGGGGCGCTGTGAATAACTTTAAAAGGAAAGCCTGCATCAGTTACCTGACTGCAAAGTTACTACTTTTATTACTTAGTCTATGGAGTTTATGGATGGATGGATGGATAGATAGATAGATAGATAGATCTAACAGCCTGTTAATACTCGATCTGGATGGATGGATGGATAGATAGATCTAACAGCCTGTTAATACTCGATCTAGATAGATAGATAACTAGATCTAACAGCCTGTTAATACTCGATCTGGATGGATAGATAGATCATTGATGCATGCATCAAGCCTTACGCAGTCGAATCGAGCAAGTGAGTCAAACATTTTAATCGGACAGGATTGTTGTCACAACAGAACAAAAAGCCCTCAGACAGCATGATTTGTCCTCACAATCGTCGGGAAGCAAGTTGGCCGAGAAACAATGCCGCAGTGTTGTTGTCCTCTGTTGTGACACTTCTCCCCGTTCCCGTTGACAACTGTGAGCTCACATGCTTTTATAGGTTGATATACGCGCCTCCTGCTGAGTGTCTTTGACAATTCCAATAGCGCCGGCTTATGCCCTCCTCGAGGTTGTTTGTCTTTTAAAAGCCCTGCCAACACACACCGAGTGTCAGTCAACTCTGCCTTATACTTCCGCGTCATCAACATCTGGTTGCCTGGATGCCAGCCCGTCCCATTTTTAGCGCACGTATATGAAAGGGTGCATGTTTACTAGAGAATTCTTCTATTTTGATTTGAGGGAAAATTGGGGATGAATTATTCAAGCAGCATGGGGGAATCATTACTGAAATCTATTCTGGGAGAGTGTTGTGCTCAGCAACCACGTGAGGAGATGAAAGAAACCCCTGTCTTTTTTTTTTTTTTTTTTTTTTTTTGCCTGTAGTTTTGGAACTTTTGTGGATATGGAGATCGTTGACCATTCGTTTTCTGTAGAGCTTGCTCTCATTTAGCCGAGGTGGAGCCTGTGCGTATGATTTCGAGTGAGAGGCGGGGCCACCCACGGTGGACCATTTGATTACGTATCAAAACATCTGAGTCCAGTGTAAAAATCCCAAGTGTATGTGACTTTTTCCCAACACATTTGAATGACAGTCTCCAACTTGCCATTTTTTAGACGCGTCTGATTGTGACCGCCTTCTTGGAGGTGGTCTTCACAAAAACGCACATACACGTGATGCTGCAAAGGCGCCGCTCCTTTGTGTGTGTCAATTAATGGCAAAACTCCGGAGAGAATTCAGATGGGGAGCCGGTTCCTTCTCAACGATCACCAGCATTTTGCTCCGTAATTGTTTACATCTGTCTCACTCCAAGAAAAATATATTCCAAAAACATCTCAAGGTCCCGTTGGCCCTTTGGATCGTTTGGCAGCGGATGAGAGAGGCCATCCAAAACTGCGGCCAAGCTCCGCTCCGCTGCACCAGCGTTTCTCTCCTCTTCCTCATCAAGGTCACATGTTATATCGGAATATTCTAGCAGGACCTCGTCAATATTGTCGCGCTGGAAGTGATATACGTTGCAGACAGTAACGTCCATAGATTGCGATGCGGCGTGTTAAATTTGTCACGAGGCCGTAAAACTGATTTATTGCCCCATCATTTATTGCCTGTTTCCTCTTAAATGTTCAACAAAGATGGACGGAGGATGGGAACTTGTTCTGTGGGAATAAAGTGTGACTAATCTTGCTTCATTTGGGTCCCACACAGTACATCCCATACTTAAAAGGGTCTTCAAAATGTGAATTATGCCAAGATAGACCGTGAACCAGCGTGAGGCAAAACATGCTGCCCTCATGCTCCTTAAACAGATCGAGTCGAAAACTTACTGCTTTCCAAATTTACTGTGCTGTGTTTGGTCCTAAATGTGAGCAAAGGAGGGTCATTTTTTTTAGAATTAGGAGATTACTCACAGGCGAGGAAACTCCTGAGGACTTGGACAATTTTAAATGAATCTAGGTTAATAAATTGAAGAACTATCTGAAAACTATGAAAAAAACCTACATTAAAAGACAGATGTATGATATAGTCTTCAAAATGTAGCAAAAATGCATGAAATAGTTCAATTTTACCCATCTTGCCACACGCTAGATCAAACCAATTGCCTTTTTTTGCCGACAGTATGATTCGGATCAGCAAGCGGCACCTTCAGTCAGATCCGTGCCAAACCGTTTCTCCCTTGGCTGAATGCAGGCAACTCTCAATATTTTGTTTGGTCTTGGAAACAATCATAAGACTCTTGAATCAAAACATGCCCCCTGTGCTTTGCGTGCTTGTTGGGACGACTCAGCACTCCAACATGTGCAAGAGCTTTGGAGTGTTTTGTCGTCCTTCTGAATTGCATTGCGGCGTCCCGCAGCAGAGCTCCGGTGTCAGGCCCCACTTTGCAAAAGCCCCGTTTTTTTTTTTTTTTTTTGTCTTCTGGGACTTTGCTCTAATACCTCTATCCCTCCCACCAAGATGTTTTGGCCCTCGCTATTTCTCGAGGGTCGCTCCCAGGAGCTGGATAAAAGCGGCCACTGATGCATCAAAAAGTGAGCAACACGTGAGGGATGTGGGAGCAGGAAAGAATGTTGGAGGCGTTCCAACATGAGCGGCTCCCAACAATTTGAAGTCGGTTGTTTTCTTGAAATGACGTTTTCTCATTAATACCGGAGTACTAATTACTTTTCACACCATGTGTTCCTTCTTGCTCCGTTCCAATAGAATTCTCTGTGAGGATAATTCCAATTTGTTCTTGATATGAGCCAGAAATATGTCCCTCTCTGTCAGTGGGGAATATGCCCAACATCTTCGCCCTGAGGCTACCCCGTCGGCTAAGCTACTCCAGTTTGATTCACTTGTTGATTATATTTTAATGCCAGTCTGTCACTAGCAGTAACTTCATCTTTTGCGATAATAGCAAAAGTAACTGCTGTATATTTATATATTTATTTCATGGAAATAGGAATGTTTATGATGTCATTTTTCGAGTATTCTGACTTTTGAAGACGCTTGTCTCATGGGAGTCCAGGCTAAGCCAACTAATTGTCATAAGTTGGCCGCTAGCGCGTGGTTTTGGGGTGTCAACTCATATTTCTCTTGCACCCTGTTCGTGAATAGCCGTTAAAAGGTTTCATGCAATAATCAGGGGAAATGCATGAAAATTGACAATATTTCCAAAATTGAATGGCAGTAAATGAGCTTGACATGGGCTAAATTTGACACCTATTGGGTGTACCTCTGGACTTCCCGTTTGCAAGCATTTAAAAGGGATGGCAACGTGGCATCTATTATTACTACTACTAGTATTAAAGCCTCCCAGTTTTTTTTTTTTTTTGCATGCTTTTCCTTTATCACACATCAGAAGCATCAAAAAGCCAGCGTTGGGTCAAAATTTCCCCCAGGGGTTAAACAGATCTGCGCCTAATAGCTTTTGTCTGATCACTTTTGCTTCCTTGTCGTTTGATTCTGTAGCGTTTATATCCGCGTGGCATGCTGAGATCGGGGATTAAGAGATTAATGGCAGCCCCGTCCCCACCCCTATCTCACAGACACCAGTGGGGGCGAGCGCTTGTCCGTCGCATATGTCCGTGCCCCCTCGTAGCCAGGGCGCCGGGCCGAGCGGGGACGTGTTTCCCGGCCGGAAAAAGACGGCTTCCAAAACGGCCGTAATTCCAGCCGATCTCTTGCCGGGCCCTGCGGGGAATGATCCGCTTTGAAAGAGCTACGACGCTGCGACGGTCATTTCCACGGGGCGCCGTCCTCTGCCGGTTTGTCATTTCACAAAGCTCTGTGTTGTGGCATGCAATATAAGTATAGTTGACTCGGATTTTGTGCCATTACATGTCATTCGACATGGGACGTGCCTTGGGATCAGAGGAAACTTTATAGAAACTCATTATAGCATTCTACGGTTATTATAGAGCGTCTGAACTTGAATGAGGGACCAAAAAAGGAGCAATAAATCACTTTGTAATTTAAAGATTTCAATTGTCAGTTCTCTACAATTTTCAGTGTCAATAGAATTCCACTGGTATAACTTGCATAACTTGTATTTTAATTCTTTTAAACTCGTCTATGAAATTGATCCAAATGTAATTGAGATAACCCCAGCCACTACTCTAGCTTCTATTCTATGCGACTTATATATATCTAGATATAAAAAGAGTATTGACCTTCAAAGGTATCTTTTTCTACCTTCAAAAGTCTTGGGCTCAACTCGGTCTCGGCCTTCAAAAGTCCTGGTCTCGTCTCGGAATCAAGATTTAAAGAGTGAACTGTACACACATCTCTGTCAGCTCTCCTCGTGAGTAAAAGCTACTTGTCGTCCTTCTGGTTTGTTCTATGTTGCATGAACCTCTTAGTCTCTTAGTCTTAGTCTCTTAGTTGTGCTGCTTTAGGCCTATTGTCTTGAGCTACACAGTCTCAGTTTCAACCTCAAAGTCTTTGTCTCCGTGTTGATATTGTCTACTCTAATGCCTTGTTTGTTTCGGTCTTGACGTTAGTTACGTAGCAACAGCTTAATGATCATCATGTTTGGTCATCAGAGGAGAGTGCTACCTCAATCAAACATGCACCCACTTCAATCAAGCGTAACAATAGCGTAATCCATCCTCGTGTGACCGTCCATCATCCATCCCATCCCCGGGCGACAGCCTGCCTACGGAGCACTAACTTTGGATTAACGTCCAGCATCAATCCCTCCTTCTGTCTGATAGCCGCGCGACACAGCGGGACGCGTGCGTGTCAGTCCAACGGTTGTAGGAACGTCTTAGATAAAGTGATAGCAGGGCAAAGTGACGGGGGAAAGTGACAGATGGCAGCAGAGTGATGGAGGGGGCGGAAGGATTGTGTGTCACTAGGCTATAGTGCCAAGCGGAGTGGCGGCGTGTAGAATTTTCAGATTAAAGCGTATCGTTGCTTGTTGGATCTGTGTCAGCATCGTGACGGGAAGCGTCATGCTCCGGACATACGTAGCAATCGGAAAGAGTTGTTTTGTTTTTGTTCGGGAATGAAGTGGCTGTCATCAGTACGCGCCGTGTTAATGCGGGGCAGCCGCAGCGCCCCCGTAACACCGGTTGGCAGCCCGGACCTGCACTCCAAGGAAGACCTCAATGCCAAACAGGTGAGACATCTCACTTGTTTATCCTAGCGCTCTGCTGTATCAAGTTCCGACGAGAGTTTCTAAGAAAGAGATTAACCCCAAGGACTTTCCTAACAGTTTCAAACTCAAAACGCTCAAAACGAACTAGCCTTCCGTTACAATACAATGAAACGACATAAAAAAGAACATTTGTTTGACTTTGACACTCTCGCTTTCCTGCGCCCGCACTATCGTGTGGAAAAGCAAGCCAACTATCCTCTCCAACCAAAGAATTTGAGCATTATAGCCACATGCAGTTAAAAAAAAAAAAATCTGTGCGTTCTCAAGGTCTAAGCATTGGAAAGGAAGTATGGAGCAAGTTCAGAAGATAATGCTTGTTTGCTCTCACCCTGATCCCTTGCTGCACTGATTCCATCACAAGCTTACGCTACAACTACTACTACAACACAGAGAATGCTTTTAGCTCTGCCAATCACACATTGGAGAGCAGCGGTCCCCGAGCTACGGGCCACGGGCCGGATCCGGTCCGCTTCCGCAATTTGCCCGGCCCGGAACAATACGAGAAATAATATATCCGGGAGAGAAAAGTAGATGCTGTGGGAAACAATGCCTCCTGGTGGTAAGATGGCAAAGTGCTCGGCTTGACTTTTTAAACATAAATATCGCAGAGGATCAGCTTAATTGATCGAGGCGGCTAATATCGTGATCGCGATTAAAATTTGATTAAATGGAGGTATATGATGCCAAGAAAAGTGGATGGTAACTGCCATCATCAAAAAAAAAAAAAAAACACCCTTACAATGTATATTTAGAAAAAAGGCAGAAGCGCAATCCATTCCTATGGCCTGACTCCAATGTGTTGTTCTGCTAATAACTTGACATATCTCATTACAACTTCTGATAAAAGTGTTTAAACTTGGAAAGCTGCCCGTCTAATCCAAAACAGGCAACACGGCGGTGTAAACCGACACTTTTTAATGAGAATGAAATGTTTGTGTAATGACTGCGGCGGTAAAAAGGCGTCGCGGCAGCTATACGACGCGAGATGGGTTCAAACCTCATTTCCAATCCAGCGTGCGCGTATCCTCCCTACGTAATAGCAGATAACGGAGCCTGCGTTAAAGAGAGTCACTTAATATTTGCGGCAGGAACGTCCCTGACGTGATGATTGATGAATAGGTTGTGGCCCAGCGTTCGGCCTCCTCTTTCAAAGCCGAGTTCCCAGACCTGTATCTGAAGGCTCTCCGTCTCTAATATCAATAAAAACAGATGGAAACTAATTGAAACCATCCAGATGAAAGTTGTATTGTGAAGGAGGATAAAGTGGCTTTAGGTGAAGCACTCGAGAAAGAGAGAGCGAGAGAGAGGAAGTGAGGAAACAACAGTTCAACCTTGAGTCGCTCCTTTGATTTTTGGTTATCAGGCCACTTGCAGATAAGAGGGAAAGTTCTCCCGACAGCTGTGCGCTGCATAAAAGTGGGGGGAGAAACTTTTTGTGTTTTATCACAAGGGGAAAATGTGCCACCGGTCTCCTGCCGCTGTCAGCCTTTTTCGGTCTTAGGCATCATCATCCCATCAATGTATAATCACAAGCCTTAATGGAGGCAATAATGACATGGCCGCAGGTATTCAAATTATGTTGTGAAGCCGTTCTAATTTTTGTCAAATACTATCGTAAGCGCTGTACAATACAATTCCTTTTTAAAAAGCGCTTAATTTTCCTCATTGCCAGCGTTGCAATGTAAGTTGTAATATCACCATTCACCACCAGATGGCAGATGTTGTTCAAATAATTGTGTGCGGTTACCCCATATTTTTTTGTAGACATGGATATTTTCTGTTGGAGTTGTTGTGAAGAAAGTGTGAGTTCTCCTGCAGCTGGGTTCAAGAAACTATGCTTGTTATCAGACTTTTGCAAAGTTTGCTGAATATTTGAATCTGATGGGGGTTGCGTGGAAAACAGGCTCTCGAGTACCGGACTTGGGCCTTAAGGGCAAAAATGGCTTTGGAACCAGGACCGACCCAAATTAATAAATGAGGAGCAGATGGGGTATGATTTTAGTCCAGTAGGAGATTGGTGAACTGTACACACATCTCTGTCAGCTCTCCTCGTGAGTAAAAGCTACTTGTCGTCCTTCTGGTTTGTTCTATGTTGCATGAACCTCTTAGTCTCTTAGTTGTGCTACTTTAGGCCTATTCATAACGACATAGTGCAATAGGCCCGTTGGTTTCTTGTTTAGCAGTTTTGTCCCATCCTTGAATGTGAATTTTTATGCAAAAGAGCCTTTTAAGTGGGTACTTTGATGTGTCTGTAGCTCTTTAAAACACCCTTTGAAGAATCTATGATATGTGATCACGTTGCCAAATCCAGCAAGTGAATGTGTGGTCCTATGTGCTCCCCTCATAGCACTGATGAAAAATTGTGACCCTCTCCAGCATTTCATTCGACCGAAACAATATCATATTTTTTTTTTTTAAATTGAGGTGGAATCATTGCTCATTTCAACAAGAATGATGGAAGCAATCGCCTCGACTGTCGCGCCTTCTCACTCTGTTGCCACAATGCCCTTTTTCTTCTCACTTCTTTTCATTAGCTTTGGCAGAACTTTGTGTGCATGTGCCAAGTTTAGGAAGAAAGCTCGCAGCTGCTGATTGCTCGCTCAGACTCCCCTCACTGCCTATCAGTGTGACCCCCCCACCCTACATCTTGTTTACGTGATATGACTGACGACCTGTCGTCACTAATTTGTCAAGGAATAATGCTTTGTATCTCAGCACTAATATCTGAGCCTATGCATGCCATTTAGTCTAAATTGGAACTACTTTATGCGGATTTGCTTTTGTAAACGGAACTTCTATTTGAGTGCTTGGTCAAATCCCCTTAAGACCGGGAAAAACATACATAGAACCATTTGGGTTCCAATATGGGGGTCGAAAATGAGGAAGAAAAACCCGACGTGCTCAGGGAAATATGTTCATTAATCTATGATGGTTTCAAATCAAGTGTGTTTTCTCCCAAAATTTGACAGCTTAATCGATCACAGTAGATAATTCTGCGGTGTAACTTTCTCTATTCCCGCCTGCCTTCATTAGAACAAGTTCTCCAGCCTCAATATGTTCTTCACGGCCTAGCCAAAAGCAGCAGCAACGCTTCCAAATGTCTTCAAAAGGTGGCAAACTGCACTTGCCGTCTCGTGTGCTCCCTCAAAAGAGGAAAGAGTGACACGTATTATTTTTGGAGTTGCCGAGGCATAGAAAAATCATCTCCGCGGTGTGTTAATATCACGCTGCGTTCCTGTGAAATTGCGTGAGAGAGAGCTCCTGCACCCGCACTTGACCAGCATTAGAGCGGCTGGGTAAATGAGAGAACTTTATGCGCTTCCACACTTTTGCCGTCTTAATGCTGAATCATATCTCGCTCCTCCACATTCCCGCCTTGTGCGTGCTTTAATTTGCTCCTCGCCTTGAAAAACTTTTTACCTCATTTTCATTTTTTTTTTTTAACCTGAAACTACCTCAAACTTGGTTCATTTTACTGGAATGTGAGAGTGAATACATTCAGTATTTCTTTGTTTAAACACAGTCCTTCCTCACTACAAAATGTGATATCAACAGCAGCCAGAGGTGGCGCCAAAAACTACCGAATTGAATCAACGGGAGACATCATAATTTTTGCATGATCCTCTCCGTTTTAGGAATATTACTGGACTCGCACGGTGGTTGAGTCTGCTCGCTTCTTTTCTTGAAAATAATGCCTCAGCGGCTGTTAGCTGTACTCGATGATGTCGGCCCTGTAGCTAAAAAAAAATTAAGTTACCACCTATAGGATGCACCCATACTTTTGGCCTTCATTTTTGGAAAAAAGAAGTGTGTCTTATATTTGGAGATTTACAGTAAATCCGTTCCAAAAAATGTTATTTCAAGTGCGGCCCAATCCCAGCTGATCTACGGATCGTTACCGGGCCGCGGACCGGCGGTTGGGGACCTCTGCCCTAAAATACATCCCCAGATCTAAGAAACCAGGATTTAAAGTTGAAGTTACAGTAGTAGCGTGTAATTATCTCTGTCAGCTGAAAAATGAAATACAAAAATGTACATCAGAAGGAGGAGGAGGACTAACTTGAGGGGGGAAAAAAAAAGCATCACTCATAGCTGGGTTTGGAATGCTCAACTTTCTCATGCTGCGTTACTTAACCAGCTCGCCATTATTTCGAACGGGCGCGCTCGAGGCGGGCCAGGATAAACAGCAATACGCAGAGCAGCGCCCCAGCACCATAATCACAATCATATACAAGTCGGCCAACTGCTTATTATAAGATACTTAGAACGGAGTGCAAGAACAAGCAAAATCACTTTGAAAGGCTTGACTTGCTCACTGACAGATGTGCCGCGGAGCAAAAGACAGCTGTGGCGAGCAAAACTTATTTTGCCATTTTCAGCAGTAAAAAAAAAGGAAATAAATAAAATAATAATACATAAAAATGTAATTAAAAAAAATCTTCCCGACAGGTGGGAGGCGGCATCACTCTGCCGGAAAGGTCACTTGCCTCATCGGCGCTCAGTCAGCGGTAATTACGCCGCGAAGAACAAACAACAGCATATTTGTGTTTGCGTGTGCTAAAAATGCAAATGAAGTGCAATGGAAAAAGGGGAATATGCGGCAAGGCATTACAACGACTCCCTAATTTGTTTTTTGGCTCATTAGCGCGCATCTTCTCCAGCACGCGGTCCTCACGACTAGATTAGAAATAAATTGTTTAGCCCTTTAGCGGCAATGAATGAAGAGTATAATCACAGCTTGACGTGCCACGGGGTAACTGACATATATGATGACTGCATTTCCATCGGCGCAAAGCGTCCATATTAATAACTCGGAAAGCCATCCGGTTGAGACTAAGCCTTTTCATCCTGATCGTCGCCAAACTGCCCCCATCTGGAATGCAGAGGAACCAACATTTATTTGAAGCCATTTTCAATCATTGGAAATGCAAAAATTAAAATTGCTGTCACCCAATTTAAAATTTAAAAACATATTACTTACCCTTGAAAGAGATATTGACCTAACTCAGGCTTTTTTTTTTTTTTTTTGATGACTTTCAATATGCCACACTGTCATCCCTTCTAAATGCTTTCTTGATTGAAAGATACATCCTATTAGCCCATGTCAGGCTCATTTACTGCCATTAAAAATAGGAAATGATGTCAGTTTTGGGCACATTGATCACCTGATGTTTTTATCATGCATTCCCCTAATTTTTGCACTAATCCTTTTAACGGCAAATCACACACGGGGTGCAATAGAAACTTTTGCGATTACACCCCAAAACCACCGTGTGGCGCTAGCTGCCAACTTTTGAATATTTACAAGCCTTTCAATGACTTCGTTGATTGGCTTAGCCTGGACTCCCATCATGCAAAAGTCTTAAAAAGTCGCAGTACTTATTTTATTTTGATAAATATAGAAATATACATCGCAGTTACACTTATATTTTTTACTTGCTTGTAGTAAAACAATAGACTTGCTAACACGGACCTGTGAACCTTGAGAAACCTCAAAACATGAACAAAACGCCTCTGTTTTTCTGGATTTGGGTTCCTTGCGCTGCAAAAGCTCTTTGGAATGCATTTGATTGGACTCCTCATCCAACAAACTGCGCAACATTAAAAGAGTCAGACGAGGCGCGCTCGGCCGCCATTAGATGTGGTGCGCTGCCGGTATGGAGTTACTTGACCACGGGGATAGTCAAATTGAGGACTCGGCGTATCGCGTGACTGTAAAATGTTATCATAACGCGAGCTGTCGTACAGAAGCCCGAATGATGTCCTCTGACTCGTTGGTGTTGACAGTGAAAGAATTTCCTTTGACTAGCTTGAACAAAATACTGTGAGAGCTCGGGGGGAACGTACAAACTCCACGCAGGAACGCCGGATTTGAACTCGGGTCCCCGAACTGTGAGGCGGACACGCTAAACAGTGTTCCATCGTATTGAGGTATTGACAGGTAAACATTTTTAAGCATTTGGCCTACATAAGCTACTAAACATTGTTTATTCATATTGGTTTTAATATTTTTTGAAATGCATGATTTTTGTTCAATTTTTCCCAGTATATTAGCTTACGCATGTGCGTACCCCATTGCATTTTGAGGAAAAAAATGCAGGACTTACTAATAAAAGAATAAAAATGACAAATAAGTGACGCTTAGGGCCTTTTTTTAGATGTTTTAGTGAGCCTGAAGTACAAAAATAAATAAAATAAAATTAACGTAGACTATTGATGACATCCATGACGTTTCCTTATGATTGCGCAACAAATTTGGTAGCCTTCAGGCCAGTTTGACTCACTTTTTTTTATTACTCTATGTATGATATATTGGATTATTATGCACTAATGTAATTGTTACCAATAATGTAATTTGTTCCCATTTTTGTTGATTTTTTTGTTTAATATTATTCATTTAAAGGCTTTCGGTGCATTTTTGCTGGGTTTGGAACGGATTAGGCTATATACATGTAAGCGCCTCTACTTAAGAAAAATTCACATCATGAAATTACTTCCGTAACGAATCATTTTGTAAGTTTATTTGTGATGACAGACTAGCAATTCCTCACATTTTTGGTCCTTCACCGTGTTGTTTTGCAGTAGCTTCCCCTCAGCAGAATCTGGTGGGGAGTTTGTTTATGAAATTAACATTCCTGGCCCACGATATAGAGGCACACACGTTTTTTTTTTTTTTTTTCCCCCCCTCGCTTTCGCTATCATCGTGTTTGTGGCAATTTCACAGTCCGCCGGTCAAGCGCAGCTCTCACCAGCCGGCCGGACTGGATTTTTACGGCTTTTTGCTTGGACTTTTCAAAGCGGGGATGTCATTTTTTGATGGGGTTTTTGGCCTCTCCTTCCAACAATGTATCTCCTAGTTGAAGCGGCGGCCAACTCTGCTGTTTTACTCAAAACTCCGAGAGTATTCAATTCAACAACGGTCTGGCTTTTGTTTATGTCTCCCTTAAAAGTCGTAATCCCACCATTTTTTTTCCTTTCTGATTTATGGGAAGATCTGTCTCAGACTCCATTGTTGACGCTAAGCAATTCCTGTTTTTTATCCACGACTGCGCACGTTGTCATTAAACAGCCATTAAAGGTTATGAACAGAAGCGAGTAGGAACAAAACAGACGGTAAAAAAAGGGAATGCGTATTGATAAGGTGATGTCGTCGTACTGCTATCTCTGCAGGCAAGTGCGCACGCATGAATATTTCTGGAGTCACCGAAGCACCTGATTTTTATTTGCTGGCAAGCGCCGTCACTTCTGGGAAAGTCTTTGCTTCTTGTGAACCTTTCCCTTCCTGTGATGAATATGAAAAGACGATCCAACGGCAAAAATATTCATAGGGCTCACTTTCGGGCTGGAGTTCTGTTGCGGGACGGTTTTGGCAGCGCGTCGTCTGGTCCTCCTGTTCTTGTTTTTTTTTTAAATGGAGGAACTTGTATGAACCGAAACGGTGGAAAGACGTCATTGGCATCGATTGTTTCAATTTGCATTCTATTGTCTTATTCTTGAGGCAGGGCCTACCTCCGCTAGCTTTCGCAAATGAAGCCTGCAATTATTTCAGTTTTTTATAATATTTGGAACAAATTAGCACTGCAACTAATGCTTATTTTAATCATTGATTCATCCCTTTTCCGAATGCTTCATTTTGATTCAACACAATAGTTTCACAATGATTATCACCGATAACGATTGATTCATTTGATTATCGGTTGCGCCTTTTGACTGAATCTACGCGGTTTCAATTGGCTCCACTGACCCGCACCGAAGCCGCAAAGTCGTTAAAAGTCATACGGGCTCATATTTGTCACAGAAGTCGTGTAGCACTTCCATTATGATGGCACACCGGCCCGTGAGCCGTCGCGCGCCAATTTTCACCGCTGAGTTATGTGTCATTTACAGCGCGGTTATAACTAGGCGCAGTTCAACGCCGCTCGCACGCCTGCAGCCAGCGGAAAGTGTGTCCGCCGTGGTCACACACACGCTCAGAATGGCATTTGGTCCAAAAAGGGGGGTGAGAGTAGGGGGGCGCTTATAACTGATTTCTCCAGGCCTTTTATAGCCGCGTGCCCACGCGCCAGTGCCCACCCACTGTCGATGAAGTGTCAGCAGGCAGCATCCCAAACAATGGCCCCGTCAGGCCCTTGAAAGCCAGATTAACTCCCCTGACCCCACTGTTTGGGACTTGGCAGGCCCGTGGCGGCCTGTTTGGGCACGCCACACGAGCAGAAGACCTTAATTGGACAATGCGCGAGCAGTCGCTCGCCTCTCTTAGCCCTGTTTAGTTTTCTTCTGTGACGCAAGCGGGAGTTACAAGAGTCACGCTTTAACCCTTTCACTACCAATTCTTTTTTTTTTTTAAATATATAACTTATGGCATACTGGTTTATAAGTCTAGGATACTCGAAAAATGAGTTAAAAAATTCCCACTTCCATTGATTAGGTCTACAGTTGCATATAATCAGTATACATGAAAATACCACCGGAACTGTACATCCCATAGAATTAGGTACTTGTACAAAAAAAAAGGGTCATAGGAGTGGAAATTACTTTGTTGCCAAACACAAACAATCACAATAATAATAATAATAATAAATGTGTACCTATATATACACCATATAGTCCTTGGAAATGTTGCTTTCCTAAGTTTGAGAACCCGAGTTAAACAATAGTTATTCATTAACGCCATTATTCAAATAGTTTCCGATGAATTTGATCATCGTACACAGCTCTAGGTAGAGGTTTGATAGGGGGTACGGGTGTCCAACTCAAGGCCCGGGGGCTCAATCCGGCCCTGCACATCATTTTATGTGGCCCACAGAATGCTGATTTGGCTTCAATTTTCTGACCAAACGGGAAAGGGAAACGACCACTTTTTGTTCCCGATCTCCCTTTTGAACAGTTTTTACCGGCCTCCATTTGTCTGTGACGAACTTTAAAACAAATTTGACTTCACAGTTGTTCTGACAAAAATCTATAACTACAATGTGTCCGGCGGTAAAAATGACTTTGACACCCCTGATAAAGCGTTCTGAAGGCTTGCTAGGGGCGCGGGAGGGGCTTGTGGATCGGCTGCCGCCAGTCAACAGGATGCGGAGGCGCCGCAGTTCGTGTCAGAGGACAGGAACTCCCAGCGGCCGGCGTTGTCTTGTCACGCACATCCAATCGCCGTCTTTCCTCCTCGTCCTTGGACCTCTTCAAGAAAGCCCCCGAATAGTTGCTTCATGGGTCACCACATACAATTAGACGAGTCCCTCTCCTATGCGTGCCTTTCTCCTCCTCAGCGTCACATCAATCAAAGCATAGCAAAGATCGCCCGCAGCTGTTTCGTCTCGTAGTTTAAAGCGCGCTCTATGGCTGCTTCGTGTTTACGGGGAATCTTTACAAGCGAGCTAACGTTAAAGATAATGAGATGTTGCGCAGTGGATGCAAGCAGCTGTACGTTTGAACGCGCGTCCGCAGAGTGGCGCGGCATCGCCCTCACATCTGGGCCTGTTGACGCGCCGCCAGCAGCCCGAAGGCGCTTGTTTATTTTGTTATTTATTTATTTTCCCTGCGCACGTCCCCTTTCATCAGACGGCGATGTTAAAAAGCTGACATTGGAAATGCGCCTGGGCGCTAATGAGGGCCAGTTCGAAGAACCCCAGATGACGGCAAGATGTGTTTATCAGATGAGCAAACAAACAAGCCGTCCCTATTTACGGCCCGCTAGTTGGAGGTTAAAAGCCATGTGTGCCTTGCCACACATTGGAAATTAATGAGGCTTAAGCTGCGTGCTTCCTCCAGGGACGCTCAACGCTTAGGAGCTTCAAACAGGCTGCTCTACAGGTGTTTACTGTACTACTCCATGAATCAGGATTTCTTTTAACATGGCCAGTGGTTTTTATTTATTTATTTAAATCCTGCAAAGTGCCTTGAACGGCTTATGACAAGCAAGGTAAAGCTCCAGTTTTCACGTCCGCATGCGTGAAGATGTGTGCGCGGGTGGTTTAGCATGGAGGAGCCAAAGGTTGATTGAGGTGCAGGAATGCGTGTGCATGCGTGTGAGAGATAGTTGCGGGAGATTGTGAGTGAATGGGTGCTCCGTGTGTGTGCACGCACACTGTGAGTTTGCGAGTGCATACGTATGAAAGTGTGAGAGTGTTTATGTGAATGTGAGCACTGCATTAGTGTGTGTTTGTGTGTGTGCTTGTATAGAGTTAAGCAACTGAGAGCGTATGTGAGTTGGCATTTTGTGTGTGTTGCATGGGTGTGTGAATGCGTGTTCTGAGTGCGTGTAAATATGAATGTGTGAGTCTGGGTGAGTGTGTGCAAAAGAGTGTGTGATATTTGTGTGTTTGTGAGTTGGCTGTGTTTATCCATGAGTGTGTGCATGTGAATGCGAGTAAGAGCGCATGTGTGTGCCATTTGTGTGACTCAGAGAGCGCTCGTGTTTGTCTGCGAGACTAAGTGCATTCTGTGAGTGTTGTGTGAGCTTCTGTGTATGTGAGAGCAGGTGTGTGTGAGACTTTGCATGTATGTGTCCGTTAGTGTACGTGCAATTTTTGTGAGTGCGCGTAAGTGATTGAGCCTATATGTGTGTGTGCGAGCATATTTTAAACAACGCGAGGCACGAGTCCCCAAAGTGAAGGGGCCCCCTTTTTGTGATGTGTTTATTTTGGTTTCCATGTTGTCAGCCATGGGCTGAACCGTGCTGACGGGCCCAGGTGGATGTTGGACTATCTCTCTCCTCTCCCATTGGGGGATTTGATTGTGTTGCGCTGGGAGGGCACAAGGTGTTTGAACCCCCTCCCTCTTATCTCCAGCACCCCTGGAGTGTTTGTTTTCACAGTCACGGTCCAGAAGTCACGTGACCTTTCATTTGGACACCGCTCCACTCGCGCAGTATCGCACCAGAGCATGTGGAACAAATAATAAACTGGATATTATTGATTCCAGGAGGTGCTCGCACTGACCGGAAAACTGCAAATAGACACGTTTTGTTTTGCGGAGCGTTAAAAATAACACGGGAGACTATCCCGTTTCGTGAAGCGCTGCTCATTCTTCAACTCACCTTGCGGTTATGATAACCAAGCCTGCTCGCCCGCTCCTTTTGACTTTTCAACTTCGGCACAGTTGGCTGTGACATTTTGTTAGTGGGCCGTAGCGGCCAAGCACAAAGGTGCTGACTCGTTCTTCGCGCCTTGCGTAGATAGAAGAAAACCCGAGATCCGCATCGCTAATGTTGACTTTGGATCGCTTCTCCGGTATTAAACAAGGACAATCGGTGCTGTGTTACCCAGCCGGCTTCTTGCCCCGTCTCAGCAACCGACGTCCATTGCACGCGGGTCGTTTTCTTCTCGTCTTCGGCGGAAACCCGTCTCAGCGACCCGCCGGGATGGGAGCTCGTCAAAGGCGGCTTTCCAGACAGTCCTGAGAGGTTGGACGCCGGCCAAGCGGGCCCCGATCCCTGCCGCGCCACAGGCGGCGGCGCGGAGAGACAGAGTTGGACGCCTGCCACCCATTTACGTGCTGCCCTGTTGTTTTAGGCCTGTCATGATGGCCCCCGGTGCATGATTGGAAACACGTTGGAGCGGGTGCCACTCCGGGTCCTTATTCGGGCCACTGACTTTTGAAGGATTGTTGATTATGACTAGGATGCGGCAGGGATCCAAGTCGTTATCTCGGTCCAAGCAATAACGTCATTTGTCCACATTTTCTTGTATCTCCTCGTCTTTTACTGTAACCCTGAAGCAGAAATACCAAGCTAATATATTTGATGCATGAGCAACCATTATAGTTACCAGAAATAAGAACGGGGTGTTCATCACAGATATAGACAGCACTGTTCTATTGTGTTCTTGTTTCAAGTCTTAATTTAGGTCCCAGCAACTCAAGTGGGACTGCTCCAGATTCATCTGAGCCGAAAGCGTGGCTACTTGCAGTCCGAGTGAGACAGAGTGATGTCCAGTTCTGTTCACAGAAGCAAACCCGCTCTGTGAGGTCCCCGTAATCACAGTTTTGCCGAGCGCCGGTTCTCCCCACGAGGAATTCGTGTCCCCTTGAACTGCTCTGGCCGTCTTTGCGGCACGCTGCTGACAGTGCGAGTGAGCGAGGGAGAAGGGGAGGGTGGAGAGTTTTCTTGTGGGAGGAGAAGGAGGAGGGGGTGAATTGGAGGAAGAAGGAGTAGCCTTCTCAGTTTCTCTATGTCCTGCTCGCTCTGGGCCACAGAGTGAGCGCAGTTGCTTTCCTCTCACTCTGAGAGGCAACTGCTCCCCTTTTTTTTTTTTTTTGAACATTCTTTTTTCTGTTTTTTTTTTTTTTAATCATCCAAGCATCCCATTCATCTTGGTTCCTCAGATTTCCTATCACGGGACACACGTGTCCCTCTCTTTTGTTTTTGTTTTGGAAACGGAGGTAAGACTACCATGCCGGTAGTTGGTGTGGCCTCCAAGCTCAGGCAGCCCTCCACGGTCAAGCCGGTGCACACCGCGCTCCCGATCCCAAGCGCCATCCGGGCGCATGGCTACATGGCCCGGCAGCAGGAGCTCAAAGCCAACGATGGCATCCCGCCGCTCTCTTGCCAGCTGTCGGTTAAGTCCGAGTACCAGCCTGCCAGGACACCTGAGGGAAAATCCAAGGCGGAAACCGAGGAGAACAGGATATGCAAGGTTGGTTTCCATTAGCGAATCTCCGTAGTGAAGACCAGTGAGTTTTCCTTGTTGGGTTGAGCAGGTGCATCTGTAGCTCCGGCAGCGGGATGACTCACTTTTGTGATGCTGTTTGCCTTGATTGGACTGGATTACCTCATCCTGAAGCCCTGTCGGTATCTGTGTCATTCGCTGGAAACAGATGATGCATTTAGTCAAGATCTTTCGGATCACTGACAAGTCAGGTGTAGTGTGAGGAGGGAGATTAGCATTTGCTTTTTCTTACTGTTGTTGTCATTCTTGATCGGTCTGTGTCACAGGAACACTATTTAAGGATCTGTTTTTGTCTTGGAGTCAAAGGCATTCTTACGCTTGTCTGTCTTGTCTCTGGACTCGACCCGACAAAGTCTTGGTCTTATCCCGGTTTCGATACTTTCTCGTCTTGATATTACTGGTCCCTGTCGGCGTGGTCTTGACGACAACACTACTTTCCACTAACTGACACTGCCAAAAGCGTAGTCTTAAGTCACTTAAAAGTGTTGCAACAGACCCACAGCGAGTTTTCCCTGCTGCACACATGATTGCTTTGCTTTCTCATGCTCAGGCAGAAGAGGCGTGGCCAATTTTCAAAAATCCCCGCCGAGTTGTTTCACCTCGGCACTAGCGGTCAGAGCACAAACAAAATCCAAACTGGGCCGTCCTCCTCTTCCTCTTGACGTTTTAAGATGTCCGGTAGCAAACAAAGCAGCGGGTTCCTCGTGACCGAGAGGAAACGCGGGCCGGAGACATCAAAGCTTGGGTCAGCGCTCCCCAACCTGCTTCTAAATCCTCACAGCATGGCTGAGACTGACTCTGAGCTGGGCAAGGGGGGGGGGCTGTTTTATCATTAACCTGCTGCTGGGGAAAATATTCACTCGCCGCTTGATCGCATAATTCCTTTTATCTCTTTTTGCTCTTCTACGAATTAGTTGTAAGTTTGGGAATACTTTTCAAGTATCGATGTTCAATCAAGAGAGGTTGAGGAAGGATTTATATTTGTTTCTTCGGTGTGATGATGTTTGCAGAGGTCTGCGGCGGGTCTTATTCTATCATTCAAGATTTACAGGAAGTGCTTCTTAAAATGCTGGAATCGAAGCCTATCTTGGACTCGTGTTCCAAAATGTCCCCTCATGTATTTCACAGACACCGTAAAAAAGTTGTGGCAACTTTAGGAGGAAATGCATAGGAACCAACTGCAGGGGTGCAATTAAACTGTCAAATGAGATCCATTTTTTGGCACCGTTCAAACGTGAGCTGTTGTCAAAGGGATTACGCAAACCTTGCGCGTTGAGTGACAGCTAAACCCTTAGAATTCAAGTGTCTTCAGGTGGGTGTTTATTAAAATGTTGGCGATAGAAGAGCAAAAGAGCATATGTGTTTATTTCCTGTTTTGATGACTTCTCAAGCCCGTTTAGGGCATTTACTTTGTAGAACTGTTTACATTTTTGGACTGATTGTTGCTTTTGCACACTACTTGCATTCTTTGCCTGTCAGAAGCTCCTGTGCCAAGGAGATGAGAACAAGGGCCGACGTAGGCTCCTCCTGGTGTATTCTCTCGTCTGACAGCTCAAATTAGTCTCTAGCCTCTGGCGCTGCGCGGCGACGAGCCGGAATGATGAGCGTATCTGAGTTGACTGGGCTTTAATGGAGTGTCGGTGCCACCGCCCTCGATAGGGTCTGATCTTGTGCGTCAAGCGTTTTTAGCTGTCAGAATTAATGCCGGCATTTAATCAATCTGTACTTTAAATTTTCTTCTCTCGGAGCCAAGTCTCCTCAACTGTATCTAAGCTTTTCCGTCGAGTGCGTCTACTTTACCGGCGAATGGCAGCTCACGGCATACACGAGCCAAAGGCTGCTATTTCCGTTTGGCATTGAACGTTATCCTGGAACGGTGCTTGTAAGTGTTAAGCATGAAAAGTATGTTCTGAAGTGCCAGATGCACTCACCCCCTCACTTGAAAGCTTCCTGTTGATTATCTCCTCTGCTCCCAAGGGCGAAGAGCATATGCAAAGTCTGCTCCATCACTTTTGATAGTGAAATGATTGCGCCGGCCGACTCTGGATTCGCAGTAGGAAGGTAGACAATAATATAAACCCGATAGTGTGGGTAACATATAAACATCTCCTGAGGCCTTTATTTTCTATCGTGAGTACCCTGCGAGAGTCTTGAGCTTTTTGCACGCTGTATAATCCTGGTGAAATATGACTTACATGCATGGTGAACTATAAAGCAGACCCACAACTGTACGTATTCTGCAGAGAGTCCATGATTTTTGTCACATTTACTCTCAGCAGACAAGCAATTAGATGTTCATGTAGACCAAATCGTAAATCACCGAGTCCCAACCTCGTAGCCAAATTGAGTGTTTGTTTGAGCACCGTCCTAAAAATGAATTCCACCCGGCCGATGTGTATTTATTAGCCCCGTTGGAAGGCTTTAAGTGTCTGCATATGCCATTGAGTGTATTTGAGAAGTGTTCAATTTATGCATATGGGAGAGTGTGAAGAAATTCTGAATGGTAGTTGAAGCGACAGATTCATGTCTAAAGAAAACAACCAGTGATAGATTTATTGAGTCCATCATGCCAACATTCAAAGCATACTAGCACTGTCTCCTCTGGCTCAGTTGGGTCGACCCCCCCCCCCCTCCCTCCCCCCTCCCTTCTGTTTTAGTGGTTATGACACTGCTGAAATAACAGAGGCAGCCAGAGGGGGCCAGCTCGCTCCAGCAGAAGGAGGGGCGGGCAGGATGAGAACTTAATGTGTCACGGGTGGTCTGTGTTGGAAGCGGTATCTGGAACACAAATCACGGAGAAGGAGCGAGCGTCTCTGCGTTTGTTCTTCAAGACGGCGAGATTAGAGAAGGCTCTCAAATGGCACACGTCAACACTTCTGTGTCGGGAACGTGTTAACAGAGGAGTCAATCCACGCGCGTTGGCCCGACCCGCGGGTTCAAATATTATCCTTTCCAGGGCTTTGACTTCCATCTTAAAAACGCTATTTGATTCCCCTGCCGTGCGCGGAGACCGAACGGTGTTTAAATCTTGGAGCGAGAACACACAGAGTTGTTTACAGTAGAACCACACCGGTTAAAAATACCCTCCCGAAAAGAGACATAAAACCCGACGCCAAACATTCATTCCGAGCGCGTCTCGGAAAAAGAATCCTTGACGGCGCGCGTTTGTTTATCGTGTTCCAAAGTGCTTTCATTAGGGACGCTGTCATGCATTTGCGTGGCACCATGCTCCGTGATACAATGGATAATGGAGATTAATGCGAAGGGAAAACTCCCGCCGGCCTCTTATTATCTCATTTTGTTGTGGCCTGGGAAAAAGTGAACCGGATTGGACACGGAGCAGACCGCTTTTACGCTTACACTACGGACGCACAAACCGCTTCTGCTAGTTCATAAGTGTTGAAGTCCAGTCCTCGCGGGCTTGATTAGCTTATTAGCGAGGGGGAGGAGCTTGAAAATGATCCGAATCATTTTAATCAGGTGTGTTTGAGAGAACATGCGGGATACTGGCCCTCGGGACTGGAGTTTGAAAGCTTTTTTTGTTGAAAAAAGTGGCAATTACAAGCAATGTTGGAAGTTACCTTTGATAAGTATTTTCAAAGTCTGATTTTTTTTTTTTTTTGTCCTGTTGTGTAAAATTTATACAATTCAGATTGGAGGGATTGTGGGTTCAAATCCTTGCTAAGGCTTTTCTGGTTGGGAATTGGTGTCATAAACGGATTCCCGCTTTCTTCCTGTAGGGAAAAAGCAAGCGCATAACAGATCGGAGATTTCCCCATGTCAATCAACACTTTGTGTCTTCCTTGTTTTCTTAGCATTATTTCCATTCCTTTCTCAATCCCTGCTTTTTAAACCTAACACCCGCTCATTTGTTTCCGCTCTTTCCGATTGCCAGCATTCCTTGCCGTGTTTTTCTTTTTGTCCTCACTCCATTCCACTCCCTGATATTTTCCTCGTGACCTTTACCTGCACGCCACGTTTGTCATATATTTCCTAACTCCTTCTACTTCGTCTTTTCCGGCTGTCAGACTTGTTTCCTTTGTGATCCCGTTGCAGTGCAAGTGGCAAGGGGGGGGGGGGGGTTAAACACACACCTGGCCCAGTTCTGTCATTCCAGCTGTCAACTGTTTTCTGCCGAATGAACCACTCACCTTTTCTCTGTCATTGCCCTCTCCGGTTTATCCTGTTTCTAATCTATCGGTGCATTGTGCGGAGTCGTGAAGCGTGCCACAACACATGCTTACGCACTGCCAGTGTGTGTGTGTGTGTGTGTGTGTGTGTGTGTGTGGTTTTTAGGTATGTACGGAGAATGTCCGCTGATGTTTTGAATTAGGCCAGGGCCGCGGCTGCGGTATTGACTCACTGCTTTACGCGCCGCAGCGGTAGTAGGTCATTCTCCATCCACACAATTACTGCGTTCCTTTCGCACTTCGGACGGAGTTTCCTGCTCTGAGAAAACATTCATTTAGAGGCAAGCAGTTCCTCTCATGAAAGCACTAAATACGCTCCCGCTCATAAAAACCGAAGGGAAAACGAAACGTTCGCCGCAACGCAGTGAAGAAAAACAACAGCAAAAGTGACTAAGTGGTCGTTTGAAAAGTATTTCCTTCCCGTAAGAATTAAATGTTGATTCTTATCCACCGTTTTATATTTTCAAAGCCCGGAAACTTCAGACTTCATTCATATGAGCAGATCTTCATTTCTGTCAATTGGATGAATATTTTCAAGCCTGGCACCGGATCCATTGTTAGCCTTGCCCTGGGTACGTTTCAAGGGTTTAGCTGTGGGGAGTTTCTGACCAATAAATAGAACACAAAGCCACTCTTGCATGCAGATGCTTGGATGTAAAGCTGGTTGCGGTGGCCTAGCGGGTGGCGGTTTGTTTCTGCGCCCTCCCTTGGCCGGAGCTTTTATATTGGGCTGAACTGAAGCTTTTCAAAAGAGCCATTCAGACACATTATTACCCACAAAAAACTAACTTTGCCATTCTTCAACCCAGGGATTGCTCTTTTTCTGTTCATTTTACAGTTCCCATCCAAAAAATAACAATTTTGCCAGGATAGGCCAGAGCATTTCGTTTTTCTTGTATCGCCGAAGCGCCTTGTAACGATACTATACGTGATTGGTGTTTAAAGTCATCCCTGCTGTTTTGAGATCAGAAGAAGTCCCGTCAATCTTGGCCCGGTCTCTTCCTGGGTGGTTTCAATGGCGTCCCAGTGTGTGGTTAAGGGTTGTAAGTTTGTGAGTGGAACATTGTCAGTTTAGTCTCTTCAACCGGGGACTAGCATTCATCTGGATGGGGGAAATAAAACCGCATGACAGCTTCCAAGCATAAATATAGTGTATAACTTTGCCCATATTATATATTCTATGCAACCATCACACCATATGTGAGCAAAACAGGTCATGTCCCAATGTGAGAGAGAAAAAATATACAGCGTGGCTCTATTGCTTCCTCTGTTCTTCCAGTGCATTAACCTTGCCTATAAAGTGTGTTAACATTATCGTACGAACTGCCAGCTCTTGGACGATTCCTCCCTCCTCCCTTGGCCTCCCCACATGGCTAACAAAGTTCTGCCGTTTTGGCCAGAGTGCCTTTTCTCACAGGATTCGTCCCCCCACGCGCAACACGCACGTGGAATTTGGATTTTTTTTTTTTTTTTTACTGGCTATCGCCACAATAAAGGCCGAGTTTTCTTTTAACGGCCGTGGATTTCGCCGACGCGTCCTGTGAGGTATTCTGGAGCCCTTTTCATTTTCTCTTTCGACCTGTTGGCCCTGTCATTGAAGGCTTTGTACCGTTCCATACGTCCACCCACGGCCATGCCTCGCAGAAGCCTGCAAATCATTTATACCATTCGGCCTGTAAATCTCCTGGCTGTCTTGTAAAATATTTCTGGCATATTTAACGGAGTATCAGTGCGGAAGAAGAGACGGATTGAGTCCCTTTGGGAAGGTCACTGTGATGGATTCATCGTTTACATTGGTGGTGGTCTTGAAAGATACAATAGTACCATTTTCTTTTCAAATTAACGGCAAATTAATGGGAACGTCAAGCATGTCATTAGTGATGCAAGTTTTTCCAAGACATGTTAGAAATAAAACTAGCTTCTGGACCTGCTGAGTAAAATATGACTTGGCATACCACCTTCTATGTGTTTCCAGGTAAATACATCAGACATGGATGGCACAGCATTATTTTTTTTCATCCAAACAGTATTTCACAGGTGGTTCATCACTGAAAGAGTGAATGAAGACTTCCTATCCTTTGCTGTTTCATTTGTAGTGGCATATTTTACTCGGCAACTACAAAATATAGAACATTATTCTTTGATTTTCATTATTTTTGGCTACAAATGGCATCCTTAATGTCTATCCATTTGTATAAAACATTTCAGGATCAAATTCATGTATCATTTTTCAAAGGAGTCACTGCAACACAACCCCAAGTTACTTCTCGTTCCAATGAATTTGCCCTTAAATTGAAAAGAACAGTTCATGCCACCCTATTGAAAAGCACGGATCAAAATCGCAAGTGGCGCCCCCAAGTGCCTTCACGAAACCCCGTTTGAGAACCCCGACCGATGTTTCTTTTAGTTTCGTTTCATGTAATCATGCCTGCGGCGTTGTGAGAAGAAGAGAGCCTGGTGAAAGTAGTAGCAAGAAAGCTGCTTCTTTAATCATTTAGTCCTTGTGCATTTGTAGGAGTTAACTCGCCGCCGGATTGAAAGCAGATGCAGGCACCTCATTCAGGTTTCAAGCCGTAATCGCCCTCAGCATCTGGCTGCCTCTTTTTCGCCTTGTGGTGGGAAGGAAATGGCAAAGGCCGGGAAGGAAAAGTGCGAGTCTCCAGGGGGTGGAGAACTTGGAATAATGGTGTCAGTGGCTTTAGGTACCGAAATATTTCTCGACAGGTTACAATCGAAGTCAAAGCGTTAAGTGCATGAGAGCAGAAAGAAAGGAAGTGAAGTGAGGGTGGAGTTGGAAAATCATGCCAAAATAGTCCCAAGGGATTAGGTCTTGGATGGAGACTAGACCAGGTGATGAATTGGGGGATTCTTACCAACTGGAAGGCGTTAACAAAACACTGTAGCAGCATCTCATTCCAAATCTTTGTTGCGTGTGCGTTTAGTTAACGTTTGTTTTCTATTTTTTCACGTTCGGTGACGCACACGTTGTTCTTTCCCTCTGTGAAATCCGGCGCACGAGTGTCTGTGCTTTCTTTGTAAGAATGTTTATGATCATATGCTCAAAACTAGTTTGTTTTTTGATCCATCAACTTGTTACGATGAATAGCATGCTACCTAACGTTTGTCATTATCTATGTTATATATAACGAATAGCATTGGTAATTCAGTTATACGTTTGATTTAAGTGCCATCACGTACCCCGTTTTAAAAACTGGTGTGCTAAGTTAAACCAGCAGAGACCAGCGAAATGAAATTCCCTCCTCACCATTTGCCGCCCCATAAACTTGCTCAAGCACCCTGCTTGCCCAGCAATTTTTTTTTCCCCTCCCCTTTAGGCCAACATTTGATTAAAATCCTTCTATCCCATTGATTCAACCGTCTATTCATCACCGTACACGCGCGAATAGATTTCTAGAAATACGAAAGCCACGCGGCGAACATCGCCTTTTCTTCCACTCGCTCGTCCGGAGTCGGAGGTTGGCCGCTATTCATTTCCGCGAGCTTGACAGAGTCCATTAGTCTTTGGCGGGAGGCTTTGAGTTACAGTGTCTAGGGGGTAAGAATCCTTTGGCGCGGGCGGCGAAATTGTCTTGGCGTCTTAGTCTTAATAGACCCCACCCCAAAGAGGAGGGGCGGGAAAGAGGGCGTTACCGTTGGACTCGGACGTGTGGGAAAGATGAAACGCCTGACTTGGACGGAGACGCTTGGACACAGATGCAAAAAGGAAGAGGCCGACCTGCTTCTAATCCTTTCAATCCCTGACAGTTATCTAAGCATGGCACCTACAGCTGTACGCATCCAAGCTGGAGTGCTTGGAAATTGACTGTGGCGAGCGGGTCACACCTACGCCGTGCCCTTCATCAGTCTGTTGGACTTTACTTGGCAACCACTCGCACCGCTGCTCGTGGGACTTGCATAGTCTCCTGGTCAATCCCATAAATCTTTTTCCAAGGTAGGCCCCGGAGAGGGGAAGGAAGGGTCGAAAGGTTCGTTCCCACAGCCCGCAAAACCTCCACACGTTGACGGATGTCTGGAGGATGCTCGCCACACGCCCACCTTGAAGGCTTCTCAAAAAAGTAGATGACTAGAACGCAGCGTTATTCTTCTCGTTCTGAACAAGTTGAATGGCCGATTTTGCTTCTGTTTGAAAAAAAAAATGGATTGCTGCAAAAGTCGACATGTTTTGACAGTCTATGCCTTCAATGGGGTTTTTTTGTGAGCTTTTTCACGCATCAAAAGTATTTTTAGGTGCCGCTTCCCGTGATTTGAAGGTTATCCCACCTGTTAATATTTTGAGGCTTTATCCTGTGTAGTTTTTCATTACTGAGTGTTAAGAAATTTCTGACATGTCACCGCTAAAATGAAAAGGGAACATTTTAGCCTCCTTGAGTCACAAAAAAAAAGGTGACAGAATAGCGGATTTTTTCCATTGTCGTCCTCAGTTTTTCCCAGCTGAAGCAGCAGTTGTGGCTCATTTACCGCAGCGCGTCTGTCCTCAGCACTGGACATTTTGGCCCACTGTTCTGGCCGGGAATATCAGCCACTCAATGTTTTCCTTGGAAGTGGCAACAGGTCCAGCGAGCACTGGCATCCGTGTCAAGTGGTGTGCGAGCTTAGTGAAAGTTGGACAGACGAGGTGCCGCTTGACACGTGCGCTTATTTCACGGAGGCCGCGTCCCATCCAGAGGTCATGAAAGCTATAATTACGGTTGAAATATTTGCCCATATTTATTGATGGTCAGCATTGGCGGATAAAGCTTCCATCCAGTTCTTTTTTTTTTTTTAAAGCGCTGTACTGAATTATTATTCGTAGACTGTTCAGTTTACTAGAAACGTCTCTGCTTTGTGTCTGTCCATACAGATTCAGGCTGAAGCGAAATGAATTTCAGCACCTTATTTGGGGAATATACAGTCCAACGACATATCTTCCAAATGTGCAGTAAAGTTATTATTTAGAGTATAAACACTCAGCTGAATGCGCCGCATAGGTGTTGAATTGGGACCTCATAAAACTACAGGCCAGGATTTTAATCCCCCCCACATGGACCCTACTTTTTGCGGGTCGTTTCGTTGTAGTTTTCACGGTGGGAGGTCACGTCGTCCGACATTCTGGTCTCAATGAGCCGTAGAAAAATAAAGTTACTGGGATGAGATGCGGAGTTTTTGGGGGGCTGCGTGAAATATTAGGAGCGATTCAATGAAATGTATACAGCCAGTGTACCACATTGCTGAAAGAATGAGCGACAGAGCATGACCAAATACAACATTGGAGATCTGGCTTCACTCACCTTCTAAGCATGTTCCCAATGTATGTTCTGCAGATGTTGCTAAATCCTCTTTTGTATATATTGAAACACATGCCGCTCCAAGTGTGTATTATGTCGACAAAACATCCACGGTGTATGCGGAACAAAGAATTATTTGAAGAATATTAACTACTATCCACATGGAGGCTCAGTTTTAGCATTTTTAAAGGGGCAAACATAATGTTTTCTGTCCACATCTGATGCTAGTGGTTTTCAAACGGGGTACGGAAGAATCAAATTTAAAGACTTTTAAAAAAGGAACAGTATATTTTCAAATTAAAAGCAAATGGATTGGAACGTGAAACAACTTATTGCTAAATTGTGTTGTAGTGACTCAATTACAAGACGTTGTATGACTTTTTTTAAATGTTTTTTTTTTTTAATGATTTTTCTGGCAGACAAGACAGAAATGAAACAGATGATTTTGCATAATCTTATGAGTCAGACATGGATAGCACAGGACTGTGTGTGTGTTTTTGTGTGTGTGTTTGGAGAGCAAGTGCAGTTTGTAGCCAGAATTGATGCTTTGTTTTGTTGCCACGGCAACCCTGCATCAGCACCAGCCTCGACAGCAACAGTGAATATTTGATGCTACAAATGCAGCATTGCCGCAATTATCGTGTCGAAGTAATCTGATTATTGTTATGAAACAAATACTTGTAAATTCCTAACGAGCAATCTTAGCATAGCGTGCTAAATTTGCTGTCCGCGAAGTCCCTGGATTTTTAAATTGAACTCATAAAAATGGATATAAATAAAAATGAAGACTTGACTTCTATTGCCGTCAATGGCAGTCATTGAGTTCATGCTTGATGGTACCTGTAAGAAATGAGCAAGATCAGGACGTTTCTAACAGCTGGACTTTTCCACATCTTCCGCTCAAAGCCGCACTGTGATTAATGATCCGCATCTGGATAAAGTCAGCGCTACTATTGCAGTTTGTCCACAATAGAAATCGAAGCTGATACGTAAACACCAAACAGGAAGGAAAAACTGGCAAGCGGAGCGCAGTTTCCTGAGTGAAACGGAGCAGTGGAAGCCATTATTCCATTCCGTCCAACTTTTGCAGTCTGATGTTTTCTTTTGCTCCCGTTTGAAAAGGGAACAATTAAGATATACCGTGTTGGTCCTCTTACTTTGTTGCCGCGTCTTGATTTTGATCTCCCGTCCGGAAGCTCGCGGGACGCTTTTAGCGGCTTTGGCTCTGCTTGGAGGTCACGGGGGCTCAACCGGACATCTAAAACCACACACGCAACTAAAACCAGTCTGTTCAAGCAGATTGGACTAAAAGATAGCATGCTCTGCAAATTCCCAGCACGCCCAGATAGCTGCCATTGCTTTATTGCCGATGGAATGCTAACGCTTGCATAAAAAGAAAAAAAAAAAAAAACCCTGGCTGAATTCATAATTTGATGTTATTTGATTTTTCCCCATAGTCACATATTAACGCTACTTTCTGTATTAGTCAGTCATGGAAAGAAGTGTGGCTGCGGCTAGAAGAGAGAACAATTTAAGAGGCCGCTGTGTGATTTGTAGTTGTCAACTGTGTGTGTGTGTGTGTGTGGTGTCGTGGTGTGTCTGCTGGAGCTGTCTGCTTAAAAAAAAAAAAAAAAAAGACGCTGGGATGCAACTTGAGTTTATGGGCTTCGATTCTCTATCCAGAGCTCTCAGAAGAGCGTTTCCGAGAAGACGTCTGGAGGTGTATTTCAAAGGCAGCTGCGGAATGACATCAAGGTGCACCAAAGGAGATACCATGTTAGCGCAGATGTGGAATATGATCTCGCGGTGTCACTTAGATAAGGCGTGGCGTGCGTGGCGCTCGGGATGCCAAAGATCGGCCTCAAAGGCGAGCCGACCGCATCATGGTGGACCTTGACGTCACTCCTGACGTTCCTTCCACGCCGCGCGGCAACCTAAATAAACAAACAAAAAAATCGAGCGCCTTTGTCAGGGTTGGATGCAATTAAAGTACAATTTCCCCATCTCGGGTCCAGGATGTGGCTTCGGTTCGCCGCATCCGTGGAGGTTTCGTTTGACGAACCGGAATGACATTCGGGCAAAGTAGAGGTATCGGTTACGTCCGTTGCTACGTGAATTAACGTTATGGTTTAATTTAGCTTCCTCTTGATGTTTTTTTTGTTTTTGTTTTGCTTTTGAGCGCCTTTGAGTGATGTGGTAAACACCTTTTGGAAAAAGTAGGGAAATCCAATGATCCAAATTGTTTTATAACATTTGAAAAGAAAACACCTTTTCCTTAGATAACAGCTTTGCACATCGTGATATTTCATCCAAATAGCCACCTTTCACCCAGATAGCAACTTTGCATTTCTTGGTATTTTCTCATTTGGCTTTATGATGTGGATGACGCTGTATATATTGGATCGGTGGAATTGTTTGGTGGACAAAAATGTCAATCAAGACATATGTTTTATTGTTTGGATTTGTCAAAGTAGCAAGATAGCGCATTGCACATCTTTAATCTTTTCTCAGCTTTATGATATGGATAATGTCTTACGTCTCGACATAAGGGAGTGATTTGAGGCGAAATATGCAATTGTTTGACTTGATTTCAGAACCACTGTTGTCAAGCGGAAAAAGCCGTGCGTCTTGAAATCCGCTCGGGAACGTCCCGTCAAAATATCTGCAATCCATTAGCAGCCTGCACAGCTATCGAACGTAAACAGCACCTATCTCCCAGCCCGCCCGCCCGCGCGCACGCACAGATTCATTGAGCGCTGCCATTTATCTCTTGGGCTCTGTCCCATCTCCCGTAGCTAAAAGGCAGGAAGCAAATCACGATTCCGAGACCGGTTTAAAGGAGATAAGATAAAAACCGTAAAACACCCACTAAACAGACGCAAACATCCTCTCACCTACAGCGAAGGTGGTTTGGACCAACAGCAGTAGTCTGCTCATCAAATCGGATCCATTCCAGTTCTGATTGGTTCTTTCGCTTAAGCATGTTGTAAAATATAGGAAAATATGAAATTCGTTTTGTTATCAGGCATCTAAGACGTATGCCATGGGACTATAAATCACCTTATCTCCTTGACCCTATCTGGGCCTCCAACCGCATTCTCAAGATGCGCTTCTTCCAGCCTGCGGCCTGTTGCGATTGTTCTCCTAAACATGAAAAAAGACAGAACAGGGAGGAGGAGGAGGAGGAAGATGGCGCTCCAGGGAGAAGGAGGCGCTGACACGCGTTGGAGTTCATGAGAACGGAAAAGCCAGTCGGGGAGAGCACGGGCAAAGATCAGACCATTAACCGTCCGAGGAGTCCTTATTTTTTGCCGGTTGGCAACGCGCCCGAGCGTATCAAGCCACATGTGAAATATATATTCATGGTTTCAATCCCGCTCCTGGGTTCCGCATCACATGCTCGGACGATAAAGGATGTGAGATCCAGAGAGCTTGTCCTTCATTTTTCCCTAATTAAAAGTTTCCCGATTTTCGCTCGTCTCCTGTCATTTCCCGATCGGTCGGGAATCAAGCGCTCGCGGGCGGGCATCGAAACCGCCGGAGCCTCCTCCTCTCCGGGGTTACCTCGGCGACAAGCCACGCTAATCCACCGATGCTACACGATGGCTATCGCGCTCCCGATTCAATTAGTCGGGTCTGGTTGAGAGGAGATAAATGGCCTTTCCTATGACTCCGATATCCTAATGAGAGGGGATATGTTTGATTCTGTTCGGAACTCGCAATACAAGATAAGAGATAGCGTTAGCTTATCAGTGACATTGGAGGGAAGGAGATTAGTCTCCGAGCATTAGGGGAAATGTAACATGATACGCCGCTTAATGAAGCGCAACAAATGCGCTTAGCCTCGCTAGCGCTTTGTTAAATATGCAAAGAAAGGAGAAAATGGGAATCTGCCCGACGGCAGCGGCGTGCCAGTCTGTCACGCGCTTGCAGCTCGTTTCCCGCGTTTTAATTCCCTTTGACAATTAGGCGCCGACATCCCATTCATCTTTTATACGCTCATTGTGTTTACAGGCAGCCGTAATCTTGTTTTCAAGCTGCCGCCATTCCGGCGCTGACTCATCTCGCAATGTCAAGGCCTCGTTATGACTGCGATGTCGATGGAGTAGCGGGGTTATTCCCGGTTCATTTACGACGCGATTGTTCATTCATAATTTCGTCATTTGGGGAGGGGGTGGCAAACTCGAGAAAAATCTATTCCCAAGTCAACAGTAAAATCACGTTTTATATTTTTATATAAGTTAAAACACATTAGATTGCTGCTGATATAAATTTGGCAACAAGTTGCTTCATGTTCCAATTGTTTTTCTCTTAATTTGAAAAGCAGCATTCACTGTTCCTGCCACTGTTCCGATTATCAATCGGCTTCTTTAGCCTCTAAAAGGGCTTCGCAGTTGTCCGCACTCTCCCTCCCCCTCAGTCATCCCGGGGGCTTTACAGACCTAATGGCGCGTGTCGTTTTTTGAAGCACTTTGCCGTTGCACAACTTTTTCCAAGATTCTAACTGTCAAATTCCTAAGGGAGGGGCTGTGAGTGAGGCGAGGCAGCGTTTGCACTCTCCGCATCACCGCTAGTTTGTTTAACGCACGGTTGAGGGCAGAAGGTCGGGGCTTGTTGGGTGGAACTTCCTACTGAAATGCGAGCGAGTTCATCCGAGATCCCCCAACTTGCTCATTTCCGAGTTTAAAAAACGCGTGCGATGGTTTGCTCTGCTTCAATCATGTCTAATTAGAAAACTTATTGAGCAACCCGCCGCTGAAAGCTTCAATTTAAGGTGCGTTTGTTCCGAAAAAGAGCGCCTTTCAAGATAGGTGCGGGCCGGCCCGTGTTTACGCAAGGTCAGCCAGCGTATTTACCTGACCGGGCCTCAGGTCGCCGTGTCCGTGGGAAACGGCGTCCGTCACCGGTTAGGCATTGCGGCGGGTGGAAGTGACATGCATTCCTCACAGTCTCAATAGCTGCTAAATGTATTTTGCTAGGCTGCCTTGTGTTTAAGCGTGCAAAACTGAAACAGAAAGCCATCAATCAGTTTATCAGCTTAGCTAAGGTTTTGTATGAAGTATTTACCCAAAAATGTCAAACTTTCACGCGGAACTTGTTTGCAATGCAAACACCGATCCACTTTTTTTGTAAATAGGCCAGTTTTTGGACAATAAATACCTGTCTGTTTACATTTAAAATTCCATCTTACATTAGAGAAGCTGCTGCGCTTTGCTCAGCCTTTGATTGAAAAGTAAAATTGGCGGAATGTATTTTGATGTACTTTGCAGTGGAGTGTGATTACTTTGAAAGGCGACTTCAGGTGAGCCATATTCTTTTCACACGGTCGACCTTGCGGAGCGGCGCCGATCACGTTCCACTTCAGTGGGAGTCGGTGACCCGGCTGGAAAAAAAGAAAAGCCGAAAAGTGAAATTAGAACACCGGGAAGGACTCGGTGCGGAGCAGTTGCTCCTCGGAGCCAGTTGGGGCAATTACTGATACCGCAAAAACGAAAGGGCGCAGGTTTTCGAGGGCGCCGCGTGGCGAAAAGCATCACGTTGAGAGGCGGCGCTCAAAAGGATGGTAAGCGTTTCTGCTGGCGAAAATGACTCACAATGTTTGTGTTATTTCATCTCATTTGCTGCAAAATTCATCCGAAAGCCACGCGGAGAACTCTGGCTTTAGAAATAATTAGGGGGTTGCCCTAAAAGTAGTATTTTCCCAAAGCGCGGTCATATATTTTATCCAATCCACTATTTCTGTGAAGATGTCAGCCGGATGATGGATAGAATGGAAAAGTCAAAGAAAGAAGCGAGGAAGAACGCGCGCGTGAAGCGCACAGCTAGTTGCGAAATGCAATTTCTTTCTGTTGCTTCAAAACTGCCGCCGTGTGAACCCTTCGGTACCAGAGCGATTTTTCATTCGGGGAAACCCGAGCCGCCTGTTGATTTACTAGGTAAGGGTGGCTTGAGAAGCTCGGGCGAACCCCACCCACCATACTGAAAAGCACTTATGATCGCGGCGTTCGTTTCACTGTATATTTATACGCCGATTCCGCAGCTGCTGCGCGGCGAGCTCGGGGGGTCTGATTCCCTTTATGAAATATACGACTCGCTATCTCTTCCAAGAGGATGGGCTGGTTATATCGGGATGGTAAATCCACGCAGGTGTTAAGTTCTTATTTGCTGGGGTAGTCACGGAAGAAAGGCCGGGAAACAAACGGTAGATGATAAGATTTCAATACGCAACCCGGTAATAAAAACTGATGTCATTGAGACGAAGCACCTGAAATTCTCATCAACCGCCCGGGTCTCATGGGCCGGACAGGACTTTTCTTCTTCTTTCTGCATCCCACCTGGGTTCTTGTCTGGAGGAGGGGGGGGAGAAGAAAATATAAGAAGATGAATGGGTGAGGAGATATGATGCAGATTAGAGAAGGGACGGGAGGAAAGAATGAGTGGGAACAGCCCGCGGTGGGTGTGAAGCGGGAGAGACCGGGCAGCTTCGGCGCGCAATCAAAGCAAAGGGATTTGCAGCTTTTTGCAAGCGCCCGCGAGGCTACAAGAGATGGCGCCCAAAAAACACCGCTCGTCATCTCCCTTTGCACAGCGTGACACCAGGCCACGGAGATCCTCCTAGTCCTAACATTCAGAGCGCTTGTTTTTCTTTTCCCGCATCTTGGGAAAACATTGATTTTCTGCAGTGATTCATCCACGGCTCTTTACATAAGCTGCGGATTGAATATAGCGAGGCGCGTAGCCTCGGGGGTTGGCGTCAAATCTCGCTGTTGGTTCATCTTCAGGTTCAAGTTGCTACTGATGTGGTTGATTAGCGCAGATCGCAGATATCCATTCGTGCGAATCCCTTGTGAATGGAAACGCGTCATTTCAGGATAGCGTTCATAAACTTAAAATGAAGCGGCGCATCCGGCGGCCGTTCCTTTCCGGTAAATTTGAACATTTCAAACAAGCCGCTCGCCAATGTGCTTCTGGTGCGCGGCTAATTGAATCACGCTCTCCGTGCGTGTCCAATGGCTCCTGACCCGCGGCGTGGAACTGACAACGTAGTGTGCCGCTCGTCATTAACGCAAAGCATCGATTATAATAAATTTGAGGTAATCGTATATTTTCTCTTCTGTAATAACCGCCGGCTAGGAACATTTGTTCTCCTTCACTAGGCTGTTTGATATTCCCGGCGTTTGACCAGATACTTAACTCCATCTTGCTCTCAGCATCGCCGGGAAGATGAGTGTTGAAGGGAAGACGTTTTGTCCGTTTTCTTCGGTTTCTCCAGCTTTTAGCGCTTTCATCCAACCAGGGTCGCTTTTAAGTCTTGGTCTTTGGAAGATGTACATAAATGGCTTGATGTTTGCATGCTTTTTGCCACGATTGAGTCAGATTTGATGCTTCGCAGCCTGTTTTGTGCTTTCCGTTCCGTTGATTGACATGTTTTTGCAAACATCTCACGGCGGAAATTTGCGAGGTGCCACGAGGCCTCGGCGTCTATACATCACTTAAAACTAATTTACACTGACAGCGAGGACCTAAAAAAGCTTTTACATGTTGGATTGAATTTTTACTCCTCACTTCCTTCCATATTTGCAAACTCTTCACCTGCTGCTTGCTATTTTTGAAGGCCTGTTAATGCTTCTATTCACATGGCAAACTGGGGATGTTTTCCACGTTTTTGATTCTTCCTCTGAGATTTTCTACTTATCGAAGCGCCACACTGCAATTTTACATAACATAACATAACATAATTTTACATATAACACTCCTGACAGATATGAAACCTGTAAGTATGTGCCCGGGTGGAAATATTTTTGATGCAAATTGCGAATGGAGGTGTATCGTATTTCTCCGAGCACAAGTCGCCTCACTTTTTCGGTCTATTCGGGTGAATTTTACAAAAAAAAAAAACGCTTTGACGATCTATGCAATATTTTAGCCTCCTAGTGTATGCTTTTCCTTTGATATCACACATAAAAAAAAACAAAAAGCCCGAGTTTGGTTGAAATTTCCCCCAAGGGTTAATGTTATTCAAACACGGATAACTGTGTGTTTTGAGTTATGCGGTTTTAAATGGACCCTCCTAATATGGGGGTGAAAAATGTGACTTGTACTCTGAGAAATACGGTAAATGTCACCATCAAGTCTTTTCTGCCATCCAGTCCCACTCAGATTGGTTTCAAAGACTGTCATATTGACACAGATGGATTTACATTGAGGTCAGTCTCTTCTATACACACGTCCCTCGCGGGCTCCTAATTGCTGATTCGGGAGCGTTATTATTGGCTGAGAACGCGCCGGTGGTCAACATATTCCAAGTCCGTTTCCAAAGTTCCCATTTCAAAGCCTAATTTAGCAGAATAGTCAAGTCACTGGAAGATACTTTGCGGAGGGGTGACTTTTTTTTCCCCCTCAAGATTAGCCAACTCAACTTCTCCACAGTGTGTCCTTTCATCAATATTTTCGGACTCGCCCAGTCTACGCACGTTTGACTCCGAGTCCAGACGCAGGGCAAAGAGAGCGGGGAGAAAAAGTGTCCCATCCCAGACGCGTCGCCTTCAATCACTCTCGCTCCTCCGAGGGAACAAAAAGTTTCCTTCCGCCAGCTTTCCTTGACCCGTAGTCCTTCACGGGGGCCCGTTTGAGGGAAGGGGGTGGGCCGGTGCCAAACTTACCTTCACAGGCCTTTGACTCCAGCAGTGTTTTGAACCTGCTGTCACTCTCAAACCATTAGCAAGGGCTCATTAATAATGCCGCCAGCCCTTAGCGTCTTGTAACCCGATATGACTTATTGCTCACTTTGTGATCCCATGTGTAGAAGCTACACTTGTGTAATTAGGCACGCTAATGGACCCTTTGAAAAGAATCGGCGCTGAAGGAAAGGATGCTGTTAACACGTCATTCAAGGCAGACACGTTTTTCACAATTTCAAATGATTTCCAGGTGTTTAACTCCTCCTTGACACAGTTTCTTCAGTTTTTTACCAAACTCTGATTTCAAAACGGGTCAAATGTGTGACAAACGCACTTAAAATCGATTTCACTCGGCAGTCATTCCGAAATTGTAGCTACAATGTGCACCTTTGAATTGAAAAGTCAATTTTCCATAATATGGCCTTCAGTAGAGCATCTCAACTTTCCTTAAAGAAAAAAAAAAAACTCGAGGGAAAATTTTGATAAGCTTCTCCTGAGATGAAAGACACACTTTGTTCCCCTCAGAGTGAATTCTCATTGCCCTTGTTGTTCAGTCGTTGGAGCTCAACGGGACCTCGGCAAGCCCGGCGCTCCCAAGCGTCCTCAAGCTGTACGGCTTTGCCGACTAGAAGTCAGGGAGGATAAAGAGCAAAAATTCACAAGGCTGTGGAAAATCCGGGCAATTTGTCAGTAGGTCAAAAATAGCTGCCCTTGTTTTTTCTTTTCCTTTGGCTCCGACTGCAAATCCTGCAGGTTCGATCATTAAAAAAAAAAAAACTCTCTCTTCCTTTCAGTTGTCCCTCATAGATGGGACTAAAAGAGCCTGAATATGTTAAAAAGCCTGATTAATTGCGGTTCATGTAAATATATTGATGTAATGAATTTTTTTGTGTGAGGGGCCTGCAGTAAACTGCCTTCCAATGCTTAAGTTTTTACTCTGGTTACAGCTCATTTGAATCCTTCGACACACACCCCTTTTTTTCCGTCGGATTTGTTTTTGTAGCTGCTGCACTTGAAGCCAAGGGGCTCGCTCCCGCCGATCCCCTTTGTGACTTCTTGTGTCAGCGTCCATAGCGACCCGGAAGCGACAGTGTTGCTGTGCTTCCTGTTTCCAGCCAGACCATTTGAAGCCCCTCTAGTTCTTTCTCGCAGAAGAGGAAATCCTGACAGAGAGTCCTGCAGTTGACGGCTCCAAACGATAACAGTCTTAATTCATTTGAGTAGCACGTGCGGAGGTAGGGATCCGTCAAAAGCAAGCCTGACACGCGCGGCAAATATGTGTGAGTCACAGTCTGCTGGCGAGCGAAAGTGGGGGAAGACATCCAAGCCGGGCTGCCAGGGGGGAAAAAAAAAAAAAAAACGCATTCCCCGGACTCTCTGTGACTCAGCAGTCGTCACACGTGACTCAGCGGCCAGTCAGATGTTTAGCACATCCATGCGGAGATCTTTACAGTAAATTTCAAGGCTGGGAAGACCGCAGTCATTAACGGTTGCATAAGATGGACTTTTACTGGAAGTCTGGAGAGTCATGTGTTGTGCATGGGAGGTTAGAAAGCACAGTAGGTATTGTTTTTCACCTTGTTAGTCTGAGTGCGCGTGTCATTAAGTTCGAATGTGGAGTTGGACGCAACCTGAGTAACAGGTCCTTTTTAGCAAAAACAAAGGGAAAATGAAGGGGGGGAAATGTGGGAGCATTTTGGCATCTTGGTATTTAAGTAGCAGCAACATGCCTCACTCATTCAATGCCGTTAACGGCTATAGCCGTAAAGCTCTTTTTACCAGCTGAACAAATGTCCTATTGTGGGTTTTGACAGCCATAACATCAACAAATGCAGGGAAAAAAAATATATTGAGTGAACTGTTGTGCAACAGAAGTAAGCGCCACAGATCACCAAAGGTCTGCTGACGCCCTGGAATCGGACGACAGTCGACAGCACTATTAGTCGTCGCAGCAGCGAGGGTCGCGGCCTCAATTTCCGCTGATTTGCTCACACTCAGCAACATACGCATCGCCTGGCTAATAAATTCAAAGCTGCCAAGGAATGAGCGTCATTGAGCACTTTTCAATGATGAAAGAATTAGTGTAACCATGTACTGTACTTCTAGTAAGCATTTTTTTGGCTGGCAAAAAAAAAAAAAAGTGACATCAAGCTGTTATTTGATGATATAGTACATCGTTTACAGATTTTTTTTTTTTTTAGTTGAGGACATACGGCTGATAATGACATAAGAATAAATTGTATGTGTGATTTAATAAGCAGCAATGGTCCTTGAATGAACTATTGGCTTGTAAATATTCCAAGCGATTTCAATTGAATGGCAGCCGGATTCAAATCGGTGCAGTAGAGCCCTCTGCTGGTGTCTTTGCATATTACACTGAAGTGCTGCAGCGTTACAGTACTTGGTGCAAGATTTGTCTTCATTTTGTGAACAAGAATTGGAATCAGTAGCATATCCAAACTTTTGGTTTTTTAGGGAGTTGTGAGAATTGTGATATCCAATAACTTTACCATATTTTCATGCACATTATATCCTACAATAAATATGATAATAACTGTGCACGATGATTAAAACAGAATAAATAGTAACCCAAACATGTTTTAACCATATATACGTTATATATCTATATTACTATTATTGTGGAATATTTTATGATTTATTTAATAGTAATTTGTAAATTAAAGCAACACCAAATGGGCTAATATATACTAAAAAATGTAAGCAATTTATTCAAAATCATCTTTTTATGAGAACAAATCCAAATGTTTTGATCAAAAAACTCAATTAGAAAATGCTGGATTTACCATCCTGAAATAAGTATTCTTTTCTCATATTTTTTCCTGCTACAATAGATATTTTTCCTTTTTAGACCATCTAAAAGAATATATTTCTTATCATAAGCCTTTTTTTGTTTCTCGAAATGAAGTCTTTGCAGTGTTGCCCCCCCCCCCCCCCCCCCCCCAAAAAAAAAATGGTCAAACTGATTATAGTTTGACTCATGTTGATGGCTGCGGTCGTTTTTGATGATAACAATATAAGCGTGCGTGCACATCTGTTGGTTTTCTCACCGCGGCTGCCTTCTAATGACATGGTAGACGTCTGATTTATTTTGTGTTTTTGTTGGTGGGAGGGGGAGTGCGTCTGAAGAAAGCGTGATTACAAAGAGTTGCGAGACATCCGAGAATAGACGAAGCCCGGGGACATTTGCGCTACACTCATCGGCATCTTTGAGACTCCGTAGCAAGAAAACACAGTATTTTCCCTCTTGAAAATGCAGCATGTGAGATATTGCGCAGGTGAACCCGTACGTGTAACCGGCAATTAAATTTAAAATGTAGTTTTATCCTCGTCACTTTGTGGGTCCCCTTTGGTCCTTTTAGTGGTCAAAGTCATTGATTCAAGTAGGGATTGGTATTGCCTGTTCAAAACTTTCCTCTCAAAGTTGTAGGCTCGTCACCTGTCTCTTGACCGGACGTTTGTTTCATTTATGAATACTTTTGCGACAATTCTCACCCCGTACGCACCATCCTTCCTCACTACAAAATGCAAATTCGTTTTACAGAAAACCTGATACTTATTGAAGCAAAAAAATCCCATGAGGAGTAAATGATGTATACTGGAAAAATCTTTTAAAAAAAGATGCAAAATGTGTGAAATAACAAGCTCACAAACAATTGCGATGTAGTTGGGTAACACGGTGTTCAAAATCCTCCTAAAACGCAAACGCTGACGTGCAAAAATTGCATCTCAACGTCACAGATGCCTCCCTGGAGACCAAAACAACCAACAGAATCCATTTGAAGCGATTCATCATTCCTGAACTTTACATCACAAGCACTCTGTGTCTGATTTTAAATCCTGCCAGCAAACAACTGTTGGCCTGCTGAGTAAAGCGGTTCTATGAAGTAGCAGCCGTCCATCATCATCGGAAGCTCCTTAAGAATAACCTCATAATTCCCCGTCTGCTTTCTGTTAATGTATAGTCCGCCCTGAAATTCAAATGTGGGCCTTCTGTGCACTTTTCAGCAGTATATCGGGCTCTATCCATAAAAGGAAGCCGTGGGTTCAACCCAAATGATCATGTTTACCTCAATATATTAAAATAATACATCAGTTTTACTTGAGATGCTTTTGATAAAAAGTGCAGCATCACTGATCATGATCAACCAGTCAGAGCACAGAAAGTGCTGCCACCATCAGAGGCCAAACCTAATTTCATTTGAGGTCAAATTCAACTCTGATTGGTCCTTCAACTTTCCACTATTGCAATTTAACGCTGTGACAAAAACAGCTCGTTTCTTTTCAAATTAAGATCAAACCAATTGGAACATGAAGCACCTTTTCGTCACGGTGTGTTGTGTCGATTGCTATGTAAAATCTCGACATTTTTGTGCTTTGTCATGAGGACTAAATACCTCAAATTTAGTGTAAGAAATATTCCAATTTCGGTTGTAAATGTAGGTCATCGCTTGTTTTGTGCTTTGCGCTCAACATTGACACTGAGCACATCCAGCGTGCACTCCGGCTCCAAAAAACATCTCGCAGCCGCATGCAATTATGTCATTTTCGACTCAGCACTTCTGCTGCAGCGACAAAGTGACTTGGCACGCCATGAAATGATGAGTGAACGTCTTGGCGCCGTCATTTTACTCCATCCCGCTTGGCTTTTTCAAGTGATGTCACAAAGGGGAAATTGGCTTGAAAGGTCGGCTCCCGTAATAACTTTGGACGGAATATTGGATTGGAAGTATACCGCCTAGTTTTTGAGCTAAGTTAATTTCACGTTAAGCATGTAAAGATCCTGCTTGTCATCTTTATTCTTTCCCGCGAAGTTTTGAGACCGCCCGTTCGGGTAGGAAGGGGCCGTCTCGTTCCGCTCTCGGGACAAGGTCGCGATAGATTCGGAGCGAATTAAGATGTCGCTCAAAGAGGTCCAAGCGGTCAAAATGGCTTCCAGGTGCGCCGCCTCGCAACTCAGACAAAAGCCACGTGCGGGTTTCTGACGGAAATGTGGAGACGCTTACTGTAAGCCATCACGGAGATCTTAGCTTCATCTCTTGTAATGACCCCGGAAAATGGCGTCACACTCGCATTTCCTCCAGAAGACAAAGTTGCCATGCTTGACCCATCGAGTGTAAAAAATCAAAAACCTAAAAATTGGCTAGTTTCAGCAGCAACAACAAATAGGGAGTGTAAAGTGTCCTGTAAACCTGAAAGAGGCTGTAAAGCACCTTGAGATGTTTAAATTGTGACTCAACTATTGAATATACTTTAAAACGGGCTAATTTCAACAGCAACAAGAAGTAGGGAGTGCAAAGTGTCCTGTAAACCTAAGAGAGTTTGCAAAACACCTTGAAATGGGTCTAAATTATGACTCAACTATTGCATATACCTAAAAAGCGGCTAATTTCAGCAGCATAAGGAAATAGATAGTGTAAAGTTTCCTGTAAACCTGACAGAGACTGTAATGGGTTCAAATTGTGACTGAACTATGAAATATTCAGTGAATGGCTCCATGTTTTGTTTTCACGAATCAGAGGTGCCTTGTATCTCAAAGAAAGCTAACCTATTTGCTGTTTTACTGCTCACCCAAGTCAGAAATAATATCAAGGGACTATGTTGAAGTGAGGGGAGGAGTTTCATTTAGCCTTGCGTCATGGGCAAAGTGTGTTTTGCTAGCATTCTGTGCCAGCTCAAATCATTCCAAGCCTTTCTGTGTGGGTGTCAACTATTCTATGGAGGAGCCGAAATAGCTGCCGCCCGTTCGTAAAGATGACCATTGCTGTTGTCGCCATAAACTATTTGTAGCAATTTGTCCATCCTGTCACCTCCGTTTCTCTCCATTCAGCTTAGTGGGCTCATGGCTTGTTGTGTGAATGCAGCTTTATGTCGCATTTAATCACCTTAAAGACTCGCATGAGAGCGCAAGGCGTGCCAAGTTTTCAAGCCGCCGCAGCCACGGGAGGACCCCGAGCCCCTTTCAGACAGCCTTACGCTGCTAAACACCCTCCAAGCGATTGTCCATACGTGCTCGATCCCCCCTCGACTGCAGTTAAACTTAATTTATTCGACGGGAGCTGGACGGGCGCCACGATTAAAGAGCCCCTTCGTTCACTGATGCTGCATTGATGCATGCGTGAACGCCGATGAGATGCGGTCCTCACCGGTTCCCCCTAGAGGTCACATGACGGCGCCGCAGCTTCTATCACTAATACCTGCGCCGATGTAGTCACTGCATTGTGATTAGGACCGCCGAAGGCAGGTTATTTCCTCTGTGGCAAGAACCGCTCTGGAGGTCTCGCGCCGAAGGGGGACTCACGACAGAGAAGGTAAACAACAGCCAGGGGGAGGACTTTGCTTCACTAATGTTTGTTTAGTATGCGCGCGTGTTATCTGCTTTGGGACGTCAGCATCTTGGAAGGAGCCATTTGTCGCTTTCAGACAAAAAAAAAAACAGCGGGAGAGACGAGCCAAGGGGGCTGAACTCTTTCACGGTGTCACAGAGGAGTCGTCAATCGAGTGCGGCGGCGGCGGCGAGGCGAGCCGGCTTGCGTCTGATGCTTGTCACGCAGCTGGGAGGGATGAGGATGGAAGGCGACGCAAAGCTTTCCACTTAACTCAGAGGCAAATGAGATGGGCAATCATACTTTGCTGAGCCCAGCATCGCTCTGGGCTGATACCTCTTTCAAATGGTGGATGGATGGAGATATATATATATATATATATATATATATATATATATATATATATATATATATATATATATATATATATATATATATATATATATATATATTTATATATGGTATTCTATGTCAACTTAGCAAAAACGGAACTTTGACGACCATAGCAGTCACTGGCAGTGAACGAGTTAACTGTCTTCCAGTCAAGATGGATGGAAGCGATGTCTTATTCAGCAGCCGCTTTAATTAGAGCAGATCGAAACTTTCCCAGTCGGGGAGGAAAAGTGACAAAGGAAATAGTGGCACGCTGTAAAACATTAATAGCAAATGACTAAATGGTCAGAGTTCTTTATCGGGCAGTAATTGAGATGAAAAAGAGCAACAGTTGAGTCATTGCGGTTGGCTCGGAACGACTCACTCCGGGGCTGTAAAATATGCAAAAACAGCTTCGCCGCATCTATTAGGCACGCCATTTGAGTCGGTGTATAATGTCACTCCCGCCGTGTTTGCTTTTGAGCGTGTATGTGTGGTTTTGATAAAGTGGGCTTTATTTAATGGTGGGGTAATGTTTTGTGTTTACAGATTTACACAGATTGGGCCAATCACTATCTGGCCAAGTCGGGCTGCCCGCGGCTCATCAAGGACCTGAGCCAGGACGTCACCGACGGAGTCCTGCTGGCGCAGATCATCCAAATAATTGGTACGTACGCACCATGCACCAAACTTTGATCAATTTGTTGCCGTGAAAATGACTTTTTTTTTTTTTGCTTGGCGGAAATCATATTTAATACAAAAAAAACACCAACTGTGTTATACAATGCAATGTTTACTTTGTCTTAAAGGGGCTATAACATGATATTTGAGTACTTTCCACAGCGTAAAATAAAATTATCTCACCGGCCAGATTATACCCGTTTGCGGGCCAGAATCGGCCCGCGGGCCGTAGGTTTGACACCCCTGCACTACACTAACCTGTAACCTGTATAAATGTTGTAAAAAAAAAAGTTTGTTTGTTTTGTTTTTTAATTTGTCAGTCCTCGCATAAAGTTACGGCGTTTACAAATTACTGACCTATGTGTTGAAAAATTTTCACCATGCAATGCTAATGTTTGAACAAATTTGCCATTTTTGGGCTCTCATTGAATCGCCTTATTTCCTCGTGCACCATTTTTTCACTATGAGTCTCCATGGTCTCTTTTGTTTCCTGGTGCAGACTATTTCTTCTCCATTACCTCTCACTGATGCTGTCCATCCTCCTAAATCTGTCATTTGTACTTCCTCGAACCGACTCGCTCGCACGCACGCACACACGCTCTCTCTTTTTGTCTCCCTCTCGACTGGATTGAAACTTTACCCTCCCAGCTTGCCCTAAAACAGACAATGCGGCCACGCTTTGGCCTGTCAGTAATTCTCTGGCAGCAGCTGACGAATTAGGCAGCTTTGCTTCCCAGACGCCTCGTGCGGACACACACACACACACACACACACACACACACGCACACACGCGCACGCCCTCCTACACTCCTACACATGCACACATGCTGCATGCACCTCAGCCAGAGGTTCTGCGCCGGCTTGCACCTGAGCTCAGCAGACTTGACGCCGCGGAAGGATAGTAAACATCTCATGGTGTCCTCCTCTCTTGCAGCCAATGAGAAAGTGGAGGATATCAATGGCAGCCCCCGGAGTCAAACCCAAATGGTGAGTCTAGTTTTTTTATTTTGGCATCAACCACATTCTTATAATATTATGATTAAGTTCAAGTGTGCTTATTTTTTACGTCCTTCTGGACCCTCTGTTGACCTAATGAGACAAGGTTTCACCCATTTTCACGCCGGTGAGTCATTACGCGTTAGTTTAAGTCATGTTTACGAGATGAAAATAAAAAGTAAAGGGCTGCTTTGCGCTGCTATAGCCATCGCCCCTGCATGTGTTCATATATTTCCACAGCGCTATTATGTCGGTCGCCCAGACAGGACAAATTGATGGATTCGATTTAAAGACTCGGAACATCTGAGGAGCCGATCTGGGATCGGCTCCAAAAAGGAGCGCGCTCGAACAATTGGTTTCACACGTTTTGTCACGTTTTTCAGCTGTTTTGTTTCGCTCCTCCTTGGCCGGCCCAGCTGTGCGCTCAGTTAGGAAATGGCACTAAAGAACCGGGAAGGAAGAGGGAAGGTGAAACCGGAGTGTTAGAGGTGTCAGAACAAGTTTCCTGGAGATAAACTCCAAAACTGATTGCCCCTAAATACCCAACTTATTTTTTTTTAGACTAACTTCTGGGCAAATCTAAACTTAAATGTACTGAAGAAGAGCACATTTTCAAATTCAGAGCAAATTAATTGTAAAATTAGGTGGGGGTATGCAAGATTTGTCATGGGTTTCTGCAGTTATATACACATCTACTTAAATTGACTGAATTTTCAAATCAAGAGCAAATTAATTCTAACATTAAGCTATATTGACGTTTTCTCCAATAGCTTTATGGATAAAATGGTGCGTCCCAGTCCAGTTAACTCGTGTTTGAGATGAGAAATGGCAGTTCGGAAATCTTGTCCAAGTGGGAGGTCTCCACAGGTGTGGGGAGTGGACGGCGGCCAACGAAGCAGCTGCATGAGCAAAGTCTCACACACCAATGTCAGTGCAGACTCTAATCTTTGGGATTTCCTGCTAGAAACAAATGGTTATTGAAGAGAATGTTTACTCGGTCTTTGCAGACAGTAATTTGAAGTATTTGGGACTAGACTAAGACTCATCTTGATTTTTAGCTCTTTTTTACCTCTCCATCTTCTGTTTGCGAGCATTTGGAAGGGATGGCAGCATGGCCGTCACGTTTTGACAATCCATGCAATATTTTAGCCCCCTCGTGTGTTTTTTTTGTATGCTTTTCCTTTGATAACGCGCATCAAAAACATTTAAAAGCTCGAGTCGGGTCGAAATTTCCCCCAGGGTTAGAAATCCATGGAGCCATCTCAAAATTTGCCATAAAGAGGTCATTGCTGTTGAAAATGGAAGAACGCGTTACGCCAGGTGGCTTAATATAATTGCGGCGAGCGGCATATGCCGAGATTGCGAGCGTTTGGATGGTAAACCGATAAGTTGGTCCCGCGCGCAGCTTATTTTTGTTGGAAGGCAAACTCCACATCATTTCTGTGAACTTTCCAGCTCATAGCCAGCGGCTGGCTAAAGAGCCTTATTCAGCATCGGGCAGAAAATATTAAGAGTCTCGCAACGCTAATCTTCCCCATTATAGACAGACGTCGTTAGCGGCGTGCGCGGCGCTTTCCTCGGAATACGGATGAGTGTGCACTTTCGCCTTCTCGCCTTTTGTTTCGAGCCGCCTCAGCGGAGTCACACGCAAAAAAAAAAAAAAAAAGCGTCACCTCGTAAATGATGAATACGTCCCCGTAAGGGAGGTCACCGCTATAAGGAGGATGTAATGAGCTGGATGAATGAGAATATTTAGAGGCGTTGCCAACTACAGGAAGTTCTCATTCAGTACTTCCTGGAATTGGAAGGTTCCCATCACACGTTTTGCAGACCCAAACCTAAAACACGTCGTAATTTTTTTTAACAGTCTTTCCACAGTGAGTTTGTAAAAGTAACTTAGATTCTGTTATAATTACTAGTGGGATTATTCGTTACTTAGTTAGTTAGTTTCAGCAGAGACCCCAAAATGTTTTTTAACACAAAAATAATGCTGTAAAAATGTCAATAGAAAATTAAAAAAAGCTTTACGATTTATTCAAGTCCCGGTTTTCCAAGTTTAGTTTCCGAGTCCAACCGTCCGATAAACCTGCAATGCTCATGAATGAAAATCAAAGCTTGACTTTTGTTGTTGTTTTTTTGGTTAGTAATTTAAATTGTTTTTGATCAGACTTAAAGGGAAGAAAAACGTGCAAGAAAAATAGCAAAATCAACCTGCAATTAAACAAGTTACGGTCACCAATGAGAATCCACGATTCTAACTGAAGGCCGATGAAGGGCACCATCCTGTGCAAATAACAAATGAATAACTTCAGCTCAATTTAGACCAACCGATTTTTTTTTTAATTGAACCCCACGAACCATTCGGCCTCCCCGGCAGCAGGTTTGCAGGTCCGCCTTTTGTGGTCTGATTGAGTCTCGTGTTTCTTTGAGACTCCAGAAGCCCACCGGTCTCATCTGGACCCCATCTGCGTGCCGCCTTGCGCTCCACCGACCGACGCGCGGACAAATGGCACCAACTTATTCTTCCTGGGCCAGATGCTTCATCACCAGCGCCGCTCATTAATAACCTCCGCAAGCGATTGATCATGTTTCTAATTTGAGACCGGAGATCGAGCGAGCAAAAAATTTGCAACAAATGGATGAAGGCGGCTAAGGGAGCTTCCCCGATGGCCTTTTGAAAGCCAGGCGATTGGCGGCGAGCGGCCCAAAGGCAGATGGCCGCCTGAACCTTCAATCTCTTCGCGGTGATCGTCCAGTCGCCAGAAATCCATAAGTCGATATCGCCCGGTCCCCGCCAGATGTTGAGGTCGCCAATAAACTCGAATCGGAGGGGAAAAACAAAGTCGTCTGATCCGCCGGTTACTTTGCCTTCACCGCCCGTCGGGTTCCTTTCCATACGCGACAGCTGCTTCGGCAAGCAGCCCTGAAAACGATACGGCGGCCCGCGCCGCAGATTTTCTCCCACGCCTCGAGAAAAATAAGCGGGAAATGTTTGTCAAAGTTGCGAGCGCGTTGCAATATATCCGTTGTGCCTGTATGTAGTCCAAAATAAGTGTTGAAACTTTACACCCCGTATACAGTAATCCCCTCATGTGTATCACTCAGCTCCTTGAGGCTTCAAAAAGTCGCTGCAACTTCCGAAAATTGGCAGCTGGCGGATTCCGTGCTACCTCTGCTACCCGTGCTATGTATATATATATATATATATATATATATATATATATTTGTGTGTATATATATGTGTATATATATGTGTATATATATATGTGCATTTTCTTGAACCTTCCAAATAAGAGATGTAAGCCAGTTGTTCCAGTTCATCAGAAAGCGCCATTCCACGCTCGCCCTTTATATTTCCACACTTGCATCATTTCTCGTTCAGCGGCCGGCGCAAACGCTTGTCTTAAAAGTCAGCGGCGTAACCCGGCGAGACCCTTTGGAAAGCGCAGGGCCCCTGACGGCACCGACAGCTCAAATGGGTCGGCCGTCGACAGTAATGCCGTCCGTCATGTTTACCTACGCCAAACGACCCCGAGCAGATCAGACAGCGCTTCTCCTGCCGGGCCTGTGAGAGCTTTTAAAAGCCATCAACATGCACTTAATGTCATTCTCGCCTCTTTTTTTTGTATCTTCATTTACTGCCTATCTTTTATTGCATAGTAACCCATGATAAGATTTTATTGGTACACTCAATGTAAAACCTTGTCCTTTTGCTTATCACGTGTTTCCACTGGATCAATTTTTGGATTTTGTTTTTTTTGCAAAAATACGCTTCACATATCCAAAAGACAGTAGCGGCAACACATGCAGACTTTTCATGGGATAGACCCCCAAAAATAGCAACAGGCGTCATTTCCCTTTAACTGCCGTCAGCCGTAGCTGTTATGGTTTTTCCAAGAACTATTATGACAATGAACACATCTAATGTATGTCTGGTCATCACAGATTGACAGCTACTTGATAGGGAAGAAGAAGAAAAATGAAAGTGCAATTTGTGCTAAATCTCAATTCATATTGTGGGCCGTACAAAATGAGGCCACAGGCCAAATTTGGCCCCTAAGCCTTGAGTTTGAACCCTATGTCCTCAATGCTTCAGTCGTATATGCAGTATGAAAATATTTCTCATCTAGTTCCTCAGTGCTAAATAAACTTCCCCGGTCTTCCCCGGTCTAGTTTCCGAGTCTAACTTTGATTATGCAGGAACTCTTTGTAGAAAGACGTTCTATTTTTCCGCTTTCCAAATCTGCTCCTCACGTGACGACATCAGTCCCAAGATGTTAAAAAAAAAAAAAAAGATCAATAGACATGCCTGCGAGGCAGATGCTTCCAAACCCTCCGGGTTTTACGATATAGGAAAACAAGCTAATCTATCGAATCAAGACATCCAGTTGCCGTGTGTTTCCGTCTGTTAATACATCACGAGGCCTTTAAAAACCCACAGAAGTTCTTTGCTCGAGCAAGAATGTCGTTCCTAACTCACCGTTTGATATACCAACACAAAAGAAAATCTTTTTTTTTAACGGAAGAAGAACAAAACAGCATGCAAACTTTCTCCATTTCTGCTGGGGCCGATTGATGAAGTAAACGGCGGCTCGGAAAGGCGACACTTGAGCGAGAATGATGGCCCGACTAATTGGCTTCCAAGTGTCAAGAGGAATTAAGACAAACAAGAAGCGTACATTTTGCTACAGTGACGCAAGAGGGCTTTATTTCTCCAGCTGATTTCTTTGGCTTGCGTCCTCACGCACTGACGAAGGACTTTTTCCAGTTGATGTACGGCGTTTTGGCAAAGTAAAACCTGTCATTTATTCAACTATGCCCTCGCGTTGTAAAATGCTTATGCTCCGTTTTCCTAAAGGAGCTTGTTTTCTGCCAATGGATGCCCCGGCTCCGTTCACTTGACACTTTCATCTCAGGCAAGAACGCTTTCCAGTTCTTTTCCGTGCCAGCCACTTGATACCCCATGCAAATTTGACGAGAGTATATCAATCGGAACGATCGGAGCACGTACCGACCATGCTTGAATATATTTATGGGCAATAGCCGTATAATGACTTTTTCCCATCACCGATTTGTTTTCTCTTTATTCCGATCGGCTGAAAATACACGGATGGATGTTTTTTGGTTTGTTTTTTAGAGTGATGGTTATTGAATGATCTTCATAGGGGTGGAGTAATGTATGTGACTTAAATCAATTCTAATTTCATGCTTTTTAATGCCGTGACATAATCAGACATGTTGTCTTTTCAAATTAAGAGCAAATGACCTGGAACATCCTGAATCTCGGCACCTCTAAGATTTTGATTTTTTTTTTCATTTATTTTTTAATCCAACCATGCTTCCTGGGTGAAATGTAATATTGTAATAACAATTGCAATGTGCTTCCTTTCTCTGTCAAAATCAAAATCTCGGTTTTCCAACTCGCTGATAAAGGCTGATTGCTTCCAGCTTTGGAAAAATGACTGGCGGGGGTTGCCACAAAAGTGCCCAACAAACAAGCAGTTAGAACTTGCCAGAACCCAGCGGAAAAAGAATTCCCCACGGACGCCAACATTATTAACTCGTAAACTGCCAGCCTGCTTAAATTGAATTGGATTTTGGACGTCTGTAGTCGTCATTGGCAGTGAATGAGTTAAGCTCTTTTGCGTCGTTTCAGTGTTTAGTTAAAACACACAGCGGTTACATCGGGAAGGCTCTCGTCAGATATTCGGAAATTTCCCAAAGGAAGGCCCTTTCATCTTTGTGCTAGTTTGTGTTTATGAGTTTCACTCCTTTCTTGTGTTTATGAACTATTAAAACACCCCCTCCACACACACACACACACACACACACACACACCCACACACACGGCCTGTCAAACATATGCAAGGCAGCCTCGGAGCTCATTGGAACCAAAAAATTTTCAACTGAAGTCACTCAACAGGAAAACGATGGCTACATTTATTTTTTTTCAGTGCCGGCATCTGAGTGAATGTGTGGCGTGGTAAGACAAGCGGGCGCACAAAAGGACACACATGTTTGCGTGCGCGTGCAACATGTGCGGAAAGAATCGGGAAGCCCACATGTGAGGCGGTTTTTTGTCGCGCAGATGGAGGCGTTATTTGTGTGACTTGCGGTTGCGCGGCAGAAACACAAAAGCACTTGAGATGTTATCACCCAGAACCGCAAATATTTGCAATACGCTTGGCCCGGGAATCCCCTAAATGACTGCTTTTAATGAATGAAATTAAAAGGAGAAATCCCAAGAAACTTAATGCTGCTAAAGCTAAGCTAGTTGTAGCTCATTTTCCCTAATTATTTTGGCGCATTTTATTCAGCGAGGTTCCCTCTAGTGGAAGAATGACTGCTTGCGCACGGTTCAGTTATATTTAACTTTTAGTTTGATGTATTTTAGGGTTGTACTTTTAGAAGCAATTATTCTATCAATTATTCCATCAAATAATTGGATACAATTTTAATTACCACCAATTATTTTGTATTTCATGTGGTTACAAAATATTAAAATTACTCTGTTAAATTGTTAGTCGGTTGATTCATTTTGATAGCACTAATATATGAATATTTGTCACAGCTGCGAGATTATTAATCATTATTAATTACCACTACTTTTGACCTGTTTGTTTATTGAAATAAGGAGTATTAGACACAAGTGTCCATTTCAACGTTTTCATTTCTTTTTCCTATCTCTAATATTTATTGTTTTCAATATTTATATTTTTTTCAGCTTTTAATTTGTACGGATATTTTTTTACATAATGTTACCTCTTTATATTTGTATTTAATTATGTAAAAATGTCCTCAATTGTATGTTAATACTTGTTTGAGATTACCCGGAATAATTGCTTGAATTATTTGGTTTAAAAAAAAATATATATATATATATATATATATATATATATATATATATATATATATATATATATATATATATATATATATATATATATATATTTCCTTAATGTGCTTCAACATGAGTCAAACCAGTTTTTATTAAGAAAACGCCGAAGGGGTTTAACGGTCTCATGAATCATCATGACCGCTGTACGTCGAGCCGCGCGGCCTCGAAAGACTGGAAGCGCGAACTTTGACCTGGACATAAAGGAGGGCCGCTTGCAGTTTGAGCCGCACGCTCACGGAGGAATGCGAAAATTCCCCCCGCGTTCCAGATAGAAGGCCGGTTTCTGGCGCAGCGCGGTCCATTAGTGGGTGTTTGCATTTCTGTGTATTCCGACTTGACGTCAGCGTAGGTGGCGACACACTGCGGTCAGTATGCCACGCAGCCGGGCCAGAAGGTCACGTGGGCACAATGATGCGCTTTATGGCTAATAACGCTGATCCTCCCCGCCCCACCCCCACAAGTCATCTCGGCTCATTGAATGTTAAGTATTGTAAGTGATTGACTTGCCCTTCATTTGTTTTGTCTCCAGATTGAGAATGTGGACGCCTGTCTCAGTTTTCTGGATGCCAGAGGAGTGAACGTGCAAGGGCTCTCCGCAGAAGGTAAGAAAATGGTTGTTAAGCATCTTAACGCGCTCGTGCGTCAAAACGGGATGTCTTTTGGGATGTGTTGTCACGTTTTGCTTCGTCTTTCAAAGGAACGTTTTTTCGCCCACAATTTAAAACACATTTCAGGTGTCTTCGAAATGCTTTTTAATGCCATGCACATACTGTGCGTTTTTCTTTTCAAATTAAGAGCAGATTAAATGGAACATGAAGCGAGGTGTTGCTGAAATGCATTAGTTTTGAATTCAAAGGGGAAGTACAGCATTGAAAAAATGTTTTCAAAGAGCTGGCATTTTTCTGAAAATAACATGAAAAGTTTCAAGGTTTAGCATTAATCATGACCCCTTAATATGGTGTTTTCCAATAATACTTAACCATATTTACAACTTGTATGACCTTTTGTATGTCTTTGCGGTGATCTGTTTCTTACTTGACAATTGCAAGGTTGTTTTTGCTATTCAATCAAAACAATTTAGTATTTATAATAAATAATGTAGTCCCTCGTTGATACTACTGATTGGAAAGGACAGGATGTCCTCCACTGATCACACTAGGAAGCAGTCACGTAGCGGCAATGAGTCCAAAGCTATAAACTAACAACAAATGTCCACTACAGTGGACACAAATGAATAGACTGACTCTCAGCAGGATAAAATTGCTATTGCTGTTTACTCCGCTATACAATAGATTGTACAGTAGAATATAATTTCCTTCTGCAGCTCTCTGTTTCTCTCGACGACACCGTTGACCTTGCTGGCGGCGGCGAAAATAAGGCGGGAGTTTGACACACTGACCGACGCTTCTAAATCCAGTTGAGCCCACCACTAGCAGTCACGCACTAAAAACAGCTACGTGACTCACCGCAGGCTTGGCATTTCAAAGTCTGGAAATAAATCGGCTATTGGGTTACCTAACACCGAGGACGCTATTATATTCAACAGTTATGTTTCTTTACAACATACGACAAACACGACTGAAAACTTTCACTGCAATGGCTTGATCATTTGAACTCATTCAGTGCCAGGGACGTATTTTCACGTTTTTTTTTTAAATTGTGCAGCATTGTCCGTCCCGTAAAGTCGAACAAGGTGACAAAAGAAAAGACAGGAGACCCCGACCCGCCACGGATCGAAGCCGTCGAGTCGATATCGAATAGATAGCGTCCGCATTGTCTCACTTGCCCCTCCCCCGCCTCTTTTTCCAAGTCTTTTGTAAGCCGCGGAACGACCTCGCCAAATCGCAAGAACTGAATGCAAGCACGTCAAACCACTTAAAAGACCCTGCGAAGCAAAGGCGCATTTTCATTGAACGCGCGCCAAGTAGAAACACTTGATTTTCTTCGGCGCGCCACAGTCGCGACAGACTTCAACCCGCGCTTAATGAAAACACCGTGCGCCGCTGACGATCTCTCGTCACTACCGGATAACAGAAATTTAGCCCGTGCAATATGCGCGCACAATATGTGCAGCGCGTACGCTTGCAGCGTTAAACCAATCAGAGACATTAGTACAGTATTTATACGTGAAGAGAGAGAGAGAGAGAGATTATAATTAAAAACTCATTAACTTCAAAGAGAAGGCCAGTTGACTCGACAGCAAGCGGCCAATCAGGTTGTGACGTGTTTAGATGTTTATTAACAGTGACACCAGTAGTTTGAAACTTGACTTTTGAATTCCGTTTAAAAAGTCAAACCGGTCATTTTTATTATTTTAATCATATAATATAATAATGCTAAGAAAAATGATATATAAAAACTGGCTATATCAATGACTTATGCTAACCAAGTGTAAGAAAATACCCTGTAAATAAAAAATCCAGTTAGCGATGAAGCGTCTCGAGTAAACTGACGCCCGTGGGTGTTTGGAAATGGAAACTCTCCCAAGAGACTAATCTTCACCACCTTGCATTAAAAAAAAAGATGGCTGAGAGATCTTGAAAATAACTTAAAAAAAAAAACAACACACCCATAAAAAAATGAAAAGAAAGCTGTATCAGCACCGGCTCTCGCTGAAGGTTTGATATGAGAGCTCCATTTCACAAATGGCTGCGTTAGTCACAGTGATGAAGTCTTCCTTTGCCCGAGCTCATCCAAATTGGATTCCAGCCCGCTGTGGGAGATGCATTACCTTGATTTTTCGCAGCGATTAACTATTTTTTTTTTCCCTTTTCCCTCATCTAGAAGTGCCACAGCTCCTCGATTAATCGTCAAATAATTGCTCGTGGAATTAAGCGATATTACATTTGACTAGTATCAAATTTAGTTTTAAAGATTTGCACAAGTTTGTTGTTGCTATTTTTTGCCCAAGCTATAAGTTGAACTGATTTGAAATCAGCATACTCTGAACATTTTGCATACGATTGAAAAATTACTCATACATCAAACCTTATTCAAAAAAATATGACATCTTCTTCTATTGTTTTGTTTTTTATTTTGCGGGTGCTCTGCAGAGATCAGGAATGGCAACCTGAAGAGCATCCTGGGCCTCTTCTTCATCCTGTCACGCTACAAGCAGCAGCAACAGCAACAGCAGCAGTACTACCAGTCGCTGGTGGAGCTGAGCCAGCAGACCGGCAGCGGCGCTGCAACATCTGCCAGCAAGTCGCAAGAGATGCAGTCCAGGTACGTTCATGACAACGAGAGCCAAGAACTCAAAACTAGACCGAAAGGAGGTCTGACAAGGTGCAGGTTCCTGTCTGCTAACCTCGTGAGAAATACCTAGTTGTCTTCCTTCTGGTTTGTTGTTTAAATGTTCTAGATTGCCCGAACCTGACATCAATGAGCAAAAAAAAAAAAAGCCAGATGCCTCACAACGTTGCCGTCAGGCAGCTAAGCGCTATCGGTATGTAAATAGACGGCTTTTGGAAGGCCGACATGCCTCACATTCCCACGCGTCGGATCCCGTTACCGCTCCGCTCGGCCGTGAAATGAGACTGGCATCCGAAACGCGAGCGCTTTCGGCAGTGGCGGATCCGCCTTTTGGGTTCTGTGTGCCACGGCGGAGGCTAGCGAAGGCACAGCTGCCCCACATTCCCTAACTCCTGCTCCCACCCTTACAACAGGTGGAGAAAGCTCTTGGGGAAGAAAAAGCACTGCCGACATTTGGCTTGAATTAGGTTCGGCCGAAGGAAAATCGAAAAGCGTGTCTACGATCAAGATTTGCTGTCGTTTTGTTTTCATAACTGCGGGTGGCACTTATCGTGGGGCACTTTATTTTTTTAGTAAAACGGATGTATCAGCATTCAAAATGAGCTTGAAACGCTCATGTTTGGTGCCATAAATTGCTAAAATCATCTTTTCTGTACAATAATCTAATATTTAAATGATGTTTTGTTTGAGCTTCAACGCTAAAGGCTTTTTTCCCCATCCGATTCCAAGCGGAGAAATGCAACGACTTTTTCGCTAAATGAGCCTCTGATTAATTAATTGAACGATGATAAATCCCTGCGAGCGGCAGTCAGCCTTGAAAATCAAGCGAGCGCTAAAGATATACGAGGTTCGTGAGAGATGTGAAAGGATTTTCAATGATGGAATTATGTCCCGCACACACACACACACTTGCCCGCAGGCGTTGGGTATTTGGGCGCTGCTTTCTATAGACAGCACCTGCTGGCCTTCGCGGGCGTCTCCAGGGTCAGGGATGGGAACTCCCCATTCAGACCGAGCACGACAATCCGCTGAGGTTTTCCGCGCTTGAGTTGGGAATAGAAGCAAAGTACTCGATCCTTTGAGGCCAAAATGTCCCGGGGTGGACAAGTTGAGCCCCCGGCGGCGCGGTCCTCGCGCCTGCCCACCGCCGTGTCTCGTGACAGGAAGAGCCGCTCGCCATATGGGAAAACCGACGGTCGGGTCAAGTCCAGCTCTTCTCCTCGGTACGCTTGCGAGGGTGCTTCAGTCCCAATCGGAATTCTCTTGATCTAGTCTGAGGATTTAAGCAGCGGAGCCATGTTCTGGTGAAAATCGATTTTTTTAATTAGCGGGTGGGACTGTAGGTTGTCGTGAAATCGCTCTGTTAGCAGTTTGTAATACACTTAGCTTGTTTGCGTTGCGTTTTATGTTGAAATTAGAACAGGGCTGCAACTATTAAATTTAAAGAAACAATTATTTCTCATCAGAATGAGTAAAGTAGATTAAATAACAAGTTTTACTCATTTTACACCTATGCCTTTTCCAGTGATGTATATTATATGGAATATACTCAAAATTGCCAGAGCTTGACATCAAGTATTAAGAAAAAGGCACCTTTTAGGATGTTTAATTTGTAGGGTTTTATTTGACATTTCCTTTTATCCAATAATCAATTACAAGTCCGCAGGAGCATTAATATTTATTTTTCGGATCATTTTGTGCATGTAAGTTTACAAGTTTAGTTTGGGATCATGCAAAGTGCTTCCTGTGTGTTGTCATTTCTAAGTGCTAACGCAAGCCCAAACTGGTATGCTACATATGTGTTTTTATATGAATATGTACAATGTTAGCCGCGGTTAATGTCAACTTTATGTTTGTTAGTTCTATGTTGTAAATTGCTGGTGGGAGGGGTTTGTGAGCTGAATTTTTTATAACAAAAGCCTCGGCTTCCACTTCTTGAGATTGTGCTCAACCTTTTTCGCATGCTCCAAATGTAATTTCGGTTAATGGTGTTGCTGCGTGTCATCTTCTGCATTATGTAGAGCGGCTAATGAGAAATCCTCCCTGATCTTCCGCGGTCATCTCTGTTGCTCATTTGCATTGAAAAAAAAAAACACACACACACACACCTTAAACACCCACAAGGTCAATTAGCAAAGGTGTAGACAGGCCGTGCACTTCCTAACAAGGTCACTGAAAAGCAGAGGTTAATTGTTCTACCTCGAGTGTGCATGAATATCCTTGAATATGATTACGAGAAAAGGGGCATTAGTCACGGATTTGAATTTTGCATAGCGCTTATTGTGACACTCAAATGACAGTATGAGAATTTTTCAATGGTCGAAAAGAAAAGTTTGCACGCAAAGATAGGAACTTAAACAATGCGGGACTGCAGTTTGTCATTCAAGCGGCCAGTACATTTAATTCACTTAAGTTCGTCAGTGCCAAAGCGGCAGCCCGCAAAACATAAAACAGAGAACATATTGTTCCTGCTCGCCAGAGCAGGAGGACGATCTTAATTCACTGATGGTGAGGCTACTTCCTCTTTTCCTCCGGCTCTGGATATTGTAGCGTATTGAACAGTTTTACTCTTGGATTTAATCCCTTACTGCTTTGGCTAACACTCTCGGTGTTTCATCAACAGTATGGAAGGTACAATAGAAACAACGTAGAAAATTGTCGAGAGATTTGCAACCGCTGTATATATTTATTGATAAAAAAGGCTTAATAGTTTAGTTGTACTCTTAGCAAGTTATCGTACCAACCACGAGTGTTTTTTGCCCATTTTTGGCGGTGCTCACGCACCCAACTTGGAATCTCACCACACTTAAAATTCAGATTTTTTTTTAATGCATGTGTGAGAATTGCTAATTAAGTAATATATATAAGTACATAAGTAATAAATATTTGGATCAATGTGAAACAGTCAAGACATTTTACGAAATAGTTGACAGATGAAAACAAAGCCACACAGGCTAATATAATTTTCTCATTTTCATTTGTAGAGGAGTTCCAGGTCCTTTTTGTCACAAGAGAACTGGTGCCTTTTTTTCTGGCTTTGTGTATTCATTTCAATTTTATGTAAGGAAAATTCAATTTACTCATAAAGACATCAAAGAACAGAAGGAGGCCAGATCGGGTTTAGATCAGTAGACTCAACTATTGAATGTGTAAAAAGGGCAAATTTTTGTCCTTAAACTGGCTCTGAAAAAAAAGCACTTCATTGTTTTGCGAGTCATCCCGTAAACGGAAAATTACGCGCGTTGCGTTTACTCACAGGGGTAAAGAAGAGGCTGAGCACCTGGCTGTCACATTGTACGTAGGACGATGAAAGCACAGTTTGGCTTGGCTTTACTGCTTCCTGTCAAACGCCAATGGCGGCCAGCGCCACGGGAATGACTCAGCGTCGGCGTGGAGGTCGTAAAGTGACGCCATTGCTTTTGTGCGATTTGCGGTCGAAAAACGCCAATGCCGGAATTGATTGTAACCATGATTGTGGTCAATGGATGCTTTTGGCATCCTCCACCCTTGTTATCTGTTTTTCTTTTCCCTCATCCTCAACTCCGCCCCTGTCGCATTATTGCGTTAAGACTCGAGAAAATGGGCACATGTCTTGTTCAACTAAGTTAACACTCCTGACTCTTTTTTTTTTTTTTTCCAGTCTCACAGCACGGTATGCAAGTCCTCCGGGCCATACTGGAATAGGGTCGCCACAGAAGAAAAACACAAGGTAAATCTGGTTTTGAAGAGTTCACATGTTCATTCCAAGGTAAAAAGGAGTTTATTACTTTGTGTTCCTGCGCTAAAGTAATTAATGACTCACCTAAAGTACTTGATTATATTTGTGGGTGTCAAACTCATTTTTTTTGTCGCGGGACATTCCGCAGCTATAATTTCCCTCATCGGGTCAATATGATGAGGATTGGTGGGCCGGATTTGGCCCCCGGGCCTTGAGTTTGACACCAGTGCACTAAAGCAGTGATTTGGGCGTACAGTATTATCATAAATGACAACATTCCTACAAAGAAAGTGCAACTTGCGGACACTTGTGGGCCAAATAGAACAACATGTGTGTCAGACAGTAACTAGCCTCACCGTCCTTCCTCACTACAAAATGCAATATCAACAGCGGCCAGAGGAGGCGCTAAAACACAACGATCAAATGAATAAACTGTTAAAGGATAAACATCATTACTTTGGGTGCGACACATTCGACTCGGTACCAGTTGACCGTGGACCGGCATCAGTGAAGTAGCTTGCTAACTCGTGAATAAATGGATCATCGACTTTTGTTAACAGTGGGGATTCTTAATGGTTCTCTTCCTAAAAGCTCGTCTTTGCTGGTGTCCAAAATGCCAAATCCTCCGTGTGGTCATCTCTCCCAGCGCGGACCAAGCCGCCACAGCCCTGCTGCCTGGCAGAGATAATACTTTGTTTGAAAACCCCGTGATAGCTGCCATTAGATTCCCGAAAAACAAAAGCGCCGTCCAGAATCGTTTTCCCTCCCAAGTCAGAGCTCGCCGACGCGCTCGTCAAAGATCAATTTTGAAAGATGAAAGCAGATGATGATAAAAGGAACTGCATTGGATTTCCATCAAAATTGCCTCAATCTCTCGCTTGTTTTCCATCTCATTTTCGCTCATCTTGCTTTTTCGTCATCTATTTTTACTTTTGTTTCCTTTCTCATCACTTCATTATCTCCCTCGCTCCGCAAACAGGGACTGGCCTGGCACCTTGATATTTGCTATTGTGGATTTTGATTTACAATTTTTTCTGTTGCAGCTTTGTTTTGCTAATTTTTCCTGCATTTTTTCCCCTTTAGGTCAAATGACCCTTTAAGTAAAGAATTTTTTTTTTTTTTTTTTTTTAATTCTCCAGGTTGCCGGGACCCTCCAGGGTACCCGCTGCAGGCAGCGGGGCCTCCAGGAGTCCGGGTTCGTCCAACCTGAACCGGCGCAGTCAGAGCTTCAACAGCATCGACAAGAGCAAACCGCTGCAGTACGCCAGCGGCAACGACAGAGGTGAGCGAGTGAGAGTGACGCTGTTTGGAACTGAAAAGGGTGCCTCTGAGGCTGCCACTGGATGGCGCCACTGACTCAGATGAGCTGAGGCCACTTCTCACCTTCTTTTCAAGCCCGGCTCTGCTGAATCATGCTCAGGTCATTATTCTTCGTTAGACATAACAAATTCCATTTAGTGTCGGGCTTGACACATTTTTACAGACAGAACCGAAGAAGCTCCACGTTGAAGAAAAATAAGCCCTGGGATGAATTCTCACAGTTTCTAAAAAAAAGTCATTTTTCTTCTCTTTTAAACAGATTAACCCCTGGGGGACATTTTGACCCAACTTGGACTATTAGTAATTTTTTAAATTGATACCAAAGGAAAAGCATACAAAAAAAAACCAGGAGGCTACAATATGGCATCCTGCTGTCCCTTCTAAATGCTTGCAAATGGGAGGTCAAGATGGGTATCAGATTTAGCCCATGTCGGGCTCGTTTACTGCCATTGAAAATTGGAAACATTGTCAATTTCGGACATATTGAAAACCTGATGTCTCGCTGGCTTTCATTTCGTGTTACACTTATATTGCTGTGTTGTGTCTCAATTGCAGTGTAACCATAGAAGCACAGATATGGTGTTAACTTAAGTCTAAGTAGAAAAACAGAAAAACGAATGAGTATGAGTGAAGACAGAAACAGACCAGTGCCTGATGAATGACGGGCCCTAATGCGCGTGTACGCTCATCACCTCAGCACAGCTGGCAAATTGGAACGTCAAATTGTGGCTTTGATGAAGTTACAGGAATTTAGTTCGACAACCTCGGCTGGCGCGGATTTGGGGAGAGAGAGGTCGGATGAGAAAGCATCCCGCCATCTGTTCCACGCGGGGAGCGCCTCAACCGCTCGGCCGGTCTTGAAATAAAGGTCGTGCTCGGCGCTATTGTTGTGAAAATGCCTGATTAACTTGGGCATCAAAAGGGTTCTGTGAAGTGAATAATAAAAAGCTGCTGATTTCTCTGCTTTACATTATGAGCCTTCAACTGTGCATACATTTTTCTGGAGCTGATGGAGCAAGAACCCAACACGGAAAATAAGAGTTGACAATGAAAAAAAAAAAAAACCTAACCCAAACAACATGCAAGTTTTCATCTCTTGCTCCAACCCCGCCCAGATGAAGTGACATTTTGTTCCCCGGCCACGCCGTAGAACATCAACAAAAAGAAAAAAAAAAAAAAAAAAAAAAGCGAAAAGTCTGTTGCCATGGCAACAGCAAAGTCACTGCACGGCGGTGAAAAGTGGCGCCGCTGTGAAGGAGCCCTGGGGGGGGTGACAGAAGAGTAGGAGGGGGCTCTCTAAAGACGGGGTTAATTGAGCCAATACTTGAACAACATACATTACTTACAAGCCCTAGCTTTCTCATCCGTTTCACCACGGAAGTCGATCCTACCGGCTTGGATACATATTTGCGTCACATTTAATACAAATGTATAATAAAATAATAATTTGGTTCATACAAATTTGTTTAATACTTTTTTTAAATAGCATTGTCAATGTAATTTTTGCATATGCCGCAGGCCGCAAAAAAGTGGACGGCGGGCCGCAAATGGCCCCCTTGCCACAGTTTGGAGACCTCTGCTTTAATGCATCGGCGCAATGAAAAGAGTTTCTATCCAAAGTTCAGGAAATATTTCACGAGCAGACACTTTTTTCATAATGAACGGTTCCAAAGTTGCATGGATTTGTGCGAAACCCCAGAGGAGAAGTGCTTGATGTAACGGTAAAAGTTTGCAAAGAACTTTCTGGTTCTTCTACCTAATGTTTTGGAATGACTTTCCACAGGATAAAATCCTCAAAGGTTTATATCGTCGGTTCTCAAATGGCGGTACGAGTCTCCCTGGGGTTAGGGGGAAACTCTTCAGGAGTATGTTAGTTTTTAACAGGGTTTCTCCAGGTATCAGGAAACTTAATGTTGGGCTTTTTTATTGCCGTGACAGGAGCAAAGCATTTTTCGTTTTAAGGGTAAATTAAATGGAACACTACAAGTTTGGTTATTAGCACAATTTGACATTAAAAAAAAAATTCAAGAGTTTTATTGTAATATGCATAGTAAAACTAGACATATTCACTTCACCGAGCAGACTTCCATTCCGCACAACAGATCAAACAATAAAGTAGGCAATAAAAAACAGTAATGGGGCAATAAGGACTTCTTTGTTTGTCTTTCCGCCCAGATGCAATGAGGAGCATCCCAGTAGCCGGCGGCATGAATGGAAGCGGACTCGGCGGGACGGTCCCCACCAGCCTAAGTGGGCAGCAGCTGGCCTCTGCCATTCCCTCGGCGTCCGCCAGCAAGTCCTGGCGGAGCAAGTCCATGAACCTCAAGCACAGCGCCACTTCCTCCATGTTGGCCAGCCCCACCAACTCACCGTCCCCGACCCAAGAAGGCGTCCATCCGCACGGCAACGACGGCTCCAAAGTGGGCGGCTCGCCCCATCGTTCCATGCTGGAGAAGTTCCGTATGATCAACCCCCGATCTGCGTCCCGGGTGTCACCGTCCATGGCCGAGATGGCTCTGCAGGAAGAGGACGACATGTCCGAGTATGGCGAGGACGCGCTCACGCCAACGGGCTCGGTATGCGGTAGCGGCGCTAGCGCCAAACACATCTCCTCCAAGACCGCCGCGTCCTCCCTGAGCGCCACCAGCAAGCCCCCGTCTTCCTCCTCGTATTCCAAGACTTCTTCGAACGCCGGCAGGTCCACGTCCAAAGACAAGGAAGACAAGAGCAAGTCTGCCAGCAAGCAAGTCTGCGTTCCGTCCAAAGACGAACGAGACTCCTTTGCGGACTCTGCCAAGAAGACGTCCAAAATCGCCAGCCTTGCGCCCAAGGGAGCAAAGCAAGCAAAGAAAGACGGCGTCGGCTCCTCCTCTGGTTCCACCGGAATCCCCAAACCAGGACTTAAAACCCCCTCCGCGAGCGCGACAAAGCCCCAGGGACAGTCCCAAAACCAGACGGGTCTCAACAGCGCCGCCAACCTGCGGGGAGGCGAGACTGACAGAAGCAAGCTCGCAAAAAGCGGACAAGGCGGGAGTTTCTACACGCAGAGGTCCGTCGGGGGTCCAGAGGGCAAACGAACCAGCATGACCTCTTCCACCAGCACCTCGGCCCTGTCCGCATCCGGGGGGCTCCTGGCAGGGGGCGGGGCTCCACCGGGAGGAAACGGAGTCGTTCAGCTCCCGCAGCAGCAGCAGCACAACCACCCCAACACTGCAACTGTGGCCCCCTTCATGTACAGGTAAGACTATCGCCGATTGCGCCGACCAATTGGGAGCTGCACGCACCTCTCACCGCGCTGACTTCATTGTCTCAATCTTGGAGGTTAAATTGTGGAGGAAAAAAAAAAAAGCATTTTAAACAAGCGCGGATTTTCGTGTTAGTTATCAGTCAAATAAATACACCGATGCGGTTAAGACAACAGATGTCCGATAACGATCAATTTGTACTTGGTTAGATCCCATCGCTGCATATTTTTTGCAGAATTCTGATGCGTGTCAAGACGCGTGTTTAAACCCCCGTCCGACATGCGCAAAGTGTGTAAATCAGCCCACCCGGACCGATTTTCTGCGACGACAGGAGGGTCGGGAAAGAAAGCGCCGGAGCTGCCAAAGTCTCCCGGATTCCTTTTGTTCCGAGAGAGAAAGGAAGTTTGCAATCCCATTAAACGCGGCTTAATCCCTCACCCCTTCTCCCACTTGCGTCTACCTCCTCCGTCGCGCGCACTCAGCTCAGCCAAAAGGCGAGCGCGACTTGACGCCCGATCTTTTGGAACGGTCCAACCTCTGCGATAAAGAAATATCTTTAATTGATGAGAAAAAAAATCAATTAGAAGTTACTGCCCCTGTGGGGCCGTGAGGCGATGCCGGGTTGGGCGTGGCCCAATAAAATAAAAGCATTAGAAATCAACTTTCAACAGCTTTTAATTACTTTTTACAGTGTTTACACGGGTTACAGCTTAGTCTAAAACTGAAAAAAAAAAATCAAGTGCATCAAATTGCCTGAAACTAAAAAAAAAAGATGAAATGTCTGATTTTACTGCAATTACTGCAATTTTCCGTGGGGTTATCCACACCCCCTCCCCCCAATTTCCCACTTCTGCAGAAATGAGATGTCATCCAATTACGCAATAGATTATGCAATGAAGGACTTGTGGCTGGGTATCTATGTGACTTGACATTCAGCTTTGAGAACATTTACCTTGAAAATATTCCTCTATCCCGTTCCCCGCTTGCGTGCTGCGATATCTGCGCTCCGACGTGCACTTCTACTCTTGCATAATATTTCTCGCACAGATTATCAGACTTCTACCTTGAAGCCTTGTCGGCACTCTGTATAGGAAAAAAATATATATAAATATTCAAGTGCTTTGAAGCAAAAAAAGTGTGCAATTCAAAGGAAATGTTTTTTTTTTTAAGGGCTTGTTTCCGCCAGCAGAGGTCGCTAGCTGTTACAGAGAGAGATTGGCGAATTCAAAGGAGAGTCATGTAAAGACGTGGGGGTTTTTTCGGCATTTTCTAAGAATTCTGGGTCGCTTTTGTAAAAGTAACGATATTTGCGGATTGTGAATTTTGAGAGGAAAACGATGCAAGAAGAGTAAGAATTGAACTTTCAGGGATTATCGTTTTCCGGTCCAGAAATGGAGTAATGGCAGATTTCAACTAATCCTCACCTGTGCTGACTCGCCTCAACTTAATACTGTTGTCATATCAGCCCTCTTTCTTCATGTCCGGGCATCATTCACACACACCATCAGCCGCTTGAGGCATTAAGTGTAAAAGCCTCCTGCCGCATTGCAATTTACCTCCATTTTCACTCCAAATTGGGCAATTTACTTTGGTGCCTTTTTGCTGTCTTTTGCCCTCTCCGTTTTGAAATCCTTTGCAGGTGTAGATCTCCGTTTACTTTTGATTAATGTCCCACCCGCACACAATAAGATGCTTTTGGCCTTTTGAACTCGTGATTTCTGTTTACTAAGCGAATCATTTCAATCTGAATCACTCTGAACTCATTCGCTGCCATTGACGGCAATAGACGTCAAAGATGTTACAAGATGATACAAGGCAGCGCTATATTTAACATGCGGAAGATGAGAACTAACATTAGCTAGCATGTTCTATTCAGTCACAAATTATTGGATCGACAAATTTGTTGGGCATATTATCATAGAAGCAAAACCAGATTTCACAGGTGAAAAACACTGTTTGGTTTACCTGCACCTCAGCAGGTGCTACTTTTGCTCACTTGTGTGCGTCCATTTTGTCACGTCTGTTTGCGTGCGACGCCGTTATCACCAAGCGCACTGGACCTCATCCTTGTCACTGCCGCTGAACTCTGATTGGACACCAACACGCACTGTGTGCACAGGCACACACACAGCACGAGTGTTTCATCCAGCTTCGCTTTTGAGGTGTCCATCTGTGGCGACTGGAGACACTCTTTCATCGGTTGCCATCGCCGACACACGGCGTGAAGATGATGCCATTTCCTTCAAGTCGATACTCTTCATTGTTTTAATCACCGTAAAAAGTCAATAAATGCCTCTTATTTGTAATTATCAGCAATGTGATTTGGGGAATACAAACATTTTTGATTTTTTTTTTAGATGTGTTTCTATTTACACTTTTTCCACAGATTTTCTCCTCGAGTCTTTTTTTTTTTTCAAGCATGATTTATGGTGTGTTCTTGCAGGACGTTCTCAGAGAATGATTGCACCATGGTGGCCCCGGCCGACCCCTGCCTCAGCCCCACTAAGGGGGAGTTGGTCTACAGCAAGACAGCCAAACAGTGCCTAGAGGAGATATCGGGTACGGACGATCAACACACACGCACACACACTCACACCCCCGAAGCTTAGCCGCATGTGTGCTGTGTATGTAAGTGCCTAATTTGGAATTTGCTCTCCTATAGCAGCCATTTTTTGCACCTTTTCTGAATAGATTACCGCATTTCTCCGAGTACAAGTCGACCTCGCTTATAAGTCAACCCCCCCCCTTTTTACTTCCATTTGGGTGAACGTTACAAAAAATTGTGGTTACGGGGGGAGGGCGTGAGGCAGAAACGATACAAATGCAAGGCAATGTACACGTGCACAAATGCTGCGCCAAAAAAATGGAAGTTTGAATGCTTTTTTTTTTTGACGGAGCTGAATTTTTGTCTATAAGGGAAAATGAGGGAAAAAACTCCACTTGCACTCAGAGACTATTGATTAGATGCCCTTTTGAGTAAGCAGGATGCAAGGCTGTGTGGAAGCATTAAATTAAAGACAAATTTACGCGTACTCACGGGGCGGATGTTTGATGCGACTCTGACGAGGTGTTAACCTTGTCCGCGCAATATGTTTTCGGAAGGCGACTGATGGCTATTTGGGGACCCGCCCCCCGCGCCTCCCCGGTCCTTCCTCCTGCGCTCGTGTTTTGTTGCAAAGGGAAAAGGTCAGCGCTGACAGTCGGACACAGGGAGCATCTGTGGCTCTTTGTTTACGCCCCCGCGGCTGCCGTCATCTGTGACAATCTCCACGCGGGCGTCACACAAAGCCGTCCGTCGTATGACACATAGGGAGCAGACGCATCTTTATTCGCTACCTCGCGATATGAAAATGACTTTGATTATTCCTGTCATAAAAGATGACAGGTGATTAAAACTTGCCCGATGACTCCATCACCGCCATGAGTTTTTTAGTCTGACACTGACAAGGGAGTATTTCTGACTCAAACTTTAGAAACTCAGTTTAATGTTTTAATCTGGAACGTCACAAACTGCGTGGGAATGGAGCTCCGAGTTAAACTGGACTTGGTTTTCACAGACCTTCCGCTTGGGCCGCGGTTTTTCCCCGCCTTTTCATTTTGAGGGTAAAATTAGAATGCGGCGTCGGCTGTTAACATTTGCTTGGAGTCTGTTCAGAAGCACTTGTCATTGTCGCATGTGCGTTCGTCTCTTTGCGTTGTTTCATTTTCTTCGATTGCAGGGTGCGTCGATTGCATATGGCATATGCATTGTTTTCCAGACTTTGTTGAAATCTCATTGATATCACGATTGTTAATTTTTCTCGTGCCAAGGGGGACAGGACTAAACAAACTATTTTTTAGGCCCTGAACTTGGACCAGGTATTTTGGTGTCTCCATAGATTTTACATTTTTAACTTACATAGTGTATTGTAGATCCCCCCCCCCATTTATAAAGAACAGGGGCTAGAAAGACATCTCGAATCCAAGCAGATTATTCCAATTCTCATTGATAAAAGCAGTTGTAGAGTCCACCCTGTCTGCGACTGAACCAAGACAAAATGTCTTTGTTTCCGAGGCGAGATTGAGATCTTTAAAATGTGGTCTCAGCGACCGGTCCTGAGACCAAAACTGAGCCAGACAACTATAATATTATTGAGACAAGGAACGGACTCTCGCAAACAGGTACATTATGAAGATACCTATGCATTATTGTCCCTTGGTCATATTCAGTAAAAAACACTTAGGTCCATCGATTTAGGACGAACTTGTCCTCGAGAGACACCGTCCCCCGATTTTGACATATTTTACGGTCCGGCTGTCCTTTCCGCTATTACAAATTAGGCTTGTTCAACATGTGCACAGCAGCTGGGGGGCTAATAAAGCTGGCACTGATTGATGAGTAATATGTCGGTTCCGCGGTCTCATTGTTGATCCGCGATAAGCCGACGGGCTCGCCGCGAAGCGCCTCCAGATAGCATTTAATTAAGTTGGGCAGGCGGCGAGGGACGGCGAGCTTACAGGTGCACTATCTAAACAAGTCGCTGTCGAAGATGGAGGGACGGAAAGATAAGAGACCGGAGGAGAAAGCGAGAGAATGCGAGAGGGAAGGATTAGGAGGAAGGGAGGATGCTGAAGAGCGAGCTGAGGGAGGGAGCGAGCGAGCGAGAGAGAGGCGCGCGAGTCCTCTGCTGGCTGCGGCTTCACCAGCCGCGAGGAGAGACGGACCGTCGGAGCGGGAGGCGGGAGTTGCGAGGAGGAGGGGAGCAAGATACCGGTGAATGAAAATGACCGTCTTTTAATAAGGGAGGGAGATGAGGACCGTGCGAGGAGGTGGACGGATGGAAGACGAAGGAGATGTAGCGAGTGGCTCGTTCACACCCCTGATCGGAAGGACTCTGAGGCACTAAAGCGTGCGGAGCACGAGCGAGCGCCGAAGGAGTTAAGCCGGATTTGATGGAGAGCCCGGTCTGGCTCCAGAACGGATCTGGACTCTGTCCACCTGAAGGGGTGCGCTTCCACACCGGGACCTCCATTTGTGAGTCATGGGACCACCTCCTCCGTCTTTTGATTCGGTCAAGCCAGGACGAACTTACTTTTACCCGCTGAGTCAAAGCCGGCAAAACGAGGTGGGGTCCTCTGAGGAGACATGAAGAGAGGCGCCGAGTTCTCGGTCTATCAAGGAGGCAGCCCGGCCCGACGGCCGCCCCGACCCCTTCCGGACAACCTCAACCTGCGGCTCAAGCAGCGCTCCCTGACCAATCTGACGCTGCACGGCGATGGCGAGCAGCGGGTTTACGCCTCGGAGCCGGACAAGTCCCCGCCTCGCTTCACGCGGCGCCAGAGCTCCTTGGTCTTCCCGTCCTCGCCGCAGCGGGCAGGGGGGAGCCTTCAAGGCAGCCCCAGGAAGGAGGGGGTCACCGGAAGCTGCGGGCCCCGAGCTCGATCCCTGTCGCTCTCCCTCACCAAGATGCTCTCGCAGTCGGAGCACTCCCTCATCCCCGTTCCTTGGCGCTGCACCAGGTCGCAGCGAGCTTCCTACGGCGGGCACCCCCGGGCCGAGCCGCCTGTCAAGCCCAAACAGCCGGCCGCCGCCGCCCGGGAAGAGGGCGGCGGCCGTTCGGACGAGGACCGGCCGGCGGGCTGCGGGAAGCGGGGGAGCCGGGAGAACGAGGGTGGCTATTGGGCCGAGGAGGAGGTTTCTGGGGGGGGGCCTCGCGAAGGGACGGCTCAGCTGGATAAGGATGTCATCCTCACCATGCTGGGCGACCTGGAGCAGGTGCTGCACACGCAGCCTCGCCCGCGTAAGTCGTCCGCGATGCACGATTACCATGACAACGCTGTCATGTTCTTTCAGTAATCAGGAGCTTCATTAAAATAAAATAAAATCGCAGAGGACAATGCGCATCCGCGTAAATGTCAATAAAGGTAAACAACATTTTCCAAAAGAATCACATTAATATTACTTAGTAATAGCTTTCTTCCTGTTCCAATTAATTTCTTAATTTGCTCTTTATTCAAAAAGAAAAAAATCGTTTTTCCATCATTATGAAGCAGTAAATTGGATTTCCTGATGCCTGAAGAGTCACTTCTACAGTGCAGTAGTTCAGAAATTTACGATCCAAGAGAAAAATGCTTATTGTTATTATTTGCGGGTATTGCACAGTAGATTTTGTGTCTTTCGATTTATTGTTGGCCTTTACACAGTAAAAGTTGTGGAACCCCAGAAGCAATTTTGACCATCGGTTGCTTTGCTATTTTTTATTTTTGCAAACCTGATACAGCTGCAAGGGTGTATGTGAGAAAGATCAATGCAGATGGCGTTTGCCTCTCCAGATGGATAGATTGGTGCACGGACGAAAGACAAGATGACAGCTGGACAGATGTTTGTAAGAAAACTGTATCTCACAAACAACGAAAGCCTTCAAAATCTTGCATCAGCTGCACAATTAGCATAGCTTACAAAGCTAACCCTGTGCAAATATTGGCTGGTCGCCAATGTGTGTTATAATTAGATGGAACGTTGTTGGAATTCAACAGGAGTCTTTCTGGACTTGGAGAAGAACCGTTTTTTGGGTCTGATATTCAAAGTTGGCCATTATTTGACAGGAAATGCTTATATTATTTTTAAATGGATGAGTCGATGTTGTAGGAGCTCCAAGCAGCCATATATAGCGGATATAAGGTCAGCGGATTTGGCCACTTAACTTTGCCCCGGCCAGTCAAAACATGACCTCAATTATATGCGGCTTGCCCTTAGCTCCTCTGAGGTCACCCACAAGGACGGTGCAACGAAATTGAGGGCGAGTGTCAACATACATATCGAGGCATTGAAGTGTTTGTCTGTCGGAATTAGACCCGATTCCACGGTGTCCCTGCGTTCATTTTCCTCTCTCGGTCAGGGCCGCTGCGATATTCCGCCGCGCTTCATCGATTGAAGACTTTCCGCGATCCGATAAGTGCTGTGTCAGTGCCACTCATTCATCATACTTGCTCGAGTGTGCGACTCTCACGGCGAAACCGGATTGCCGTCAGCGCGTGAGATTATTTTCAAACTGCCGCTGTTTTCGAGTCATTCGTTTCCGCAACGTGAAGAAAAACACCCGAAAAAGAAAGAAAAAGAAAAAAATCACATCCAAAAGTGTGGATTCCTATTCGGGATGTGATCAATCACAAAGCGCGGCGCGTTTGTTTCCAAGCGCCCTAAGTCGACTCTGGAATGCATTTTTGATGAATCTATACTTAGAGCGGTGTTTCTTCTCAATGCGCCATATAAACACCTCAATTGCTTTTCCTGCTTCTGGCGCTCAGCGCGAGTCGCGAGAAAAACTCGTGAAACTTTAAATCGCTTTCTTTGCTCCGCCTCGCCGGATTGGGTTTGATGTCAGGATGTCGGCTCCCAGACTGAACGCAGCTTCTTCCTAGTTTGACATCGGCTGGCCCCACAGAGCTTCTAATTCGCTTATTAATTATTATAGTTCCATGGTCTCAGTATTTGGCTCGGTTTTTTGCACATCCGGCTCCTGTGTTTGCATGTTTTCCCCAAGCCCGCCTGGGTTCTCTCCAAAAACATGCGTGGTAGATGTATTGGACGTACTAAATTGTCTTTAGATGTGTGAATGCTTGTTCGTCTCTGTGTGCCCTGCGATTGGCTGGCAACCAGTTGAGGGTGACCCCGCCTACTGCCCCAAGTCAGACGGGATAGGCACCAGCAAGCCTGCAACCCCTGTGAGGAAAATTGATGGCTATTTCAATTCATTTGCTTTTTATTTGAAAAGAAAAATGTACTGTTTGTATCCTGACATTAAAAAGCATTAAAAGACATACCTGAGGAACCCTGATAAAAATCCTCAAATACCCTCGAGATTATTTCAGTAAATTGTAAGGTTCTGGTGGCTGGATGAGATTAAGCGGCGTTTTCTGACAGTGGAGGAAAGGTTGTCTGACAGCAAGCCTCCCGAGGCACGGATTGATGTCACGGCAAGTCGTGCTACCTCAGACCCTTTATCATGACCATCTAAAATAATATATCTATGCTTCATGCAAAAAAAAAAAGGTTCCCAATGACCATTCATCACTTTACCGCCCCGATGGGACACACTGTGACAAGTGATGAAAAAGCGTGCGTCAGAATGTCTTTTCTCTTGAGGGAGAAGCGCCATGTTATGCGTGTCGACTAAATCGAACCTGTCTGCAGGAGAGGACCCCGAGACGAGACGAATGAGGACGGTAAAGAACATTGCTGACCTGCGGCAGAACCTGGAAGAGACCATGTCCAGTCTGCGGGGGACACAGATCAGCCACAGGTACGCGGAGAGATGTTTGCATCTGTGAATTGTGCGATCCATTGATTTACACGTTATGTAAACTGGCCTGTTTTACACAATCGTTTCTCAAACTTGAAGCCTTTCTGTACTTTTGGCCACCTGCTCCTTTTTTCTTTTTTTTTTTTTTTTAAATAATCCGTCCCTACTTTTTCTGGCACGCTGTTCACTGCCCAACTATTATTGCAGTGTTGCCAAGTTTGCTTGCATCCAAGCCCGTGGACCCCCACCTGGCCTGTGCAGCCAAATCACAACCGGGCACTGGTGCAAAAACAAATCAAATGCTGACAAAGCTGCCAGTGGTTATTTTGAGAAAGCCTTCTGCTACTAAACGTTTCAAATGTAGCCTTGATTTGTGACAACAGTACAATCTAATGAGATCCAATATCAGAAGGATATTGTCAGGCCCTATGGGAATATATATATATATATATATATATATATATATATATATATATATATATATATATATATATATATTCACCTGCAACACATCCCTTCATTTGCGCGCCACATTGACCGCCAAAGCAGACTGGTGGCGGCGGCTCAGACGTCATGCCGATAGCTAGCATCTACACACTTCTCTCTCAGTCCATTATTTTGTGTGTTTGGGCCCATTTAGCAAGGAAGATGGTGCCGACAGCCATGACAGATGGCTTTCTGCGTGCAAGGGGTGCGTTTGTTTTCCATTTCGTGTTTCTCCCCTCGGAGGCTTCCCAGCCAGCCGTGATCAATACATTGTTTTTACCACCGACGCGGGTTTTGGGTGGTCTCGTTTTGGTATGCATGGGAAAAAAAAAAAAAGGCCCGATTAATGGGAAAAACGTAATGCGTGTTTTAATAGGAGGAATGCGATAAGTGCTTCAGACGGCGGCCGCCAATTGAGTCCATGACAAAAGCCCGCTAATCTCCCCCTTGGATAAGAAATGGCCGTAATCACCTCAAAGTAATTAATCAGCGTCACGCTTGCACGGACGTGACAGTCATGCTCATCATTCTCCGTCACGTCTTTGGGAGTCTCCCTCCGTACCTCCTCAAAGCCTTTTAATGGCCTTCTGGATGCTTTTGTGTCTTACGGATTTGAATTCTAAAGTAAACATACTTTTAATTTTTACTATCGTTATTATTATATAGCGATGGTTGTCAAATGAGAAGGCAGGGATTTTCTGCAATCGTATGCAATCTTTTCAAAATGAGAGCAAATCAAGTGTACAATAATTAGCGACAAGCAAAGCTGTCACATGATTTTTTCCTCTGGAGTTACAAAATAAAATATGTTTAGGTACCACTAAAAATGCAGTTCCAAAGTTTATGAAATCACGGATAAATGGTACATCATTAAAAGAATGGATGCCAACCGCTGATATATAAATATAACAAAATGTGAGCTTTAGCTTCTGTATTAGATCTCATTACATTGTGCATCTATAATGCAGTGGCCTCTTTCCCGATGCATAATTCATAATGGGACGCAAACATTTGCCACCCTTCCACATTTCCATTCACAATGCGTTTTAAGATACACCTCATTTGAAATGTTGTTTTGTGTAGCCGCCGCAAATCACATCAACAAAATCCTGATGCGTTTTGCTCCCCTCAGACACTCGCCATCGACCCGAACACACAATTAATTTTCGCTACCCTCGAGAAAGATGTGGCGATATTGATTGACATAAAACCGGAGAAAAGCTGCAGACTCTTAAGGAAATTGCCCTCTGGTGGCTAGTAAAAGAATTGCAGGTAAGCCTCGCTGGCTGCAGGGTTCAAAGCGTAAGAAAAAAGTTTTATAGTCCGAAATTGACTGCATTTTTAAAGTCAAGAACTCGGTAAGTTACTTTTTCGAGATAACTGAGAAGAATGACGATGTTGCCGGTCTGATTTGACGAATAATTGCCCGCGCATGTTTGCATGCCTTAGCGTCACGTCGGGGTCACTCATCGGAGCGGCGACATGAGAAGGGCAGCGATGCCAACCGTATTCACTTCCTATCTCTATCAACAGCTACTGATGTCAACACACACAAAGACGCACACGCAAAGCCCCATGACGGCGCCAAAAAAAAAATGTGACACCGGATCACAATGAAAATGCAATTTGCCGCGCTCAGGAATCCGAATCTTTTCAACATTTGTTTATGACAGAGCTTGCAAAATCAGCTTATCATTATCTCCAGAAAGAGAGAAGGGGGGAGAAAAATAGAAGATGCAAGGAAACGGTGTAGATGGCGAGGATACGACGGGAAAGAAGAGGAAAGACGCTGAGAAGATTTCAGCGACAACCCTACCGCGTGCAAGCTCGTTCGAACGTAGAAAAAAATCACGTGTTGGATTCACGTGGTATGTGAACGTTGTGAACAAACGTTGTGTATGTGAACAGGTAGCTGAGCGTCTTGCTCCTTTTATTACAATTGGGGTGACGTGAGGTTCATGAACATTCAGAGTGAAACTGAAAACAAACGAAATTAGCATTAGCCTTTTGCTAACGAAATAAATGCGTCACAAATGACTTCCATAGAAAATGAATTAGCCTAGATGCTAATGTCAGCTAGCAATTAGCGATGCTAAACGAACACGATCTTTTAATATGCTAATTAGCCCATTAACATTCATATACATTCAACCAAAACAATGTCTAGTACACTGCAAAATACAGGAACTGCAGCCATTGCGTTCGGAGGGACAAGAAGCACTAAGACATACACGATGTCCAGCCAGGTAGGTAAGTTGCGCACGTTGTTTTCTAAGCACGGACTGTATGCTAGCGACTTCCTGTTTGCGCCTTCAAAATAGAGTCAAAAACGGAAGCTAACTACATGGAACAAACACGCGATTGTAAACAGAACTATCTTGTAAACCGAACAAAAGAACTACAACATTTTGAAACATTTCTGAACAAATATTACTGTGGGCAGAACAACTAATGTAAGGCATAAATACGAGATTTCAGATGGAAATCAGCTATCGGCGCCCCCCGGTGCATATTAATTGCTACTTAAAAGACCGGTGCTCTTCAGGTGGATCTAGTCGATGCATGCTGGATTTCAAAGTCTTCTACTTTCAGTTTATCGGGCGCTTGCTGCAAATGTGAAGCAATTGCGTATATCCTGTACTTTTTAATGGCTGGCATAAAACAAGGAGTGATTAGAAGTGAATTGTGCTAGAAGGTTTTTATAAAAAATCAGGTTTTAAATACACCTTTTAGGAAGCTGCAACGCGCACATTGAATTTTTTATTATGCTGTGCTGAAACTGGTCTTTTTTAATTGAAGAAGGCAGATCAATTCATAATGTCCTCTTTATTTGTATGAATGTTTTATAGGGCCGTCACTGCATTTTTAAAGATATGGACTTAGGGTCAGGTTGAAATTTTTCCAGCAGACCTTTCGAGGCTACAACTTTCAAACTTGTGTTGTCGGCGGAGCTAAATGTGACCATACACACACACACATATATATATATATATATATATATATATATATATATATATATATATATATATATATATATTTGAGGTCCTTCTCCAAGGTTCTCCGTCAGTGAGAATGCAATGCGCCGTTTTTCCCAGCAGAGAGCTCCAGTGGGGTACCGCCGCGCGCTTTGGTGTCCTTGTCCAGGGTTCACCGCATGTGTGCGCATGGCTGCAATGAACACACACGGCCGTCTCCAACTAATGACATTTCTTCTGCTTGCCAAGCTGGAGCCACGTTTTTCTATGTCCCCGCCGCCGCCTGCGGGCAAAATGGGGGATCATTACAATACTGAGTGCGTGACAATAGCTGATTAATCGCGATGGAGGCTTTGTGTAATTATCACTGGAGGTTAGTCCGATTTTACAGTAATTACGTCATTGCGTTGTGTTTCATCCATTTATTTTCTAACGCGCTTGTGCTCATTACGGTTGGTGGGCGAGCTGGAGACGTTTTGGACCAATGGTTGCCAAGCATTCTCACTCATAATTCAGAACAAACTGGCGTGGTTTCAGAATGTGGGAGTACTAATAGCCCGAATTTGAAAACTGCGAGGTGGACCATCAATCGCGCTTCAAATGTTAGCGCCGTATGGGAGCGTCTTCATCGTCTCACGGGAGACTTGTCTTGCTTCTTGTCCTGCACTTTTCGAGTTATCACGCCGGAAGAAGCAGCGCATTCGGAAGGTCGCGCACCGGTTTAACTGAGGGAGAGCTCTCTCGCTTGCTGACATCTATTCACCTGTGAGCTGTGACCTTCACACGGGAGCGCACCTGATACGGCGGCGTCGTCATCTTGAAAGTGTCATTTCAGTCCTCGTGAGGCGTAAGGACGAGCTTAACTCGGAAATGGCGAAATTGGCGTAGTTGTCACGCGCATCATGGCCACGCGCTCAATAAGCTAAAAATGACGAGGAGCGCTGGCCACGAGTGTCATCGTTCTATTCATAATTTTGTTTGTTAGCATTTTAAGCATTTGTGAGAATCCATTCCTTTGTCTTTGCAGCACACTGGAGACCACTTTTGATACAACCGTGACCACAGAAGTCAACGGGCGGAGTCTCCCCGCCCTCGCCACTCGCTCCTCCCCCATGGCCTGGCGCCTTGGCCAAACGCAGACGCCCCGTCTCCAGGCGGGCGAAGCCCCCTCCATGCCCGGCGGCTACCCCGCGCCGAGGGCGGGCGCGGCGGGCGCCGCGGCGGCGGGGCGCTACGGCGGCCACTCCGACCCCTCCAGGTTTGTGTACAGCGCCCCCCTGAGGAGGTCGGCAGGGGCGCGAGGGGCGGAGCAGGGTGAGAGGGGAGGAGGAGGAGGAGGAGGAGGGCTGGAAGGAGGGAAGCAGATGGAGGTGGCGGGGTACATGAGTGATGGGGACGTCCTGGGAAAGAACGGACGGATGGATGAGATCACCAGCGGGTAGGATGGATTGTGCTAACCATATTAGCACATGCTAACTTTCACTCACTTGTCAATATTGTTCCCTTGAAAAAAAAAACTGTTGCATACATTTATATATGTAAATATAGCATGTATATAGCATTTTCCAAAGTAAAAGCAAATGTTTGTAATTATTCTTGTATGCTTTTATGACCCAACTCCGGCTTTTAGATCAAAGGAAAAGCATACAAAAAACACTAGGAGGCTAAAATATTGCATAGATTGTCAAAACACGTCAACTTTCAAAGCGGGACTCGTAGTTGACAAGTTCTATCTGCATTATACTTATGCACGGATAGGTAGATGTTCCAATCCATTTGCACTTGATTTGAAAAGAAAAGGACTGGTTCCTATTATTTTATTGATTGGACGATTAGTCATTGCACCATTAAAATATACAGATATAAAATTGGACTTGGTGGTAGAAATCCGCCTTTAGTTTCGAAATATGCTTTGTCCTTGAACATATTCGCTACGCTCTTACACCAATCACATTTCTCATTTTCCCAGTGTCTTCTTCAAAGTTTGCTTGTCCCTGTAATTGCCATGAAATTGATGGATGATTGATGTCATTTGATTGATGGAGTTAAACATGCATGGGATTGGAGACAAATTATTTGAGCGCGTCATGACAGAAAGGTGATTTGCCATTTAATTGGCTCAATTAGCCCGGCGGCTAATCATTCCCATGTCCTATCAGGCGCGTCTGATTGATATCGGCGCTCAAATCCCAATGCTGATTGTAAACATACTTAGACATGAGGGAAAAAAAATCTGTATAACTGTAAATACTGATGAACACTCATCAAGTTCTGCTCTCTCGTGTGGTGAGTGAGACCGCAAAAACAATAAGTCAAACTTTTCCTCGTGCAGGTACCTAACAGATGGAGGTCTGCATTTGTATGCGCGCAACGCGGGCCGAGCAACCGAGGCACCTTCTTCTCGAGAAATCTCGCACAGAGGAAGCAAAGAGATCCAAGGGGACGTGGACAGGTAAGAATCCGTCAACCGCGGCGGGATGCTTGTTTTCGATCCACCGCCTCCTATAGTGAGTTTTATCGTCGGCAATTTTCGGTAAGCGGCGGCTCCGTTTGCCGCTTCAACTCTTCAGTGTTCTCACAAAAAGGAAGTCGAAATAGCCGATTCCCACTTGTCTCATTGGATTCAATTTTACCATTAGAGAAAGTGAAGTTTGGGAGGACAAAGACACTTTTTGTCTGGTGGTTTTCGGCGCCGTCACTTTTTGACTTGAAAGGCATTTGCGTGCCAGGCGCTTGTTGTGTTTACTTTCAAGTGCAGACAAGGGCAAATCCAGCAGACTGTACTTGATTCAGTGATGTGCGAGAGGTGGCATGAGGAATCTGTCAAGGGGCAACTTTATACAAACAAAGGTTAAATATCAAATCTTCTTTTTTCAGTTGTTCATTTTGTGAATGGCTGTGTTAATCGCTAAAATACACACGTAGTTCATTATATTGCCACAAGCTCTCATGGCTAAGCACTTTTTTTCTGTTGGATGACACTAATGAAGCTCTTACCTCAATTCAACTTAGTTGTTTGGCATTCGGATGCCACAAGAGGGCACCCATGCAAAAAAAAAAATATATTACACAGTGACGAGGTGAGTGCGATTCGGTGGAACAGTGGTTAGCACACATCCGCCCCACAATTCAGGGACCCCAGTTCAAATCCACCTCCCTCCGGCCTTGAGTTTGCATGTTCTCCCCGAGCCCGTGTGGGTTCCTCCCACACTCCAAAAACATGCACGGCAGGTGTATTGGACATACTAAATTGTCCTTAGCTGTGATTGGTTGCATTACAAATACTGCAAATATCAGATGCCTAGTTTAAAGACTAAATAATCATTCTATAGCCGAAATATTAGGCGATCCAAATGTAAACGGTGGGAAATATACAGCTTAGTGCCTAGCCACGGCTTCTTTGTCAGTATGTTCCCGGCTAATCCATTTTGTTTCGCAGCTCAGCCGACGCTTCGGCTGAGCAACGCGCACGCCCTCGCGCCGCCCCGCCAACACAACATCCAGTCGCATCCGTCAGCCGGTCGGTTCGTGCGGCCGTCAGTCGGTCGGCCGGGTCATATCTGCGAGCGGCCATGCGTCAAAACACGCGAGACCTGGCGGCAGGTTGAGAATAGCTGATTAACCTGCCCCCGTCAGTCCCGGGCTCATCGGCCCGTCACGCTTGACAGTCAAGCGAGGAGACAGATGGGCCGAGAATAAATATGAACCCCCGCCAAGCGTCTCCGCCGTCTCCGTAGCCGCGCATGTGCGTTATCTCCCGAGTTTTTCCCGTAAACGCGGGAAATAGCACTTTTCGCCGCGAGGCCCTCGAACGTGATGAAGAAATATTGACGTCTGCTTTGCCTTCAGACGCTTTCGAGTGAGAAAAAAGCCCGGTGGGAATTTCACTCCCCCGCCTTCGTTCCCCCCCATGGGCGCGCGGGCCAAAATGACACGGTTCCTTCAACGCAGCCGGCTTGAAGCAGCCTCGGTGACATGTGTGATTGTCAGAAGCTTGAGCTGACACTTCCCACTGGCGGATGACAAGGCTCAGCGGGGAATTCATTTCCTAAGCAATCATTCGCCGGGTTTCACACCCAGGACGGGATACAGCGTCCTTGATTGGGTTTTAGCGGAAATAATGCCGCGTTCGGTGACTTTGAGGGAACTTTTTCCTTCAAAGTCACATCCGGTGACATTTACAACATGCCTGCCCGAGAAGACAGAAAAAAAACTGATAAGTTACCTTTCTGTAGCACAAATCTTTGCTGTTAGGCTACCATACCAATTTGCTTTATAATTGATTGTAAATTGTTATTTAATGTGACATACGTGTAGGGCATGATTCCACACAACTGCTTGTGAGTGAAAATATTACTTTTGGATCAAAAACATTAGCTGAAATAATAGATTTGACCTCCGTTTGCCTCTGATTTACCCTAAAAAAACATCCAGCTCTTCCTGAATGAATATTAAATGAATTCAAAAGCCCCTTTTGTTTTAAAGAAAACGCTTTATAGTTCACTTGAGAATTGCCTTTTCTACAGCACAAATATTTGCTCTCGTCTGATTCCAAGCGCCGACGCTGCTTTACTTTGCAGGCGGGAAAAAAAAAAAAACTGTGACTTACGGAAATGCTTTTAAATTTCAAGCTGTGTTTGAGTGATAGCTTGATATTAAATGCAGCGTCGCGCTCAATATTTGTTTATCCAGCGCAATGCTGTAATTCCTGTCTAATCACAAAAAGAGGAAGAATTGCTGAGCATTGAAGTGTTTTCAAAGCTCCTTCTCCACTGTTGTTGTTCCGACCCCCCCACCACCTCCATTATTATCACGAATCGGGCAAGCGCACATACACACGCAAAAATAAACTCACACACACCCTGGCAGCAAGTGTGCATAAACTTCACTCCCATGAGACTCATTATGCTTCGCGCTTTTTTTTTTTTTAATCCCTAAATAACAACTGGTGGCCACGTAGGTGACTAAGACCATCTGTGGCTAAAATGCTGCCTTGCTTCTTATTTTCACAAGTCAAAGTGAAATCTGTTTTTATTTTAATCCCGACGTGAGTCAGATGCGGTATTTTCCACAACATTGCATCGTTAAAAGAGCGCTAGGCATTTTCTATACTTTAAGTAGAAAAAAAAATGAATGTAACAGTATTAAATAGTAAATATAAAAACAGTGGTTCTCAAAGGGGGGTCCGCGGCCCCACCGGAGGTCCGTGGCCTGACTGCAGGGGTTATTCATTAAAAAAGTGATATATTTGTGTTAATTTCATTCTATTTGATATTAAATAGTGAAAGTATTCACAACTCTTCAATAAAGCAATCAATTCAATCAGTTGAATACATTTTTAAAACCGGAATCATTTAGAAACGTCTCCTAATGCCTTTTGTGTCTACAATTGTCTATAATTGCGAGGAAATTGACTTAATTATGAGAGGAGGTTTTAGTCTGATATCTCACTTTTGAGTGTTTCAACCTGGACAAAAAATTATGAATAATGACCTGGTATAGAATGGCTGGTCTCTTAAAAACGTAAAAATACGTCTTTGGGATTGAAAGGCGTCCAAACACGTTTGTCCTTCTACCGTAGAGTGCAGAATTTCCGGTGCTGACTCTAGCTCAATGTACTCAGCAGAGATAAATAAAGCGTATTTGTGGATTTTTTTTAATGCACATATTCCTAAGAAGGCTCACGACTGTCACTGAGCAGAACGCTGACAGTGGAGGTGAGCCGTAAGCGGGCAAAGAGATTTGGGCGACGAGCGGCTTTCCCTCACCATCGGCGCTCTTTAAGTTCACGCGTAGTTCAGTGTGGCCCCGAGCGCCGCCGAGGGAGGGAAACTTCTCTCGTGTCACACCTGAAACGGAACGGTGTTTACTCAAGGTTTTTTTTTCTGTCTCTCCAAACAATTTTGCAAATGGTGAGGAAAATTGGAGGAAGTTGCCTCCTCCAGCCGAGTCCCCAGCTGCGCCTTTGTCGCCGTGCAAACGGGGCCCTCGACTGGAGCAGGTGCGCACTCTGACGAATCGCCGTCCCGCATCCACACGTGCTCATCAAGCAGCTATTTCATCCAAAAGCCTGGAGATTTCCTCCACTTGTCATTGGAACGCTTCTCGTCATTTCCGACGAAATCCATTTGAGCCAAAAGCCGATTCTGACTTCTGACTTCATCGGAAGCAGAATCTACTGTAGTATTAAAAATTCAGCAGTCTGACTGTGTTTTATGGGAAATGTGGTGATGACTCAATTGCTATTTAAACATCCTAAGCTACCACTGAAGTGAATCAGGCTTTTTTGTTTGTATGTTAATGTTTCCATCTCTATAATGACCAATAGCCGTAAAACTTGATCAATTCAATGTCAAGTTCCAATCGGGTAGTGTCACAATGTATTTGAATCCGTTCATACATTTTTGTGAAGTACATGGCCCGCGGAGACGATCTGCCGTTGCCGGCTGCTCATTGATGATTCGAGGCGCACGCCAAGCTCCCCGCCGCTCCGACTCAAACCTGCTGCTATTCATCAAACAGTGGCCTCTAATCCCCGAAAAATAAAGGAGGTTTTTTTGGGGAGGCTGTGCGCCAAGTGGTCGGTTACAGGACAGAAGGCTGTCTGACCCCCCAGACCCCTGCCACCCCCCCCCCCCCCCCCCCCAAGACGTTCTTTCATCCAAAAATATGCTGTATTAGTAGCATTAACCCTCTCGGTGCTCCAAAGATGGAAGTCATAAATAATATCCCAAGATGCGCCTCACTTATTATGCATCAGATGACTTCCCATCAGAGGCGCCGTCATCCGCCTTACTCTGGCTCGATCCCGCATAGTCACCCTCCCTTAATCAACCCTCGTCCGATCGCGCCTCGGAGGAACTGGCGGGCCCGTCCCGGGTTGGCGAAGGAGGGAGGGGAGGAGCCGCGGGGGGTGAAAGCGGAACAGCGAGCTAGTCCTTTCTTCCTCCGGTTCCCATTCGCTCCCCGGACTCCCGGTCGATTCGCAGCTCGGCGTGATTCTTGCGTGACGGGGACAGGACGAGATCGGCGTTGGAGGTGAGTTGACGCCACCCACCGTTGGCGGCCTGACATCCCATCGATGCTCCATAATGTGTTTGCGTCTGTTTTGCCCTTTATCACTTTCCGAGCAAGTGGAGTCTCGCGCTGCCTTGCTTTGGCAGCTGTTAAAAAGGCGGGAGAAGGAAGTGTGAAGTCCTTTAGAGAACCGTGTCTTTGGCTTCTCTGAAGAGTAATTGCACAGGCTCAGCGGCATTAAATCGGATTACGGTGCGGGCAAATGAGGATGTGAGCTTTCCGTTTATATTAAAGAGCACTGTTTATGTGTGTGCATGTGTGTGTGTGTGTTTGTCCAGATGTTGGTGTCTTTTGTGTATTTGAACAGGTTTCTTATTGACAGGAAAAGTACTTTTCAAATTAAGAGCACATTAATTGGAATATGGAGAACAAATTCAATTAGTCAGGCATTATTCATATGAATGACTCCCAGAGCTTTTCTTCTTTCGCACATTACCTGAATCTCTCTGCCAATTCCCTTCTCCTTTCATTTATTTTTGTTCTCCCTGCCAAGTTGCACCCCAGCTCTCTGGGACTTGATCTCTGTCATGTTTGTTGTCAGTCTTGCTCCCCTCGCTATCCTATTGGGAAACTTTGCTGTCCATCGCCTTGTCTGCAGCTTTTACAACTATTCTCCTGATAGGACAAGGAAGGCCTACAGTGTCAAAATGTTCCTAAAATGATCCTTATCACAAACAAAAGGCAGAGGAATGCAGATTAAATCTAAACTAGTAGTGTATATGTTGCACCCATCTATGGCATTTTGAATGTTTGTTAGCATTATGCTAAACTGCCTTAGTGAGTAGGCTACGCTAATGTTAATTGTTCTTCGCTAAGGATAAAGAACATGTCTGTTATATTTTGATCTGACTTGCTGCCATCTTAGCCCATCTATGGCATTCTCAGTCGTTTAACATTCATATATACTTCCTTACCCAAAGCAATCTCCTCAAAAAAAAAAACAAATTTATCTTCATGATCAGATGTAATCGCCGTTATTGGCCTTTGTTTGCTGTTAATGGCGTTTTTCTTCATCCCGGGCACGCCGCCTGCTGTAAGGACCCAAGTCAGCTCGCTGAATATTGCATGAGATAATGTTTGCATGGCTGAGTGGCGACGCGGCGATGCATCGGCGGGGTGCACAACGCTTTATTCGCGCCGTGTGGAAATCAACGCTTTGGAATTGAATCGGCAAACGGACACGGGGAGACTTCATTTATTTTCGTTTTGGCTCTGCTGACATCCTCCTATTTCAAGTCGTCACCTGGTTGCACGCTGAAAATTGCTCTATAAGGGCCTTGTTTTTCTTCAATTAACATCATGACATGGGGAAAGCGTTTTCACGTGGATTTGACACGTTCCTCTTGATATTGCCGGCTCTTCGTTCATAATTGACACAGAACTCACGCCTTCGCCGGCAGGTTATCGAGTTCGCCAGCGATGACGTGACTTCCGAAAAGTGTGGCGGTCTGAAGGGGGGAGGGGGAAGGTTCTGTCAGAATCATCTTAGCTGATCCCGAGGAGTCGGGCGATGAAATATTCAGCCCGTCTGCTCCGGCTCTCGGGAGGATGTTTCCCATTTATTTATATAATTTGCATTTTTTTTATGGAAAAAAATAATTATAAAATATTTAACCATGATAGTAAAAGAGACGATCAAAAATCCTTCTGATGATATTCACCTGAATTCTCCTTAACTCTTTCATTGCCAAGCGGTATTGAAAAAGGCAACCTTGGTGCTATCATAAAATGGATTTTCATTCCTTAAAATTACAAGTATGTAATAAATGTGTTGTATGTATGGCAACAGTGCCATCCAATGGTCACAGTTATCACTACACTGCTCAACTGGAATAATATTAGATATCACTAGTCAAGGGTGTCAACCACCCTCTGTAAAAAAAAAAAAAATGTATTTGACGAGAATTCTGTTATTTATCATTTTTATTACGATTTTAAAGACGAGAATTCTCATCCATGACACAAAGAGTTCAAATATGCGTCAGTTGTAATATTTGTTGTGTTTAAATGCAGTTTATTGAATTTTGCCAACAAAGTGGAGCAAAAGCCTTTAACTACGCCTTAATGACTGCGAGGGGCGTTCGCTGTGACTCGTTATGCTAATCAAGCAACATTTAACCATGAAGTGCTTTTTAATCACATTAGCAACAGCAGTGACTAGTCCCTCTAGCAGAAAAAAAAAAGATTTTTGGCTTTGTATGAGTGAGGCCACCCTTGGAGAGAGAGTCTGTCTAACTATTAGCATCTTTGGGGGAAAAAATGTCAATTAGCTGCTCTGCTACATATTCTCTTTTCTTCAGATGCTTTGGTGCAAAAAGTGCTACGTGCTTTGTTGTATTCTCTTGGCAAACCGTGTCACGATAGACCGGTTTGTGTCAAATTCGGGGCAGTCCGTGTGGCCCCATCTGGCCTTTTGTGTCAATCACCTATTGAAGTGTTGTCTCGGAGGAGGACGAGTCAGAGCGCACTTCAACATGGCCGTCGCATCCGCTCCCAGCGAAGGCTTCTCTATGTCTTAAAACAGAAGCAATATCATGAAAGGATGTCTTGAAAAGAGACAATGGACTTGATGAAGGACCCAAAAGAATCTCAACCGAACTCTCAACAACAACAACAGCTTTTATTAAAAGCTTTTATTCTCTGAATTGTCACTTTTGGTCAAATCAGATCAGCATGCGCTCGTTATTTCTTATTTTCAGGTACTGAACTATTGAATTCTTCAAAATATATACGACTTGAATGCAACAGTTTTCTCTTTCCAGCCTGCACACATTCTTTTCTTTTGCTTTCTTAAAAAAAAAAAGAAAGAAAGAAAAGCAATTATTGTCTTATTCTCAGCCTTGCACTTCCCTCGTCAGTCTCTGATGGGTTATAGATGGCGAGCCTGAAATGACTTGACTGCGCTGTGTAATTACTTTTCTGGAAGTTGTTTTCCCATTCTTTGAACTCGATTTTGATTGTTAGGGCGTGTTTGCCGTCAGTCGCTCTGAAAATACGTTTATTGGGAGTTATTTGGGGACCGATGTTCTCAAGTCAATCCTGGATTGTTTCAGTGTGATTTGATTTGTTGTGCGAGCTGTCATTTTGCTTGCACATTTACAGTCGTTTCGCCTGACAAAGGGTCACAGGCTTGCTGGTGCTTATCCCAGCTGATTGGCTAGATGATGCCATGGGGGGCACGGATGACCCCAGGCTTTGAAGTGTAATCGCAATAAAATAAGGATTGGCATCATTTTTTATTCGGGCACTTTAATGCAATTGGTTGTTTTTTTTCCGATTTAGACTAACCTGTAACCTGTATAAACATTGTAAAAAGTAGTTAACAGTTTTTGAAAGTTAAATTAGATTGCTCGATATATTTTAGGAATAAATACAACTTTTATGGATGATAATCTTCTTTAGCGTTAGTGCAGTGAGTTTTTTTTTCTTTCCCGGGTGGGGGCTTTGCCGAAGATAATCGAGAAGCGCTGATCCAAACCGATGCGTCCTTTCTCTCCTCCCTGCAGTTGGGACGACAGCAGCTCAGTGAGCAGCGGCCTGAGCGACACCTTGGACAACATCAGCACCGACGATCTGAACACGCCCGCCTACTCGTCGGTCGGCTCATCGCGCAAAAGCAAGGGCGCCCAGGTGAGCAGGCGACATTTGCGCCGCACGGATTTCCGAATAATTTGCGCGGCGCTAAATGTCACCGCAATGACAACACGACGCGTCGTTATCTGCGTATTTCTATCCACGACGCGTGCGTCCAAACTTTCGGCGTTTCAATCATCCTTCCGCAACGAAAAATAAAAACCAGAGAAGCAGCTCGCGAGGGAATACGATGCAGGCTTCCCGCTCTCCCCAGGGGTTTTATTTTTTTTTGTTTTTTTGTTGCTTTGTTCTGCCAAGTCTTCCTTAGCACTCATTGAAGACGCTCGGGCGTTGCTAGGGAAACGGCATGGCCATCTGTCAAGGAAAGTGGAGCGGTGATCTCCGTTGCGTGTTTGTTTGTGGAGGTGTGTTTGTGCACCAGCATCCCAAAGGAGGAGAGCTGGTCAGTCCAAAGATAGCTCTGACTTCACACCTCGCTTCTTCTTTGTTTGCTTTGCGTCGCCTACCTACCTGCCTTACGGTTTCAGAGTGATGGATAGATCATTCAGAGGCTGAATTTTCTACCTCATCTAAATATGCCGCTTTTTCCGGTTCAATCGCCATCACTGGTGCATTTAAGACCGTATAGCTTACATTATGGTTGATAATGTAAGTTTGCAGGGAAATTCTCCACGTGCGTTTATTGTTTTGCTTTCTACAGTCCCAGAGAGCCAGTAAGTCCAAGCATGGCGATCAGGAGGTGAGCAGCAGCTGGGTGGGAGCCGAGGACCTGAAAAAGGTGGAAGAGGAACTCGACGCCGGCATGGACCCCAATGGCGGCTCCTCCCGCTGGAAGCCTTCCTCGTCGTCTTCCCAAGCCGCGGGCCAGTACGAGGACGCGGGTCAAAAGGCCGCGACTTTGGCGCAGATAACGCAGACTGGTTCGCTGAGACGGGGCATGACAGCCCAGGTTGGCATTACGCCGCCCAGGACCAAAAGTACTTCGCACAAAACAGCAGGTAACTGTCTGGTAACTTTATTTAATATTCGTTACATGGTAAATTTTGATTACCACGCACTAATGTAATTCTAATATGCATTTGTTACCGTTTTGATGCATTTTTATCATTTAATAATATTCATTTAAATGGTTTAGGATTATTTGGGGGGGCTTGGAACGGATTAGGCTATTTACATGTAAAAAGCCTCTCTATTTGTGAAAGATTCTCAATACTAAATTACTCCCGGAACAAAATAATTTTGTAAGTAATCTGTATGACAAATTCTGACCTTTGGACAGGGCTGAGTCGACTTTTCACATGTTTTGCCTTAAAAGAGTTTTCCGTTGCTTTTTGAGTTTTGGGCCAATTCAGCAGTTATTCATTTTGGCTATTGTCCACGAGTTGACGAGTTGGCTGAAATCCTGCTGATGCGTTTCTGAATTTGTGCAAAATACGCTTTATGCAAATCGACAGGCAAGACGGACGATGCCAAGGTTTCAGACAAAGGCAAGGTGCCCTCCAAGGGCTCGTCGGGCATCCAACGCTCGCCCTCCGACGCCGGTAAGAGCAGCGGGGATGAAGGCAAGAAACCCCCGCCCGGTATTGGACGCCCGCCCGCCACCGGCTCTTTTGGATTCAAGAAGATCCCCGGTCCTAGCGGGACCCTAATCACCTCAAGCGGCGCCACGCTCGCCAGCGGCTCCGCCACCTTGGGCAAGGCGCCTAAATCATCGGCCGCCCTGGGCAAAGGCGCGGGCATCAGTGGCGTGCGAAAGACCAGCCTGGATGGCTCCCAGCCTCAGGACGACGGCGTCCTGCTCAGTTGCGGGGGTTCCAAAGTGTCCCTCCAGTACCGCTCTCTACCCAGACCGGCCAAATCGTCCAGCGGGACGGCGGCGGGGCGCGGCGGCCACCGCTCCAGCTCCAGCAGCATCGACTCCAACGTCAGTGGCAAGTCCGCCGGCGCGGGGGCGGCCAAGCGCAGGGACGCCGGGAAGGTGGGCTCCGACCGCTCCAGCCCCGTCAACGTCAACCAGACGGACAAGGAGAAAGTGACGGAGCAGGATCCGGGGATGTCCACTTCGCCCAAGTCCAGCCCCACCTCCTCTTCAACGGGTCAGACAGGCCTCAGGCAGCCGGGCTCCAAGTACCCGGACATTGCCTCCCCAACCTTCCGCAGGTCAGACACTCCAAAACGTTTGCGCCTCCCTCATTGCGCTGTTATCCGTTTTTCCACCAGTTGGAATTAAACCTGCGTTGAAGTATACTTACATGTAGGCGTGAGCTGGCAAAATAGAGTCAACAAGTCACCTCTTTGAAGTTAATTGCTTCCGGTAGACTTTGCTCCTCGCAGTAAGCAGAGAGGGGAGGGTTGAGCAGTTAAGCCTGGATGAAGGGGCATGGGATGGCGAAATAGAGTCAACAAGTCACCGCTTTGAAGTTAATTGCCTCCAGTAGACTTTTGTCTCCGCGGTAAGCAGAGACGGCAGGGTTGAGCAGTTACACCTGGATGAAAGTTGGAGTAAGATGAGAGACGTTGATTTAGTTGGACTTTGCATGCTGCAATTTTCGTGCAAGGTTTGTGGAAATTTTCCTCTCGAATTTGGTGGAAATGAAATGATGGCGGTGTGTGTGATACTAATATTTGAGATGAATGGATGGATATCATATTATTCTGGTAACAGAGTAGAAAAATCACTTGAAGACGTATCCATTAAATAGAACTCCTGCGATAGAATCTATTGCTCCCTCTGTGAAGAAGGAACGGGCTTTCGCTTCCTCGACGCTCATTTCAAACACGCATGCCCCAATATGTCCGCCCCATTCTATCTGTCAAGCGGCTTCTTTTTTTTTTTTAATATCATCTGCATGTCATTATAAGATGCTCCCACCTGTTGATTTAGCGTGATTGCTTCAGCGCGTGCCGAGGAGCGTACGTGGACTCAGACGGGCCAAATTGGGTTTTTTCAAGAGCAGATGTGTGTTGGTTATCAGAGGCGGGCACTGTTCCCCTTAGCTGGCTTTGTTTGCTTGTTACACTTATATTACCGCGTTGTTTCAATTGCACTGTACCTGCAGAACCACAGACATGGTGTTAACTTTTATTGTAAATAATAGAACAGAAAAAAGAAGTAGTATGACCAGCACCTGACGAATGACGGACCCCTCTCTCATAATAAAGTCAAATGTGGCCCTCTGGCGGCGGCGGCGGGGGTTTGGGCAAAAATACACCGACGGACCGCGTGAGGGGGGCGGGGTTGCCCGCCTGTGTTAGTTATGTGGGGGAGGGATGAGGAAGCTCTTTGTAAATGACGACCCCCGCCTATCTACCCCCAGATTGTTTGGCACCAAAGCCAGCAGCAAGGCCAGCTCCCCGGGCACGCCCGACTCTGGCAAATGCCCCTCAATCCTGGGCAGCCCGCACGGTACCCTGGCCAGGCAGGCCAGCCTGGACTCGCCCTCCTCGGGCACGGGGAGCCTGGGCAGCGCCGGCGGGCTGAGCGGCGGCAGCAGCCCGCTGTACGGCAAAGGGCCCGACCTCCCGTGCGGCGACTCGCCGGCCTCCAGCCCGGCCTCCGGCCTCTCGCTGCCGTCCAACGCTCGGCCCTGGCCTGCCTGCGGCTCGTCCACCGGCAGCAAGGACACGCTGAGCTGTCAGAGCATGAGCAGTCTGCACACCAGTTCTGAGTCCATTGATTTGCCCCACCACGGGCCCAAGGTGGCGAGAACCGCCAGTGTCAAGTCCACCCTTTCCGAGGGGTAAGATCGGGCTCGCTCGCTCGCTCGCGTCTCCTCCTTCGCGAGAATCGACCGTGGCACCGAATGAGTCCATGCGGACGGAAACCAAAACGCGTTTTAGGTTCCCCAATTGTGTGACGCGCGTTTTTTTCCCTCAAATTAAGGCCGAACGTATGGGCGCGTCCTATAAACGGTAAATTAAAATGTTTATTCATTCATTTCATCCGAGGAAGCCGAGTTTTGACACACAGATGCGCATTTTTATATCGGCCTTATTCTTATGTATAATAATTACCGTTATGCGACGGGCTAGTGGGGAAGTCAGCTGTCAAATTCTGTGCATAGCTCTGTTTTGCTCCTCTCCAAAAAAAAAAAAAAAAAAAGGTTTACGCCGGTGATTCTCAACCTTTTTTCAAATAAACACCTTTAAAACTAAAGCTAAAACTAAGGCACGGCTGCATGGCTTAAGTATTTTTGTTTAGTTTTGTTTCTGCAAACAAGTGCAACAATTCAGCAATGTTGCTTCATGTTCCAATTATTTGCTCTCAGTTTAAAAAGTAGAACATTTTATTCTAGTTCCAGCTTTAAAAAACATACTGTTATTGCATGTGAAATATGTAACATAGACAGTTACCAACAGAGTGATTTCAAAACAAAGTATTTTTTTTTAAATAAAAATCTATCTTTACTATTGGGCAAAAAACTTTTTTAAAGGTTTTTTTTATCTATTAATCAAAACCGTCTCAATAATTGTTGGGGAACGCTGTTCATAATATAGGTGTACAGTCATTTTTCATGCTCACATTACAGTGCCTTCAAAATTATTTTAATGCGTTTTTCATGATTTATGTCTGGAGTGGTGTGCATAACATGTTTTGTTTTGGTTTTTTTTTCCCCCATCTAACGCACTCATCCTCTATGTCTTAACAGCATGCCTCTTGACAGAAACACGCTTCCCAAAAAGAGACTGAGGTATAGAAATTTTGCAGCCGGATTTGCACTGAAAATAACTGCACGCAGCTGCTTGGAAGTACTAAATACGCTGTGTTCATGCATGTACCACATTGCACACTCAGAATCTTTTTATTTCATTTTTTTGTATGCCACTCGGGCATGCTTGCCATCTTGCTGTCACGCAGTTTCGGTAATAACGATTACATGCAGGCTAGGGCGGCGCGGTGGTTAGCACGTCCGCCTCACAGTTCAGGGACCTGACTTCAAATCGACCTCGCTCCGGATTTCCTGTATGGAGTTTGCATGTTCTCCCCGAGCCCGCGTGGGTTCTCTCCGGGCACTCCTGCCTCATTGGACACTGTAAATTGTCCTAATGTGTGATTGGGTGCGTGAATGGTCGTTTGTCACCGCCTGCCCTGCGATTGGCTGGCAGTCAATTCACGGTGGGATAGGCACCAGCAAGCCCGCAACATGCACGCTGCATGTTGCCTGTGCGTCCACCTCGCGAAAAAAAATCCCTTGGATTGTTGAGTTGAGGGTCACATATGACAGGTGTGCTAATGAGGACTTTGCAAGGAGAACTGCTGAAACGTGGACATGAGCAAACTCAATTATTATCACCTGGGGATGTAATAATGTGGATTTGTGATAAGGTGGGAGGCAGGAGGAGAGGAACGGCAGTGTTTCTGCAAGTATATGCTGATGCATGCGTTTTTATGCTTGAGGATGCCTGTACGGTATGCTGGGTTTGAACCGTGAATGCATCTGCACTCATCCCATCGCTGATCACATCCTTTCCACCCAATCGGCGCTTGAAAAGTGACAGTTGCCTAAACGAGTTCCTTGATGGATTCCAGGTACCCGCCTTCGTCCAGGCAGACGTCCCACGAAGAGGGGATGGAGTGGCTCAGGTCGCACTCGACGGGGGGGCTGCAGGACTCGGGGAGCCAGTCCCCAATGTCTCCACCTGGAGCGTCCTCTAACACCACTGGAAAATACCACTACTCCAACCTATGTGAGTCTGCGCATGTTGTCGTGATTTTGCAGCTTATCTTTGACGTTTATGTATATTCTGGATATGCGTTTCAGAGTTACATAAAGCATGATAACGCCATCCAGTGGACATGATTGTTAATTGCAATTTTCTTCCCTGAATTAAAAATCATAAACATACAATGAAGATGATTTTTTTTTTCTTCTCTCCAGTGAGCCCAACCCATATCAGCCAGTACAACCTGCCACCAGGCAGCAGCAGCATGAGTCGCTCCAATAGCATCCCCGCCCAGGACTCCTTTGACCTGTACGGCGAGGGTCACCCACTGGGCGGCAGCGCCACCTCCCTGGAGGACCGGCCGCGCGCCATCAGCCGCTCGGGCTCCTTCAGGGACAGCACCGATGAAGGTCGGTTCCTAATCGCGGTCCTCGGCCGTTAGGAGAAATGTTAAGATCCCGCAAAGCAACAAGCACTCGAACGGTGCGTTTAATGACCTTTGTGCGAGAAATGCCTCACTGGTCGTCAGGCTCTTTTTATTGGAGCCTGTCATTACATCCTTATGGAGGGCAGATTTTGAACAAGCCCGTCAAGTTATATTATTAAAAATGTGTTTGATCGTACCTGTCAAGTTTACTTTTGAGTCTTTGTCTTTTCGCAGTCCATGGATCTTCCTTGTCTCTGGTGTCCAGCACATCTTCTCTATATTCCGCAGTAAGTAGCTTGCAAACAGTGCTCAAATTTAACAATACACCAATTTTCATTACCCGCCGAGTATTCTTTGGAAATGCTTGTGCCGATCCGTTTGACTATATAAATAAAATTTGATTGATTGATTGATTGATTGACAGGAATGTGTTGTCGTCATTCGAGAACTGGAGGACATTTTACGTCCCGCCCATCACATTTTAAATAATCGACATTGGCAATACTAAAACATGCAGTTTCCAGGTAAATTTACATGTTCATATGAAAATATGGAGGGCAGACGTAGATGATGGATGTGCTGCAAAGTGCTCATCCAGGTGAAAGCTTTTTAGGTGTTTTTTTTTTTTTTTTTTCCACCCAATTTAGTCTTTAAGCCTTATTTGATCCACAGCGGGGATTTTCTGGCATTTCCAACACTTGAATGTCACTGTAATTAAAATGTGATTTATTCCATTCATAAAATGTCAATTCTTTGTTTTTTGTTTCAACAGACAGAGGAGAAGGCACACTCAGAGGTAAGAGAGTTAATGTTTGTGGGTTTGGACGCCATGCATGCACTGCTTTGCGATGAAGTGCAGTTATGTCGCAAAGTTGCAAAAATATTGAGCAAATTGTGGTTTTGTTTTCGTTCTTGATGCTTGCTTTATTGTTTGAGTCTATATCAGTGGTTCTCAAACGGGTGTGAGATTTTTAACAGGGTTCTGCAGTTATCAACAAATCTCATTTAAATGCTTTTTAATGCGTCATGGGAAGATAAGAATGTACTTTTCCAATTAAGAGGAAATTAATTGGAACATTTCTAAAAGAGTGTTATACTGCAAAACCTTTTACGTCTTTATTTTGTCAGTTTGACAGAATTTTCTGAGAGATGACCCTCTCTTTTGGAGATTCCTTTGCCCAATAAAATACAAATAGAGCTACCACGATACAATGACGTTCCAAGTTTATGAAATGTGCTCTGTGCTAGTTAGACATGAAAAACAATTCAAAGGGGTGATATAAATGATAAAAGGTTGAGAACCACTGATCTGTCTTTTATTCTTAAGTAAAAAACATGTTTACTTTGGCTGTTCTATTTACACACTACCTCTCTGTTGTCTCTTTGCGTCTTTTTTGTGTGTATTAGTCCACCGAAGCAATCATAGTTTGTCAATATATATGTCAACGTTATCAAAAGAACACAATCGGAGTCCGAACAATCGATTTTCTGAAGATGGCTTCCCTTCTTCTGCTGTTTTTTTTTTTTTTTTTTTACATTTCTGGAGCAGGGTGTGGGGTTTAAAAAAAAAAAAATGGAATCCATACAACCGATGTTGGACATTTCACTCGCTATACAGAAGATAGTGTTTGAGTGTTTGCACAGAACATCACAAAAATGCATTTTGCACTCCTACCCTCTGGGTAATAAATCACAACACATCCTTATCCCGCTCCGTCCAATGAAAACAGTTAATAACCGTAACCCCGCCTCTATAGTGCACTCCATTTCCATTCTTATCGTTTTGTTATTTTCCCATTTCCTGTCTGTCTTCTTATCTGTTCCTGTTGTATTTTTTGCTTTCATTAACATTGGATCAAAGAGTAATGGCAAATGCAGCTAAACCTTTTCGCTAAAGGCAAACTAAATCAGGGCAATTTGTTTGAGCGTATTCAATCAAAGCCAAATAGATGCATAGATGTGGAAATATGCAAATAATGTGGAGAAAAAAAAGTGCCGCCACAGAAGATTAAAATAAGCAATTTGCAAATACTATTTGACCCATTCTTGCCGGCTAACTCCTGACCCGAATGACCGGCGGGCGCGGTGACCTATAATAACCTCTGTCTCCCTGGCCTCATCCTGTGTGATGGAGGCATGCGACATAGTGTTAATTTTGACTTTTCTCTTTTCAATCAAGGGCCAAACAGTGCAAAATTCCACGGTAATCACCACTACACTTTGTTTTGTTTTGTTTTTACCCACACAGCGTGAGCATGTTTTTGTTTTTTTTTCATGAAAATTATCAAAATGGACTCCATTATTTCCCTCCCGTACACTTTTAACGATAGTAACAATTCCTCTTTTTGTGCCCGAACCAGCAAATCAGGAAGCTGCGTCGCGAACTGGACGCTTCTCAAGAAAAGGTCGCGACCCTGACGTCCCAACTGGCCGCCAATGTGAGTTCGCTTCCCCCGCCCCCGCGTCGCGGCCGGGATTTGCATGACAACGCGGGAAAGCTTTGCAAACGGGAATCCGCGAGACATCCGCCAAAGCCTTTAGAAAATGTTCAGCCTTTTCGCCTTGTTTGCATTCGCTGCCTCCTGCGTGTTTTTGTGTTCGGGAATGAGATGTTTTCCTCTGGGATTTGTTGAAGGCGACAACTGCCGAAAAGTCACGCGAGCGGGGAGAATCGCACGGGCGGGAAGAGTGGGACATGAAGTGCTACTCGTGAAAAAGGAAAAAAAAGTGGAACCTGTTTGTTAGATTCAAATTCCTATGACTCACTTTGACTCAGATCACTAAAAGGACTTGTGTGGAATTCAAGCACCTCCTCCTACACTGGGGGTTAGGGGTCAAGGGTCAAACATATGGCTCGCGGGCCAGTTCTGGCCCATAAACGAGTTTAATCCGGTCCTCCTGTAATGGAAAGTATAAAAATGAGCAGATTTTTATTTTCAATAAAGTTTTAAGATGAACAGTAGTGTTGATGTTTTATGATTGATAGTGATGTTGTAATCAGTGTTAAAAAAAAGAATAATACATTTGAAGTTAACCCTAACCCGCAAAGGAGGTTTATTATTATTATTATTATTGATCCAACTGCCTTAATCCTGTTGACCAGTGATTCTTTTACGCACCACTAGAGGGAGCCCAACAACCTTTAAAAAGATTAAAGCGATGCTAAACATAGAGCAATTTTCAGTAGTAAAAAAGTAACGTTTGTTTATCATTCTTATGCCAAATGGCTAATGAAATTTAGCTTCCCGAGTATAAGAGCTGTGCTACTAACATGTACTTGCATTTTTTAATTTACTCACAATATTAATACGGCTTTTATTGGGTTTCAGGGTCTTCTTTCTTTTTTGCTGTAGTGTCGGCCGCAACCCGTTTTGATTGTAGGCGTCTGAGAAGCGCGTGTGAGTCTGATAGATGTCCTTGCTACTTCCCCCTACGCCTTTTGCCACGGTGTCCCGGCAGCGCTAACGCTGATAACTTTACCTCATTCGCGCCGCCGCTTCGGCCCTTTATCAACTTCAGCCGATGGCGGCGTTGGGGGACGGGCTCAAGAAATAAGAGCGATGGTTCAGCCACCGAGTCCGGAAAACGATAAATCTTGTTTATCCAGCTTCCAGCTCCACCTGCACTTTTTTGGGTACATTTTGGCATTGAATTTGGTACCCTTAAATGGGTCAAACGAAATATGCAAAATGAATAAGCTAAATGTTGGGAATGTGAAATGGGAACGCTTTAAAGGTGAAATCTTTCAATGTAAGTCAATGGTACATTTTTGGGAGGAATATTGTGAATTGTGGGGAAACTCAAATACCGAATATACCACTCAGTCACCCCTGACTTTGATGAGACGGAGAAATAAAGTGCGCTCACGTCTTTCTGCAGTCTCACCTGGTGGCCGCCTTTGAGAAGAGCCTGAGTAACATGACGTGTCGCCTGCAGAGTCTCACCATGACGGCCGAGCAGAAGGTGCGAGGATATGTCTTTACCGTTTAAGCTGAGACCGACAAAAACACGTCACGGTACTTGCCGCTTGTTCTCAGGAGACGGAGCTGGTGGAGCTCAGAGAGACCATCGAGTCGCTGAAGACTCAGAACACTGACGCCCAGACGGCCATACAGGTGGCGCTAAATGGCCCCGATCACTTCCACAAAGGTAACGCTAACATTCTTCACAACGCTATCACGTTTGATTAAATCCACACCAATAATGCGCGCGCTTTTCCCAGATCTGCGTATCCGACGCCAGCACTCTTCGGAAAGCATGTCCAGCATCAACAGCGCGGCCAGCCACTCCAGCATGGGCAGCATGGGCAAGGATGCCGAGGACAAGAACAAGAAGAAGAAGAAGAACTGGGTGGGTGCATCACGCGCACGCCGCGCTCGCTAGGTGACCGCCATGATCAACGCGAAGCCTCAGTCGCCCCGCCATTACGATTCGGAGGACCGCTCGGGATTCGGTATTAAGACGGGAGCGCGAAATGGCCGGCAGAGCCTAATATGACGACGAGCTGCTCCTTTTTTCCATAAACGGCCCAATTGAGCGTCGTTAAGTGCTTGTTGACTCTCTGGGGCTTGCTGAGGAGTCGGAACAGAAGCGCCAAACACTTTTGCCGCCACAAAAGTGCTTTTTAGAAGGCTCTTACGCGCAAACGTGCACGCAGAGGAAGGCCCAAAGCTCCCCAGATGCCTCCTTATTCTTTTAAAACTCCGATGTGGACCTTAAGTCCTCTTTTTATAGCGTGTGTTTTTTTTCTGCTCAGCCAATGGCACTTTGCAGTCGCTGCAGTTGCTAAATTGGGCTCATTAGTACTAAATGCATATTAGCACCTAATTAAAGCCTCAATGAATGATTCATTTGTACAAATCTTGCCGCTGCGCACTGTGGAAGATGGAAAATGCAATGAGGAGAAAAGAAGTCAATGAACCTCCTCTGACCCTTCAGAGACAAATAGGCTTACTATTCTAATTGCAAGTGCACAAGTCGTCATTGTCATCCGCCAATTTCAATCGATTATCCGAAAAAGTATTTAGGACAAATAATGCGTTTTTGTTCATGTATCCAAGCCACTGGTTTTTATTGAAGTAATATCAATTTTATAAAGCATGAAAACCAACTAACTCAATCCATTTTTTTTCAACAGATGTATTTTACAGGGGAGGAATGTTATTAAAGGATGAAAGAAAAATGTTACAAAAGCCTTTGAAACATTATTTTTTATTTGATGTTTATGTCAAGATTTGACGGGAGTAAAAATCTGTCACAAGGTTGTAGAAAATAGTAGTTGCAAAATGTGAATAATTGCGATTATATTCATATATATATATATATATATATATATATATATATATATATATATATATATATATATATATATATATATATATATTTTTTTTTTTTTTTTTTGGGGGGGGGGGGGGGGGGGTCTGGTGATATGCTGTGATATTTTCTCCTGTCAATAATGTGCCTTAACTCCCAAAAAAAAAAACATCCCATCTTTGTGGCACCTCCACCTCCTGTTCGTGTCTGACTTGTGTTGATAACTCCACTTCAGTAATTCCTAATGTGAGCTGGCTTGTATGTGTGTGTGTGTGTGTGTGTGTGTTCTGCATCTTCAGGTGGCCGATTCCATCCCAGCGCAGGTCAGTTGTGTCCTTTGAAAGCGTGCAGTGGTTGCCCCCCCAAAAAAAAGTCATTCACTCCCTTCTTCTTCAGTTTCCCTCTTTTTGCCCTCTAAAAGCAACCTCTCATCTCTTTTCTGGAAACATCAGCATGGATACGGCTGCCCCGTCATTGCCTGTTCATTTTTAGCAAGAAAACAAAAAAGCTGAGTCACATTTCCCGCCCTCATTTCATTCTCTACTTACAGCCTTGATATTTGCCTTCCTCTTGCCTCCACCAGCAGTGAGCATTGCTTGGAGAAAAAAAAAAAAAAAAACCCAGCACGGCGTACTCTCCTGATCTTACCAAATGGTTGCTGCGTGGGCGATGGCTGACCTCCCCCCCCCCCGTTTTCTATTTGTGTGGCGCAGCTCCGCAGCTCGTTCAAGCACGCCTTCAGCAAGAAGAAGACCAAGTCGCAGTCGGCCCACGACGAGATGGAGGAGATGAGCGACTCGCTGCCGTCCTCGCCCAAGCTGCAGCACGACAACCGGCAGGGAAGCGTGGCCACGCTGCGGTCGTCGCCCTCCGCCGCCGAGTGAGCTTCCGCCTTCGTCGTACACCTAGCCACCTTTATTTTGATTTGTTTTGAAATCGCAGTTATTCGTTGAGTTTTAGTGGATAGCTTGGGATCCCCTTTAAAATATGTCTTACCAGCAGAAAGGATTCTTAGCTGGGAAAAAAAAACATTACTTGCTTCATGTTCCAATTAGTTTGCTCGTAATTTGAAAAGACAAAAAACATATTGTTCCTGTTATTTCCTAAACCCATCTGCAGGCCAGAACCGGCCCACGGCCGTATGTTTGACACGCATGACCTAGCTGATGCTAATAAGGGTTCATAATAGCCTGCGTGATTGATATTATTAGTGCTAAATGCTTTGCTGCCATCTTGTGGCATTAAATGGAACTACAACCTCCTTTTTTTGGCCTAGGCATTTGCCATATTCGTGGCAGCTATCCGGTAGCAAAGGTTCACTCAACATGTCACATTTGCTTATTTTTCTTCTTGAGTTGTCTCTATCCTGAGTTTGTTTTCCTCCAAATTCTCATTATTCTTTCACCTCTTTTGTTTTTCTTCCACCTTGACTTTTCCACATCCTTTTCTTGAACGTTTTTTTTTATATCCTTCCCCCTCTTCCACACCGTGCGTAGCAAGTGCCTATGTGGCGAGTCCTCCTCTGTTTGGACGCCAAAGAAAAAGCTAAACGGTCACGTGGTCTACAAGCATCGATCTCGGTAACCATCTGGGAAAAAGCGTGTGTGTGTGTGTAGTGTTGCTGTGACTTTGCACTTAACAGGCTGCGTTCACAAATTATGATTTAAGCATTTAGTGTACTTAAAGCGGTTGGATTTTTTTGTAAGACCGTGCAAAAAATAAGTCGTAACAAGAACTAATCACACGAATGTTATCGTTAACTCATAAAATTGATTTTGGACTTCATGAGTAACTCCACATCCCTTGGTTCCTCGGTTCCTGCATTTTGTATTTGTGTTGCTGGAACCCCCCTCCCGGCCCCTTCAAATGACGCCCCCCTCCTCCTCCCTTTTCCTCCACCCTCACGGGCACCCCCACGGCAGGCTGTGCGAGTGCACGGAAGCCGAGGCCGAGATCATCCTGCAGCTCAAGAACGAGCTGAGGGAGAAGGAGCTCAAGCTGACCGACATCCGGCTGGAGGCGTTGAGTTCGGCCCACCATCTGGACCAGATCCGGGAAGCTATGAATCGCATGCAGGTGAGCAACCGTCGGTGAGGCTTCGTGAGGCATTTGTGATATTCTTGGGCTCCTCCAAATGGCGCCCTTGGTTCCAAAAAAGAACCGAAGAATAATCAATGCAAAAGTGATTACTTTGCCTACCACTAGAGGGAGCCAGACTAAGAGGATTACTACTGGTGATCCTGTCGTAAACTTCATTTAAGGAACAGAGATTGAATCCTATAGTCTCCCCTGTGATCTGAGGATCATGTAAGGCTTCTTATCGCCGACTTAACCTTCACCACAAAGTGAGCTTTGATGTTCAAAAAGGGGCTTAAAGCCTATAATTCCCGCAATTTAAGTCTCACAACAGCAGGCAGCTTGCAAAGTAGTCGCTTTTATTCGCTCTTGGAAGAGCACAACTGAGCAGCTTTGAATCTTGTTTGCATCAGATTTCATCTATTGCTGCATGGCGTGACTGCGGATTTAGCTGGGGTGTCTTTGTAGTCTGTAATTCTACTCCACTTTAATGTTACTCCGCATGCAGACAAGACAACTTTACTAGTTGGCCTAACTTCAGGTCGTGTTTGTTTCCATTAGGAGCATATTTTTTTAAATTATATTCGTCAATATGTGATTTATTTGGCTTTGAATCAGTCCAGCAGTAATTTCAGCCAAGTTATTATTTTTGTGTTATTTTAGGGCCTGCTGCTGATGAACAATAGAGCAGTATAACAAAATTGTACTTATGAGCACCCGAACAGCTATTGTTCTTCACCCAATTAAGATTAATATTGTTGTTGTCGTCTTTATCGGGGTAAACATGCACAAAAAGTCACCAAATTTTGGTCAGGCCTGGCGAAAGTTTGCAAAAAAGTGTCTCTGCAGCGCCACCTAAAGTCAAAAAACAAAACCCTAGAGCAACAAAAATGTTGCTTTTGTTATCATGCGTTTGTTTCCATGGCAACAAGGGTGGTATAGTTAGCCAAATGAATCCAGGCTGCGAATGAAAATGACTTTGTGGGAATAATCTGTCGTCCTCGCCGTGCAGAATGAGATCGAGACGTTGAAAGCGGAGAACGACCGGCTCAAGTCCAGCGGCAGCGCCACGCCGACGGCCACTCCCGCCAAGACGGGCCGGCCGCCCTCGGAGACCTCCAGCACGTCCTCGTCCTCCTCGCGCCAGTCCCTTGGCTTGTCTCTCAACAACCTCAACATCACCGACACCATCATGTCAGGTCAGTTGAGCGTCAGCCGCGGCGCAAGCGTCGGGCGGCCTGACATTTCTTCCGAGGTGTGAGGACACAAAAGTCGCTTAGATTGACCTTTTGCCCAAAGAAACCCGAACGCGTTTGCCTTGGAGAGTCTCCAAATGCCAATTAGAACGCCTTTCGGGCATGAAGGTATTTTATTGACATTTGCCACGCGCTTTACGGCCTTTTGGAGAGTCATGGACTCGCTGCCTCTGGCTTGCTCTGTAATTACAAAAGCAAAGCTCTCCTCTGAGGAGGAGGAGCCTTTCTGATTTGATGGTGGGATGAGCGAAAGCACTGAGGCGTTTGAGGACCCGTTATCCACGCCACACTGCCCCGGGATGAAGGGATGCCGCAGGAACGCTAAGTCTGCTGTCCAAATTGAAAATGGGGGACATAGGCGGAAGTCCATTTACTATCAGTCCATGCGATCACCGCTATCTTCTTTCCCAGGAACATGGCGACAGATCCCATACTGTTCCATCCTGTGATTAGGTCATCTACAGCCGTCAACGAGTTAAGTACATGGAGACTAACAAATTACGTTTGGCTTCCAGATATCCTGCTGGACGACGGCTACGAAGGTAACCTGCGCAAAGAAGGCCGCAGCGTGCGGATAGTGGTCAGCATCAGCAGTGGGCCGAGCACGACCAAGGTCGGTGACGGTCATCATGTCCTGTTTGAGAGGTTTTTGATAGTCCTGAAATCCTTGAGTCTCTTGTTGATCTGTCGATAGGGAACACAAATGCAGGAGTACCTGATCGGCTCCATTGGTGTGAGCGGGAAAACCAAGTGGGACGTCCTGGATGGGGTCATCAGACGCCTCTTCAAGGTAAACTACGGGCAGATTTTTTTTGGATTATGCCTTGGGCCACCCCAGCGACCAATCACAAGAATGAAACAAGAATGAAGTACTTTTTGTTCAAATTTTATTTAGCTCTTTATCTCTTCTTTCTCTCCCTTTTCGTTTTAAAAATAGAGCGATGTTTCAAATAAATGAATAATAAATACGTGATTTTTATAAATGGACTAAATGAAAAGCAAAATGTACATGTTGTTTATTATGCAGTAAATTTACTTTGAGTAAATGCACAATCAAGAAGTAAAATGACATTACAATGAAAACGTTTATAAGTACAAAGAAATAGAGGACTTTTAATTGTTTATTTTTTCTGTAACCTTTTTTCAGGGAACATATAAAACAAGAATATCATGCAACGGTTGCATAATCTCATAATTGAGTTATTTTTGCCCTTCAGCAGCACCGTACTTCTTTCGAATGGAAAACGTTCAAGCATGTGGTCCGGTTCTTGATTATTTGAGGTTGAAATTTTGAAAAGGATTGTTTTGCGGTGGGCCGGCTGCAGGAGTACGTATTTCGGGTGGACCCGCTGACCAGCCTGGGCCTGAGCACGGACAGCATCGTCTGCTACCGGATGGGCGAGGTGCTCCGCGCCCACTCTTCCCAAGTGCCTGAGCTGCTGCCCTGCGGCTACCTGGTGGGCGAAAGCAACGTCATCAAGGTCAACCTCAAAGGTAGCGGGCGCGCACTTGTCGTTTGCGGCAGCCCAACGCCGGCGCGCGACGTTGACGCCTCTCCCCGGCAGGCGTGAAGGACGGCAGCATCGACAGCCTGGTGTTCGACACGCTCATCCCCAAGCCCATCATCCAGCGGTACCTCAACCTGCTGATGGAGCACCGCCGCATCATCCTCTCAGGGCCCAGCGGCACGGGCAAGTCCTTCCTGGCCGCCAAGCTGGCCGAGTTCATCGTTTGCCAGATGGGCCAGGAGGTGAACGAGCACAACGTGACCAGCTTCAACGTGGACCAGAACTCCAGCAAGGTACGGGGCCTCGCGTGTAGATTATAGCAACGGGGCTGGAACACATTCAAGGCCTTCCCATTCATTCCAATGGGCAAAGTTGATTTGAGCCATTCCTCCTCGGTTCTCCCCCTTTGCTCTTCCAGGACCTGCGTCAGTACCTGTCCAACCTGGCCGAGCGCTGTAATTCGGAAGGCACGGACACCAAGCTCCCCACCGTGGTCATTCTGGACAACCTGCATCACATTAGTTCCCTCAGTGACATATTCAACGGCTTCCTCAACTGCAAGTACCACAAATGGTAGGTTGCTGTGCGGGTACTAACTTTTTTTTTCGTTTTTTGCTGGTGCCCAATTCGTTAGTCGTCGGTTATGTGTAATCAACATATCCGCTAAAGATGCGTCTGCATTTTTCGTTCCAGTGATTTGTTTTATCTTATTGAATTGCCAATTAATCCGCTCAAATGTCAGAACTCAACCTTAAAAATTCATAATGCTGGGACACATCTATGAACTTTCATGAAAAAAATAATAATGTAAAATAGACAGAAGGTCAAAATCATTCATTGATGGCTATCGACATCAAAGCGCCATTTTTACTGGGCTGACTGTAAATGAGAACATAATTGCGCCATAACTTCATCACAAAACAACATTTAACTTATTCAAAGACTGAGCCTATTTCATTAAATTGGCTTTTTTTTCACCAATATCCTTGTTGCCCGCTGTAGCCCTTATGTCATCGGGACCATGAACCAAGGCGTGTCCTCCTCCCCCAACCTTGAGCTCCATCACAACTTCAGGTTTGTCACAATGCTTCGAAAGTGCGGCGTCTCACACGCTTGACGTTGACGTACTTCCTGCATCCATCGATCAAGTGAATGCCTTCCAAAGAGTGTTTCTTCTTCTCGCAGATGGGTGCTGTGCACCAACCACACGGAGCCCGTCAAGGGCTTCCTGGGCCGCTTTCTGCGGCGGAAGCTGATTGAAACGGAGATCCATAAAAACGTGCGCAGCAACGACCTCATTAAGATTATTGACTGGATTCCTAAGACGTGGCAGCACCTCAACGGCTTCCTGGAGGCCCACAGTTCCTCTGACGTCACCATAGGTCAGATACACACTTAGGCATATATACAGCCTTCGATCACCCCCAGCAAATGGACTTGATTCGATTGGGTCCCCCACAGGTCCCCGCCTCTTCCTTTCCTGTCCTATGGATGTAGAAGGGTCGCGAGTGTGGTTCACCGACCTGTGGAACTACTCCCTGGTGCCATACCTGCTGGAAGCCGTACGAGAAGGACTGCAGGTGAGCGCAACGTGTGCTACATCGACACCTTGAACACATAGATGGATCGCCCAGCACTTTTTAATCGCCTGACAGCTGTACGGCAAAAGAGCGGCGTGGGAGGACCCATCCAAGTGGGTGAGCGATACGTACCCGTGGCACGCGGCCGCCGCCGTGCAGCAGCAGGACGGCCAGTCGCTCCTCCAGCTCAGGCCCGAGGACGTGGGTTACGACGGCTACAGCTCGTCCAAGGAGGTGGCCTCGTCCAAGCAGGTGTCGCAGAGCGACACCGAGGGAGACCCCCTGGTAGGATGCGCCCAACAATTTTGCCCGCGTGGTCACAGTCAACTCTTAATTGAATATTTTTGCGCCTCGGCAGATGAACATGCTGCTGAGGCTGCAGGAAGCGGCTAATTACTCCAGCGCGCAGAGCTGCGACAGCGATAGCGCCAGTCACCACGATGACCAGCTGGACTCCTCGCTGGAGTCGGCGCTATGAGAGCCAAGATAACCAGACAGGCCTGTTGTGCAAATACATGTCAAGTTGTATCATTTCAGACAAGTCGTCCTGCTTCATAGGTGATGTCACTGCTTCTCAAACATTTTACACCAAGTACCGTCATACTGGCCGATTTTCAAAATATTTGGGGCTTGTTGGCCAAAAGTTCATCTTCAGTGTTACTTGAATACTCCTGGATGAATTAATACACCTAAAAGTGAGCTAAATACGCTCAATCTATCATAATACTCCTTAAATTGTAATTAAGTCCTCTGAATACATGAAAATATTCCCCACATATTTACTAAATATTCACTCAAGTATCCCAAAATACACTTCAAATCCACAACATCCTTCCTAAATGTTACTTAAATACTCTTAAAGGGACACTGTGTAAGATTTTGAGTGTTTTTCATTACGGCCAGCAGGAGGTGCTGCATTTACTATCCTCCGTAGCTATAACAGACATGGCGGCCTCCATGTAATATTTCATAATAACTAGGCCTACCGTTACATTTAAAACATACTGTTGGTTTATTTGCAAGTTTTTGAAATGTTTAACCCTTTAATTTCTTCTTTTTGCATGAAAAATGGTCTAAATCTTACACAGTGTCCCTTTGAATGTATTAAATAGTACCTATAAGATAACTAAATACTCTTAAAAACATGAGACAAAAGTAAAACAGTGATCACCTCCAAGGACCACATGAGCAGCCTGTTGTTCAGTGTCTTCTCATAGATTAATTTCATGGATGATTAATAATTTATACTCTAGATGACCGACTGTTACATTGACTCAATACTCAAGAAAATCTAACTGAATACTTAAAAAATCCATTAAATACTCTCTAAAAGTTACCGAAATACTCCCAGAAAGGGAAGTAAGTAATCTTAAAATCTATGAAATACTACCTCAAATGTACCTTGTTCCCTAAATACACTTAAATTTGACAAAATACCGCTTAAAAGTTACCCGCACGCACACCCCACAATTTGAGGATCACCAAACGTAACCTATAATGTGAACTACTGTATAAATATAATTGCGATTAGAATACAACAGAATACATTGATTTGTATTTCGCCAGTACTTTGGCGCCGTCTTGTGGCTTGATTTAAACGGTTTGACATTTTTCGAATGCAGTACAACTTTTCATATTGCACAAAAGGTATTGTCATTTCACATCCGAGGGCAAAACAAATACTCGGCTCAGCTGCAGACTTGCTCTTCATTTTTGGAACTGGATTTTTTTTTTCTTGTTTGATTTTAGTCACATGACACATGTTTACAACATGGTGAAGGCAGGTACTATGGTTGATGTATTTCTTTGTTTACAAAGGTGCTTCTCACAGTCATTTGGTCCAAATAGCCTTGCGCTCGGGCTCTTTTAAATGTTCTGGTGATCTTGTGTGTCCAAAATGGAGCCGCCGCATTATGCTACTGTGCCCAAAACGGATAAGTGCCAATGTCTCCCCTCTTTTGTTTACTGCCAAATAACGCACGCACCATTTCCTCGCTGCGACCGGATCAGTCAACGAAAAACTTGTCCACTCATTCGCTGCCTGCCCGGTTCAAGTGGATCTCCGACGTCCATATCCGTCATTGGTAGTGAATGACTTGCGAGAGTACGTATGTACCGAGCCGTACGCGATAAAACATGCAGTCGGACAAAACACCTTGAACAAGGGAACAATGATATTGGTGCTTTCTCGTTGCCTTAAGTGTGCAAAAAGGTTTTGGGGAGCGGAGTGGGCGTGGCCTCTCCTGCATCCATTGACTTTACGATGACAAGAGGCTCATATGGATGCTTAGCTTCCTGTTTCACTTTCTAACAGGTATAAAGTGCAAAATCAAAGAATTCATGTTGTATGTGAATTCTAAACTGACCAATATTGTAAAAAAAACAAACAAAAAAAACTATAAATATATATATATAATTAAAAGGGGTGGGGTTTTTTTGGTTTGTTTTCTCACCCAGTTGAGCTGGGCTCACTTGAACTGACAGGAGCACAACCAAATGTTTTTCTTTTGTTGTTGTTGTTGTTGTTTTTTAGCATGCTTTTGAGCTTTTTAACAGGGGAGACAAATCGAGAAAAGATATTTACCTTTATGTACACGCGTATTGGACGGAAGCCATTTTTGATTGTCCTTTCTTTTTAAATGCGTGGGTTGGTTTTGCACACTCGGGCGGGTTGTAAATACTTCAGTCTTCTTGCACAGAGAATCAAAGATGCATTCGCCCGGTCGATGTTAACACTAACCTGCTAAAAAAACAACTAAATTATTGTCAACAAAAATGGATGCAAAAAGTCAAACAGGTGTGCGTCTTGTGATGTGTGTCCGCAGGAGGCACGCGGTGCGTAGATAGAAAAATGTTGTCACGAAAAATCACAAACCTACAGTGGCCCTGAAGTGTAAATCACACAGACACAAAACTCAGCTAACTAAAAATGGTAATTGCAAACAAAAAACAAAAACACCTTGCAAGAAAACGGACGCAAACGAGAAAAACAACGCATGCAAGGAAAAGGATGTAAACAAGAAAAAAGGCACGCACAAGAACAATGAAGCAAACATAAAAAATGATGCAAACGAGAAAAAAGACACACACAAAAAAGATGCACGCAAGAGAAAAAAGAAAGAAAAAGCAAGCAAACAATAAAAAGAAGCAAAATAGATTAGACATGAACAAAGTTCAACTTTGAGCAGGACATTAATTCTGTGACAAGTTTTTTTCTTATTGCTTCTTTTTCTTGTGTGTGTCTTTTTTTGAGTTTGCTTCTTTTTGTGTGTGTATTTTTTCTTGCGTGCTCTTTCATGGTGTGTGTCTTTTTCTTTTTTTTGGTGTGCATACTTTTTCTTGTGTACTTCTCTAGTGTGCGGTGCCTTTTTTTTTTGTTTTTGTTTTTTTGCCATTACCTTTTTTGTTTGCTTAGTTTATTGCTTGTGTGATTTGCACTTCAGGGCCGCGGTACAAACCGGCACTTTTCGAGTAGGCTCCCATTTTTGGATCGCGTCATTCGAATCTCGCCAAGCTGCCGAGGCGCCGGAGCTCGCTCGACACCGTAATGTATAGAAAACTCAACAGGTGCTACTAGTCAGCCAACGCCCTTCCCAGATCACAAAACCTCAGGACAATCTCACCGTCTACGATCCTACCTGTTGTCAGCTTTGCGCGCCTCTGCAGCTCGGCCTCCGATTTCCAAAAATCGCTGACCTCGCCAGTGTACGCCATCCGATTTGGAGATCTCTCAATGGAAACCCATCGAAATACTCTGAGACTTTTGAGATGAGAGCATTGTTTTCGTTCTTCTTTTCGGGTGAAACATTTCTTCTTTGATGTTTTATATTTTGTACATTTCTATGTAACATATCATGTAAATAGACAGAGACAGTGATTTAACTCATCTGGAGGATTTTGTAGTCTTTGTAAAAGCTCTAAAAGAATAAATGGTATTTGGTGTCACAAGCAAAAGCGGGCCGTTCTCATTTTTTATGATGATGTTCTGCTGTGTGATCTTGGGATGTGTTCAGTGCAATCCAGAAAATTCAGATGTTGTTTGTCCTCTTTTAATAAATGAGCACCAGCGTGAAGTGTCCACAAGAGGACGCAAGTCACAATGTCCACAAGTGTCGTTTGCCGTACAAGACAAAGCAGCTTTATTAATAAAGCGCAATTCACATACTGAATGGTCTTCAAACTTCTTAAAAGTACAACATTAAAAGTATTTTCAAGCAAACAGTTAATGTGATTTATTATCCAAAAAGGTACGTGTTTCTTCAAGTGGTAAGTGAAGTGGTTGTTTGTACCACGAAGAGCCAATAAAAAGCAAAGTTTTATATTTTTGTCCGACTGTTGTTTTAATTGCTGCCCTTCATTCAAAAGGCTCGACGCTTCTGTGGAACACGGAACTATACACACACAGGAGTGAGTGATCTGTTTTTAGTGTTAGCATCTTCGGGCACACTTCCGGTTTCCTTGTTCTGCTTTGAAACGCTAACAGCGCCAAATACATCCTCCCCAAAGAGGAAAATGTCAGTCGAAGAACCCCAATGGCGAAAAGTGCATTCGTTTACAGGAGTGATCCCTCGTTCCAGACACGGACACCGAGCGGTAGCCATCCGGGAGCTGATAGTCGTGTTTGGAGGTGGAAACGAAGGGATTGCAGAGGACCTCCATGTTTTCAACACAGGTATGCTAACATAGCTAACGTAGCATAGCAGCTAATGTTTTTAGCATTTCCTCTTGCGAAAAATGTCGCAAACGATGTCGCAAAGATTTATGTGTAATTCTTTGAGTCGGAATGTTTTCTTAATTTGAATTGACGTGGGCTACAGATCTGGACGTAAATAAGCTACAGACAGCAGTGGCAAGTTTTAGTGTGTTTTTTTTTAATACTTTTTACCTCTTAAACGTGTCATTTAGCAGCTTTCATTTGTGCATGCGTGAACTTTTGGAGATTGCATGCAATATTAGTTCAAATGTACATTTCTTCCAGTGTCAAAGCAGTGGTTTCTGCCTGCGGTGAGAGGAGACATTCCCCCTGGCTGTGCTGCCCATGGCTTAGTCTGTGAGGGCACTCGCATACTCCTCTTTGGGGGCATGGTGGAGTATGGCAAATACTCCAATAATCTCTATGAACTTCAGGTAATGCTTCTCTGATAGCGGTAGTATTTAGAAATAGCCTTGCCAGGTTGCCAACGTGGATTTGATGGTCCAGGCTAGTCGGTGGCTTTGGAAGAAGCTGAAGCCCAGAGCGCCCAGGAACGGCCTGCCTCCGTGCCCTCGTATCGGGCACAGTTTCACTCTTGTAGGTAGCAGGTGCTACGTGTTTGGCGGGCTGGCCAATGTCAGCGAAGACCCCAATGGCAACATCCCGCGGTATGTTGACGAGTGACCAGTGATGTGAAATGATCAGGTGAAGCAGACAAAACCAAAAATGAAATCATCTTGACCGCTCTGGCAGGTACTTGGATGACCTTTACGAACTGGAGCTGCAGTCGGTATCAGGGGCGAGAGGCTGGAGCGTTCCTGAGACAAAAGGGGGCGGGCCCTCAGCACGGGAGTCGCACACGGCTGTCGTCTACGCAGGTCTCGGCTCGCCAAAACTCTTCATCTTTGGAGGGATGCAAGGTTCCAGATTAGATGACCTCTGGCAGCTTGACCTTAGTAAGACTTTGCATAATTATATTCCCGCCACGTATATTATGTAGGTGTCACATAGACCCGAATAAAATTATTTTCCTTTCGTCAGACACAATGGTTTGGTCAATGTTGGAAACAAGGGGTTCCGTGCCATTACCCAGGAGTCTTCACTCTGCCAATGTGATTGGAAACAAGTAAGAGAATTTGATTAAAACATCAAAACACAATTGTTAAGTTTAGATTCGTAAAAAAAAAAGGTGCTTTTTGCCAAGATTTTTTTCTCATGTCAATTTGATGACAAATCAAGCACACCTAATTTGAATTACTTGAACTAAATAGATAATATTTTGCACCGTCCTCGTGTATTCGGTTTCATCCACTCCAGCGACTCCATAACATGCTCATGCATATGACAATAAAACTTGTGATGTGAATGTTTACCGTTTGGCTCTGTGCTGCCTTTGTAGTTGAAACGGATTGACTTGTTGCTTTTACTTGCAGGATGTTCGTTTTTGGTGGCTGGATTCCTGTTCCAGAGTCAGCGAAACACAATCCTGCCGGGATTAAATGGATTTGCACCAACTCTTTAAGCCTTCTTAATTTCGGTCAGTACCCCTTGGTATCGCTTTAGCAAGAAGCTGCTCCCGATTTGGATGACGACATCAAAGCTTCTCCGGCAGACACTATGAGCTGGCAGAACCTGAGCCCTGAGTATGACCACATCAATTGGCAGCTGCAGAGCCAAAGTGGCGACCACAACACCAGCAGACCCAAAGCCCGGGCCGGCCACTGTGCCGCCGTTGTCGGATCCAGGCTCTACGTTTGGAGCGGCCGAGATGGTTACCATAAGAACTTCTACCAGATTTGCTGCAAGGACCTCTGGTACCTGGAGACAGGTGAGAAGCAGACGTACGTTTGATGGGATTCCGTTTGCGATTGATCTTTTTTTTTTTTCTGATTTTTAGATCTATCGGCCTCGGCAGATGCAGTGATGCTCATCAAATCCACCGTCGGAATGCTTCATGTGGCTTGGCGCCCCTTGTCCGGAGCAGACTGCTACATCCTTCAGATTCAGCCCGTGAGCCCGGCGGGGAGTCACCCTCAAGCCAAACAAGTTGATGGCGCTTCAACAGATAACAAAGATAAAGGTGCTTGTAGTTGAAGTCTGATGATCACCCAAAATCCCCAAAGAAATGTTTTCTCTTCATGGAATTTTTCTTAGATTCTGAATGCAACACGGAAGAAGGGACCACATCAGGACAGGTGTGCAATACTCGGGTATTTTTCTATTTCTCTGTGTGTTACGTATTGTAATTGTAGGATGTTTCAAAGCAGCACGGCAGTCAAACGAAAGTACAAAACACCTCTCAGGAAGTTGCAAGGGATTCGTTGGGTTCTCGCCCTCAACGGGGTGAGTTTCATCTTCATGTTTTAGATGTCAAAGATTTTTTCTTACTGGGCTGACAGTATAAGGATAAACCTGCAGTGCAATAGATTCGACATTTTCTCTGATTTTCCCTCTGTCTTGAAATCTAGCTGAGAAGACAACAGACGAGGTAAACCGTTTGCCTTGCATGTCATGTTTGTTTGATTTTGTGAGTCGAAACTACAACTCGCCGTTTCTTGCAGAATGCAGAGGAAGCCACGTGGTTTGACGTCGGTGTGTTCAAAAGCCTCTTTTCTGAAGTCCAGCACTACTATCTGCCAGCGGATAACACCCAGATGACAGCAACCCTCAGCAGCCGACCCCCCGTTACCAAAGAGGTCAAAACAGCCGCCTCGACGGTCCAGTTTTTGTGTCCGCTCCCCAAAATAAAAAAGCAGTCTGCCGATTGCTCTTTCCCAGTGCCCGAGGCTTCCGGGTCCTCACGACTACGAGGACAGAGAGAAGAAGGGGCTGGATCCCGGTCAGAGTTACCGCTTCCGGGTGGCGGGCGTCAACTGCTTCGGCCAAGGGGACTTTAGTCCAGTCAGCGAATTCAAGACGTGCCAACCCGGTTTTCCCGGAGCGCCGGCGGCAGTCAAAATAAGCAAGGTAAGCCATTGAGGACTAAATAACAGTAACAACGTGGTAAAGGACGTTGCCATGGTTACTGTGCATTTATTTTTCTTTTTTTGCAATTCTAGGCCAACGATTTAGTCCACATCACGTGGGAAGCTCCTCCCTCTCCGTCAGGCCGCATCCTGGAATATTCCATGTACATGGCGGTGAAGAAAAGCCGCTCGTCCAGCTCGGAGGGTCCGGGCCAGCTGGCGTTCATCCGGATCTACCGCGGCGTCAAGATGTTCTGCAGCGTCAGCTCCCACCAACTGGTCAACGCGCACCTAGACTGCTCCGCCTCCAACCGGCCGGCGCTCGTCTTCCGCATCGCGGCCAAGAACGAGCAGGGCTACGGCCCGGCCACGCAGATCCGCTGGATTCAAGGTCCAGCTTGGGAACTGCCGAAGACTGTCGCAACTTGAGTCCAACTCCTCTTTTGTCTTCTTTTACAGATGCTTTTAAAATCCGGGCCGGATCCAAGACGGACGCGGATGATTTCGACGCCGCAGACAGGTAAATGGAATAAGACAGACGCTCGCACTTTATTGTGTCCGATTTGTCTTTTTATTCGTTTGTACATGCTTTATTCTTTTACAGCTCCAGCTGAAACTGAATGACTGATAGGACTGCATTCCAGCAAGCAATACACCCCAGTGCATTTTGTGTCTTATTTAAAACTTTGGTGTTGATAATTGTGTATTTAAATATCCTGTTGAGAAATTTAGAAAAAAAAAAGACACTACTGTAACTCATAGCTTGACAAGTATTTTTTTGTAAAATAGATGATTGGACTACATTTTTAATTATATTATTATCATAATTATTAACAGATTCATTATTTGTATGCTAAATTTTCTCTGTACCACCCAGTTGTACCGCGAGTTGTTTTTAGAGTTACATTAGTTTTTTTAATTTATTTTTTTAAATGCAAAGATGACTGTATTATGTATCTCGTGTTCTGTAATACGTTGGATGTGTTTACAATAATTATCTGTGATGTTTGGAGTTTTGCACAAAGATTTCTGCATTGTATTTTTAAAAAGAACACTTTTGGTGTTTGTATTTCATTTGCGATCATTGAATTTTATGACGAAGTTCCTATTGGGCAGATGCACAATTGAAGCAATAGCACCACCGGAAACAGCATTTTATTGGGTGAGTAGTTTTTATTTTATATTGGTATTCTTTGAGCTAAATAAGCGTGCAGGTGTTCATTTTTCAGTGGGGTAATTTTTATGTGGGTGAACATTTTTGAGAATGTATATGCTCCCAAAATTTCGAACGTTTTCACTCATGTCTGAGCAAGTCGTTAGTTGCCAAGTGACTTGTTAGCTAGCAACGATAAACAGTAGGGCTTTTGAAGTCATTTATTTTTGACTGTGTGGGCTGTGATTGCTTTCATGTATTAATGTAGGGCAGGTCTTGAAAATAGTGGTCGCTATTATACTGATTGTCAACAAAACGGTAAGCCAGTTGCGCAATGTTTGTTGCGTTCAAAGGCGTTTTTAAATATCTGAAATCTTAGACTCCAAAGCAAATAAAATCGAATCGTGAAAAGTCAAACCATATGACACTGCCCAACCATCATTATGATCTGTTTTGTCCCGTGTGGACGTTTTGCTCCATATTTAGTGGAAATGTGACAGTTCGCATTTGTCAGGAGGCATTAGAATGCAGCACTGTTTATGACGTCAGATCTGATCCTGTATCACGTTACTAAAATTGGCTTTTATTTTTTTTAACACGTCGTGCGCAGAAAAAATGCCTTGCACATTAGTTTACATTTTACAGGCTTTTTTCTCAAGATGATGGATGTTTCCAACCTGACAATGGGACCTGGGTCAGGGAAGCCCGGTTTAGGTGGTTCTGGAATGGAACTTCAACACATGCTGACTGATCTTCAGAGGAATTGCGACACCTACAAATCAAATTACAACGTTCTCAAGATCGAACATTCCAGGTGCTGTCCAGTGTTTTTGTTTCTTCACCATTTTGGGATCATTTTGCAGACGCCGGTCTCGATTTTACACAGCAGTACCAAAGTTAGTTATTTTTAATGTTATCGTTTTAGTTTGCAGGACGAGCTGTCTCTTATACAGGGGGAAATGAAGCGTCTTCATGGTCAGCAAGATAAGCTCCAGTCACAGTTGGCTGAGCGGTCAAGAGAACTTCAGGACAAAAAAAGAGAAGCAGAGGAGCTTCGCGTGCAGGTAATAAGGTTGACGTTGAAGCGCGTAACACCATTGCGCATAAGTCGTCTCACCAGTAATATATGTAGGTCATATTGATTGTGGGTGAAATCTGCCTCAAATTGCAGGTGATGACCCCTAAACGTTTGGAATTGCTCAGGGCTCAAGTGCAACATGAGTTGGAAGCTCCTGTCAGGGAGCGCTTCAACAAACTGGAAGAGGTCGGTATTTTTGTGGACACTTTTTAGGGCGTGGACGAATGAATCAACGCTAACTTTAATGATGATAAAACGTATCGTCTTTTTCAATTGGCGCTCGGGAGAAGTTTATCCCAAATCTGTTTTGCAGGAGGCCGAGAAGTATCGATGTGAGTTCAACAAGCTGCGCTACGCCTTCACCATGCTCAATTCTCAATTCGAACACCAAAAGGAGGAGCACGTTCGTATACTCGAGGGGCAGAAGATGCACCACGAGGTGGAGGTGAGTTGCTATGGTTGTCTGATTTTGACACGCTTGGAAATAATCAAGCTTTTTAGCTGGCTCGTCTGAAGAAAGAGAAGGACGATCTGCTGGCCCAGTACAAGAAGGTGGACCCGCTTTACGAAAGGAAGCAAGTGGAGGTTCTGCTCAAGGAGAAAACGCAGCTCACCATGTGGCTGAAGGGTCTGCAGGCCGAGCTGGAGGAGCTTCGGGCGAAGAAGGACGACTCGGACCAGCAGGTGGAGAGCATCCAGCTCTCTCGGAACAGACAGCTGACGGAAACCCAGGCTTTGGTCAAGTCTCTTGAGGTGAGACCTCCAGAATCCTGCTTCAAGCGGGTTTTAAAGGGGGTCGTTTGCAGTCGGAGCGCCAGAGCATGTCGCTGCGACTGGAGCGCATGGAGGGCGAGCTTCATCACAGCCAGGAGCACAACAACCTGCTCACTGGGCAGCTGAACAAAACCAAGAGAGAAATCAACTCCCTCACTTGCCAGGTGAGCTCAAGAATCTCAAAAAGAACGAAATAGCTCCAGTGCATTTGCGAAGGTCTGGTGTAAGTTGTAAAGCCATTTAATCGATTGTCAGATGGAGAGCCTGAAGCTGTCTCACAAAACCGAGATGGACAACGTGAAACTGGAGAGCACGCGTTCCAAAGGCGAGCTGGAGAGGGAGTGCAATTCGCTGAGGGCCCAGAAGGAAAGTACGTGCGCGTTCTTTCAAAAGCTCTTTGTGGTCATGGAGCAGTTGGCGTTTTTCATTTGAATTGTATCATCAGGTCTTCAAGCAGAGGTGGTGGTACTCAAGCAAATGCTGGAGAAACACAATGAGGTTCTGGCGGAGAAAGGGATGGAGATGGTCAGGAAGGTGAAGTCTGTCTGCGACGAGGAAATGTACAAGATGGCTGTGTTGCTGGAGGAAAAGTGAGAAGACTGAAGGAAAAAATGATCACGTCCATAACATGCCTCACTTTTTTTTTTTTCTTTTTGTGCCAGACTGGAGTTGGAGCAACGTCTGATGGAGTTTGAACAACAGAAGGCGCTGCAGGATCTCAACACGCAAGCCCAGAAAGACGAACTGCAGGACCAACTTCAAACTGCTCGGAAAAGAGAAGAGTCGCTCCGAAAAGAGCTTCAAGGCCTGAAGTTGGTTCTTTTACTCTTTTATTCTCCTCGTGGTGCCTTCAAGTTCACAAGAGGGTCCATAAAAGGTCAGCGTTGTTCTTAATTTCCTTGCGACGTCCGGCAAACTCTGGTGACTTTGAACTACACTGAGGAACTCAAAAAGCTGCTTTCATGGACACTTGCCAGCTTTCACCTACAATTACAAAAAATAAGATTAATAAAATGTTGAGCGTGTCAAACCATCTTTCTCTCAGAATGAAATTAAAGCAGCAAAGCGCCCAGCTGGAGGAGCTGCAACGACAGAAAGCCGAAGTGACTGATTTAAGGGAGGTGCGTGGACAGTTTTTTTCTCTTTTATGCGTTTCAAAGGTCGGCCATTTTGTGAACAATTTCATTGAACAGAAAAACCAGGAACTCTGCGTCCACCTGGGGACGCTTTCCCGGTCCGAAGCCGAGCTGGTGGAAGCAAACGCTCGCCTGAGGGAAAAAGTGGACATCATGAAAGAGGAGAACCTCCGCCGCGGAGCAGAAAGGTGCACCCCCGCTAATGTGCCAATAAGAATTTCATGTCAGTAAAATCTTATTTTTATCCGGCAGGCTCGTCGAGGACAGGAAAGAGCGAGAGGCGAAGCTGGAAGACAAATACTCGCAACTGAAAGACAAATTACTGAGGGCGGCGTCCGCAGAGAAGAAGGTTAGCCGCGTAAAATCCCATTCAAACGTTTTTGCTCCTGTTAATGGTGCGTTTTCACGTGTAGCGGAGAGATCTGGAGGAGAAAAAAGAGCAGAGTTTGCATAGCACCATCCAAATGCTGCGAGAACAAATAGAGGAGCTAAAACACGATGGGGCTTTAGCCACCAAGTAAGTGTGAGGTCTTTTCCTGGAAAAACTCATTCACTGCCATTGACGTCTATAAGTAGAGCGTTAATGTGCAAAAACGGGAGTGTTTTTTTCTACTAAGTCAATGTGTAGCGCACGTCTCGGTAATCTGATTACCGCCCCAGAAGGTTGCTGGGCTATCAGCGGCGGCACAACGAATTCCGGCGCCTCCTGATGTGCAACGACGACTCGTTTAGCATCGGCACGGCCCGAATGGCCTCCGCGCGCCGCCCTGCCCCCTTTCTCGGTTCTGAGATGATGACTTCCAATGCGCAAGTATGCCTCACCGGTCAGTGCCCATCATGTTAATGTTCTGATTATGCGTTATTGTTGCTTACGCTCCGTGAGGTTAGGAAGAGGACGAGGAGCAGAGAGAACTTGCCCGACTGCGTCAGAGGGTGGAGGACCTGGAAAAAGTCCAGCAGAGGCAGATGGAGGAACTGGGATGTACAGAGAAGAAGGAGCAGGACAAGGGCACTCTATGATGAGGTCAAATTAATCCGAGGTAATAAAGAGCTCAAAAGAGAAAATTATTTAAAACTCTTTGGAGGAAAGTAGCTTTGTGATGCAGTTCTCGTTCACGCCACAGGAGGGTACTATTGCACTTTCTTTGGACGTCGACTGAAAGCCTCGCAAGGAATATTCTTTCTGAAAGCTATTTTGAGGCTTGGTCATGACAACCACCAGGTGATTTTCAAATCAGTGTTGCTGTTTTCATCAGACTCGGATTTTAATTTTAAGGGAAAAAAAAATATCGGCCTTCAATGTGCCCCTATCAACGCAGAGTTAGAAACGTACGTTATTGTTTTGTTTTGCATAGACGAAGAAACGCAAGAGCAAGCCCAGTGGGAGGAGGAACTTTGCCCGGCCCAAAGAGGAGAAGAGTCTGCTCGAAGAACTGCACAGCATGAGGTTAGGAACTTCACGAGGAACCCCAAGACAAGGCCAAAATTATGGGCTGTTTCTACAGGTTTATTCATCACTATGTTGGGGGGCCATTTTTGTACTCTGATATCTTTTGTTTTTGTCTTTCAGAGCGCGATTGAAGCAGCGGAGTGCACAGCTGGAGAGACAAACGCTCGGGGTGGCAAACTTGAAGCAGGTAGAGCAAATATTCATCCGCACGCCCTTGATTCTTTGAAATTGAAAGTTTTTTTGTATAAAAATGCGTATTTGATCTATTTACGTAAGGTAATTGTGGAAGAAATGCAATCCACGTTTACTTCAAATGCACTTTGTATGACAAACATACTGCGCATTCTACTATTACTATTACTACTTAAATAAATTCTAAATGAAGATAAGGAGCAGAAATCAAGTCTCGAACCGGGGTCTTTCAAAGGAAAACCCGATAGTTAACCACTGGACTATCTTGAGTTTACCATCAGCTATACATTGATGACATACGTAATTTTTTCCATTAGCCCAGATCTGAATCCCATTGAACATCTGCGGAAGGAGCTGAAACATGCCATTTGGAGAAGACACCCATCAAACCTGAGACAACTGGAGCAGTTTGCTCATGATGAGTGGGCCAAAATACCCGTTGAGAGCTGCAGAACGCTCATTGACAAATACAGAAATCGTTTCATTGCAGCGATTGGCTCAAAAGGTTGTGCAACAAAATATGAAGTTATGGGTACCATCCTTTTTGTCCAGGCCTGTTTCATTAGTTTGTTTTTTTAAATAATTATGTTAATCAGCCCGTAAAGTAAGTGAAAAGAAATAACAGCTCATTAAAACGAAAATAAATAAATGCAAACATATTACAGTGTATCATTAAAGTGTAATTTAATTCTTTTTTTTTAAATCGTTATAAGAAGTTTGAGTGCTCAACAGCGCCAAGGGTGCTGCCAAGTAAATGGCCCCACCCCCAAAAGTATGCTAATAATTTTACAAATATTCGTTTTACAAAGGAGTAAAACACACGCTGTATTTCGCTTAAGTCTCACTATATGTTGTGTTTTATCATTTTATTACTTTGAAAGGCTTAAAATGCATTGACTTGTTTTTTTTTCTTTTGGAAAAGAAAAACCTACATGAAAGGATTCGGGTCACCCCTCACGTCCCTTTTTTATTGTTTTTTTCTCAAATGGAAACAAAAAAACCTTACTGGACGTTCTTTTTGTAAAAAAAAAAACAAACGTCTGCGTTGTCTTTTCGTTTGTTTATTTAAAGCCTTAAAAAACATGGTCGTTTCTCTCAAATGGGGACGAGTGTTATACACCCTCTTGTACAGCAGATGGCGGTATGCACCTAAACGCTGCTTACAATCGGCCACTAATTGAATACTGAAGAAAAAAAAATCCCGCGGGTGAGTTGGAGTCAGGTGTGTTTGGGCGTGTGACTCACATGCAGGTCACGGGTCCGGCAAGATGGCGACCGGACGTTTGCAGGTGAGTACACGATCAAATGTTTGTCGGCGGTTCTCTTCAAAATACTTTGCTTGTTGCAGGATTTTAATGCGTCGGGATTTTGGAGGTTTGATGATCCATTTTGCTATTCTGCTGTGTTTTTGTTTGTTTTTTTCACGGTAACCGGTGCGTGCTAAATGTTGTAGCTCGCAGTTCAATTCCCAAGCAAAAAGCCATCAGGGGTATGTTTTTTTCTGGGGCTTTCCACATTTGCGTGCGTGGTCGTGTCTTGAAAATGCGTCGCGTCAATTGAGCATATATGGAGAAACTTTTTGCATGGATCGGTTTCTCTCATTTTCCACCGGAGTTCGGACTACAAACATTTTCGGGATCTCGTGCTTGGCCGCCATTTTGGATCACCGATTTGGATACTCCGTTCGATTTGAGGTAAGTTGTGGCAACATGAATCCCTCTATCGTCCGATATTGCTGATGTGCATTTCAAGTGCCTTAGACAAGTGTTTAATTGTATTTGTCTGTACTGCTAATTCATCAAAAATTTAAATAACTTTCGACTGGCATTTAATACAAATTACCTGTATTACATCAATGAAACGGCCTATAAACGTAGTTTTGTTTTTGTTTTTTCCCCTAGAGCTAAAAATAAATTCGTTGTCCTAAACGTGAGCAGGAGGACCTTGGAGCAGGCTGGACTTGTGGACAATGACAGCTGTCTCAAATTCAAAATATATTCTCCTAAAACAGGTGAAAGTACATTTGTAGAACGTTTTCAGCTTTTTTTTTTTTGTTTTCTCGAATTATTGAAAATAAACAAGTTACCTGAACACAATTAACGGCATATTTGTTTTGCAGGCTGGAAGAGGAGCATGATTGTTGAGAAAAAGGAACAATTCCACATCAAGGCACAAATGACTTTAAAAAAAAAAATCTGTGTATTTAATCACCTGTCACTGTTGTAATTGTTTTTCTGTTTGTAATTTCTATATTTAATAACTTGTACTGAACATTTTGCTTTTTTCTGTATTTAATCACCTGTTGTACTTGTTTTTCCGTTTGTATTTTTTATGTTTAATCACTTGTACTGTACATTTTGCTGTTTTTTTTTTTTTTTGCTGCTGTTTCCCCCTCTCACTGTTGTCTTGCAGGCCCGGGCAATAATAATAGAACCGCACACAACTAATTGCACGGTATGCATTTTGCGGTTGAACAATGGGCAGGATGAGATAAAAAACACGAACAAAGAAAGCAACAAGGTGGCTGCCTCCAGTCAAATACAAGTGACTATAAGTTTCTGATTCAAGCTACTCAACTGTCCTTTTTTTTTTGTTGCAGGACTGTGATGGGTGTGGACAGGATCAGGACGGAGGAGTTCTACAAATCAGTCATGCGGCACACAAATGACGTTAATCTGAATCGCAAGTTTTGTGGTTTGTTCAGGAAAGTTGTCGGTTGATGTTTGCAAGGTCTGATGAGTCCAGGATTGGACGGTGGTTTTTGGAGCTTGTGGTTGGAGTTGTGTCAGTCTTGGCAAAGAAGGTTGGAGATAATCAGGTGGTGGTTTGGCTTGTCTGGATCCAGAGCAGATTGTCGTTGATTTTGGGGATGTTGCTTTGAGAGCTGGCGCGTGTGCAGTGTAGGCAGGCTTGGAGGAAAGAGGTGCTCGGTGTGCTGCGTGGTCACGGGGGTACCAAATCAGACGATCGCTACAAAGAGGAACTGGACCGGGGTCATGAGTATTGTTCTGATGGTGTTTTTCTTCTTCTTCTTTCCAGTTGTGTAGTTGGGCTTAATGTGTTATGTTGCTACTCTCCATCTATGGTCCACACCCAGCGATTTGGTTGAGGTCGGCCCCGAGCTTCAGCGAAGTGGTCAACCGACTGGAGGAGATCAGCATGGCAGCCGAATGTGCTCTTCTGATCCTGCTGGAACCTTCATAAGATCTTTGGCCACGAGTCCTGTCATTGTTTATTTTATTTTTTTTAGTATGGTTGACATTTTTCAGTTTTGTGACTGCTCTCTGTGAATCGCTTGCAGCCTAATGACCGGAGCGGGATGGCGTAAGAGGCGGAAAGAACCACCAGACCAGAGAGATGAGCAACAGCTAATTGTATGGTGGACAAAATGCTGGACGAGGGTAACTTAACACATTTAATACACAATTGAAATGAATAGTGGCATACAGCTACAGTATATAGTTTGTGTTGTTGCAGGGTAAAGGCAGAAGCTGCGAGGATGGGAGCCACCTCGAAGAACCGGAGCAGGATCATAAGTACAACCGTCCGAGAAAACACGAAAGTCCCAAAAGTAAGAATATGCTTGTTGTGAAGAAGAGCTGCGTGAAAGGTCCACTCGCCTCAGGTAAGAAATGGCGCAAATAACCAAAGGAGTGGTTCCTAACCTCAGTGTTTTGTCTTTGCAGGACGCAGACTGTTGGCACGAGCAAGATGAAGCCTTCCGCCTGTCATGAAGATGCTCCAAAACAAAAAGCTGATTAGCTCTTGAGGTGAGTGGAAAATGAGTGCACATTCAAGTGGATGTTAGTCACGTTAAGCTTGAGTCCTTCTTTTCTGTCCCCGACAAGGAAGGTGCCGACGCTCCCTGTACGACGCTTGGAGCGCAAGGCCGCAGCTATACATGGGCATGTATATGTTGTGTGTGTGTGTGTGTATACGTTCCCTCACTAACTCACTGGGTGCACAGAGACAACTCACTGCATGATGGGAGTTTTAAACTTAAGTAACTATTCTTTAACATTCAACTGAAACGACTCCTGATCAAGTTTTGTGTTTTGCATGTTCCAAATGAGCCGCCGGGACGGACAAGACGCACGCTCCAATCAAATCAAGCCGAGCTGCTTTTTCGATGGAGCTTCCGCACGAGCGAGCGGGACCCGAGGCGGCCGGAGCACTTTTCCGCAGGCGCGGCTGTGGCCCACAAGTTCTGCAGCGCTTTGAATCATTACGGGCTGCGTCATATTTTCCGTTCGCCTCGTTTAAGATGCTTTTGTGCGCAATGTTCCCCGCTCGGCAGCATGCTCGTCCCGGAAGGTTTCTACTGCAAAAGCTGCCTTCTGCCAATAGCGCTGAAGAATTTTTGCTTTAGGTCAAGGCATGTCGGCAGCAGATTCATACCAGCAGGGCTGTACAAATGCACGTGAATTGTTTTAGGGTGTAGCAGGAGTTGCGGTTTGTCTCATGGAAGCGCAGCAGCGTAACGCTTATGAATGGACAATGTGTGTGCGCGCTTGTTCAAAAGGTTGCAGGAGAAGTCGGATGACAGGAACGGTTGGACCGAGGGCACGAAACGCATGGCAATTCAAGCGACCAGTAAGTAATGTCGAACGTCCCCCCCAACCTCCTTCTAAAAATGTCATTTTCAAATTTGTAATTGTTGTACCGTGCGCTCTGTTTTTTGTAGGCCGTGTGGGGTTGGACTAAGATGGCCAAGCTGCACCAAGGGCCGTAAGAGGGAGGGTAAGAAAACAAGGTAAGAAAAGGGTGGAGGAAGAACGAAACGCAAATGCAACAGCCAAGTGAAATGTCTCTTTCCATGCGCTTTTGCAGTGGAGCCGCTGCTCAGGACGGGATGCGTCCAAGGAAAATAAGAGGTCAAGCACCAGAATAGAACTCCTCGTGGAAAGACTGCCTAGGTACAAAACAAATACAATGGCAATTTCATCAGGAAAAAAAAGAATTCCACTTTCTGAGTTTGTATTCCTTTGTGTTGCAGAGCTGAGCTGGGTGCGAGGAAGACAGCCAGAAGATCCACATTTGAAGACCACAGCAGCAAACGGAGAAGTATCCATTGACTGTAACGCGCGCCTGCGAATGTTCACCGCGAGGGGGCAGAGTTGAGTTGTTTGGCCTCGCTTGGGTTGGAGATGGTAGACAAGTTGTGCTGGTCGTGAGGGTAGCAGGTGTGGACAGTAATTTTTTGGAGAGGTTGGTTGGACGCGCGTCCGTCTTTGGTCAGTTGGACAGTGTTTTGGTGCTTTGGCTTTTGTGGATGAAGAAAAGTGTTATTTGGATTTGTGGACAGTGTAGGCGTGTTTGAAGGATGGTGTTCAGTGGCGTGATGTCAAAGGCTTGTGACAGTGTGGGGATGAGCGCTGTCAAAATCGTCTTGGACCAGCCTTATATGTACAAAAATAAAGAAATAAAAGTCTGTCACTAATATGTTTTTCTTTTGCAGTTCTGTTGGGTGGATGATGAATTCCAGATGCGTCCTTGAGCGGGGTCTGCAGTCCTGATGGTCACAAGCCCTTCCTCCACGCAACACCCTCCTTGGTCAGCGTGTGCTCCGTTCCAGTCAACTTGCTTTCACCATCATTAAAAAATATACATATATATATGTGTGTTTAGCACATTTTCACAAATTCTTCTAATCTTTGGAAAAAAAATATAACAAGTGCTTTGTCATCCATGCATGTGCATTATTGTGCAATAAAAGCCTCGCCTCTCCTGACTCCTCTTCTTAAAGATCTGACAGCTGTTAGTGTACACGCATGTGCTTTTGTTTTTGTTTTTTTTGTCCCAGGTTTGTCCATGGCTCCTTTGTAGGCCTTGAGGGAGACGGTGAAACGGCCCGGCCCAGGAACAAAGAACAGCGGGACCACATCCGCAAACGACTGCGAACGGGTCTGCTCCTGTCAGTCAGCCTTTAGTTTGCCATAGTGCTTTTGATAGGTCTTAAACGAGAGAACTTTCGTGCGCGCATATGCAAGATAGTTTCCGTCTTTAGTGCATCACCACCTAGTCGAATACGAAAAGTGTTGTTCGCGCTGAAATAACTAATTAGCCCATCATGATGTGCATGTTTACAATACTTTATCTTAAATCTACTCCGAGTCTCCGACAATAATTTATCAGATGGGTGCGTGTATCCCCCTCGTTTGATTATGGCTCGATTTTTTTGTTTTTCGTCGTGAAACACCGACAAATAATTTCTGTTGGATAAAATATGAACTCAAATCTGGTGAATTGAATAGCGAGAATAAATCAATTATGGCGACTGCGCAAAGACATTCACCCACTCAATTTTAGGTGCTTGTCCGCACGAGGCTCGCTGGTGCCGGCCGCAGCAGCAGCACCCCCCCCCCCTAAAAAAAAATGTACATTTATCTGCCTCTCACCTATCAACACGTAGCGCCGACGTATTTAAAGTGTCTTGACTAGGCAAGTTGTTTTTTTTAATTCAGCGTCTTCCGTCGCGTCTATTACGTGGGCGCCATATAAAAGGACTACAGTACAATTCCTTGCAACAGTTGCGCAAACATTAGAAACGCCGAGCCTAATTTTGATCCGACTTTTTTCAATGACTAAAGTACATTTATTTACATTGCAAAAGCCAATAAAAGACCAGCCGCAGCTACGGTTAGTTGCACACAATCAAGATGAATACATTTCGCGACACTGAACCTCAGGTGTTGGAGTCGGCGGAGTAATCCCCTCCGCCCGCAAGGAGCCGGCGGCCTCACCGCATTCCCGTCCTCCTACTTTAAAATCATGTCGAATAAACGCAAAACTTATTGAATTCGGTACAAGTTGTGCAAAATGTTAGTGTTAATGTATTAGGTTGGACGTGGAGCAAAGCTGGGTTAGTACATTGCATACAACTTATTGTTTGCACGCCGCAAGGGTTAGTAGCGCATGACCGATACATACATACAACGGTTAGGGTTAGTTGCACACAATAGGTGAGGGAACGAAGCACATGAGAGGCATTTTCGCAAATGAAGCTGAGGCTCATTTTTTTTCCATTTCTGTGCCGTTAGACCTCCCTGGGCCTCCCCAGATTGTGAATATCGAAGACGTCTGGGGAGAAAATGTATCGCTGTCCTGGACCGCTCCAAGAGATAACGGCAATGCGGCAATAACTGGCTACACCATTCAAAAGGCAGACAAGAAGACAATGGTGAAAAATGGATTTGGAGAGATCTGCAACGCCAATTGCTTGTTCCTCATATTTACACATTTCGATGTGCCGAACGTAGGAATGGTACACGTGCATCGAGCACTTCCATCGCCGTCACCGAACTGGTGGTCGGTAACGAGTACTACTTCAGGGTCTTTTCTGAGAACATGTGTGGACTTGGTCAGTCGGCCACCCAAACAAGGAAGAGTGCCCTCATCGTCAAAGAAGGTATGAGTTTTCTACAAACCACAGACGACAAAGCACCCACGCGCTCCAAACGGGGAAAATGACAAGCCCCCGGGCGCGGGGAGGACTTCCACCGCAGACGCTTTTGCCTCATGGCGACATCTGAGTGACAGAGACCAAAAAAAAAAAAAAAAAACCTCGTCTACATTAAAGGTTCGGAAACAGGTGTTTGTTTTTGCGTGTATGGAGCGGACTATTCCACGTGAAGCTAACGTGGGCATGCACGCTCATTCATTTTCAGCAGACAATCTATGAGAATAAAATTACGTTATCTATCCTCTGGAATTTCAGAATAAAATACGTTATAATAATTGCACATTTTAAGGAATCGAATGCGTGTGTTTGATTTGTATTTGACCAAATAACTCGAAGTTATGCCAAAATGAACTAACAAGACAAATAAAGTGTGTCACGTGATTGTATGGCCTCAATTGGGCGCGGCCGACAGCGGGACATCCCAGTCTGCAAAAAAAGAAATAAAAAGACAGGTGAAAAGATGAAAACGAGCACATATGACCTACTTTACATACAACACACCGCCATAATAATATCATACCTTAATAACAACTTTTACATGTGAACTAATGATAAAAGCATGAGTTTCCATGATATGAGTATGAAAACTGACTCCTTAACGGTCATTCAATTGGTTTGAATGCAATAGTCTGTCCTCTTGTGGCGATAATGATACAACGCAGACAGCTCTCAAACTACGTAGTTTTAGTTATGACTACGCGAATGGTTACATTATGACCGCGATTGCATTACACCAGTTCAAAGTGTATTTATTATTTGTATTTATTTATTTGCTTTTTTATTTATTAAAAGAGCATAGAAATTACTTGTGCACGTAACACAACAAGCGAGTACCACCGTAATAATATATCATATAATAACAACTTTTATATGTGGACTGAGCCAAATGAATTCATGAAGAAATGCCCTCAACATGAGTTTTGGTCTATTTTTTTTTTTTTTTAAATATAACAGAATACAATACAATGCAAAATAATAAGAGTTTCCTTCTTATGAGCTTACGATAACAGCCATCAATTGGTTTCAATGTAAAGGTCTGCCCTCTTGTGGCGATAATGCTAAACCGCAGGCAACTAACTTTATTTAGTAAAAAATAATTTTAACTTTATTTAGTGTAAATTGATACCGCGACTGCATTATTGTTTTGATGGATTTTTTTGGTGTACAACGTGCGGTTTTCCTATCATTTGGCTTAAGTCGACGCTTATCCTGACTTTTTTTTAACACGAAAACTCAATTTGCCGTTCAATTGGGTTCGTTATAATGGTCTATCATTTGGTCTGCAAATGTTTAAATTTTGACCAGAGCTTCAAGTTAGAAGTGTTTTATATGGCAAATTATATGTGAAGGTAAAACAAATAATAAAGTTTTGACGTGGGCCGAATGATCAATAATTTTACCTGCGACTTCATTGATACTAATCCCCAATTCTGCGCATCGTTCTAGATTTAAGTCAGCGAACCTTCCACGTGAGACTCACTTAAAAGAACCCTTATAGTGTACTTTTCCATCTATTTTTAAACATCGTTATTCAAAAAGAAAAACATGCGCAATAGAAAAGCTTTTTAGAGAAGAAAAAAATAAATAAACAAGCATCGGCGGTTAGAAAGATTTTTGGCCACAAGGCAGCGCTAGACGCCACCGGAAGCGGAAGTTGGCTTTGGCGCGAAATAAGTACCCAAACCAGGAAGTGAGCTAATTTGAATTGCTGGCTTGCTCGAGAAATGGCGTTCCGCAGGTGTTCTAATTACGTTCCTCACGTTCGTTTTCTCAGTCAAGCACGCACGCACGCTTGGTTGGAAAATGTTTGTAATTTTTCAAATGTTTTCTCCTCTAATAACTTTCTGTTTTGTGGCTTGTTGCAGGTTTTCGACACAGCATCGAAGGAAGGTTTGTGCAATCGGATAGATAGGACACATCAGGGAATGAATGAATGTTTCGGTTGTTGCATTGATTTCCGTATTGCTTTATGTTGCTTTTGAGGCAGATTCGTCTAAAATCCGAGTTTTTCACGCTCTAATGTGCAAGGAAGTATCAAACAAGCAAGCAGACGGCTGTGGTCACATGCGGAAAAAATGGCGGCGGGTCGCATGGTAAGCAACACGCAAATGTTTGTTAATGTTTTTTCCTTCTAGTTTGTCGTTTCCTGCAAGAAATTTGTTTGTTTGTTTGTTTAGGATTTTCACAGCCGTCTTGGAAGGTTTGAGCACAACACAAGTCTTCCGCGTTTTCGTCATGTGGATCACATTTGTATCCGTTTGTATTCAACCGTGTCGAAAATGCAGATTGTAATCTTTGTTTAGCTTTCAAACGGCTTTATGCTTCGGAATTGAATGGTTACGGATTGTATTGTTTGTTTCTATTGAACATTGTGTTGTGTGCCTTTTTTAAAGGTTTTCATGTGCTACTTTGAATATTGTACTTGAGTCTTTTTGCTTGTTTGCTACGGGGGAACTTTGCAGTGGCGTTAGCGCGGTCCACCTAGGCGACCGACCGGCCTTTACTCAGTTAAGTGTGCACATTTTCATTTGCACTGCTTGTTCTTTCTTGCAAGTGTAAAATGAGGTTTTGCTGTTGCACGACCACGTTGGAAGGTTTGAGCACTTACCAATTTCTAAAATGTCTTGCATATGTTGTTTTTCCTTTTCTGTTTTTTTTTTGAATGGTGGCCACCATTTTTTTTTTTTTTTAATCTTTGCTGACCAAACAGTCCTGATGGCTTTCAAATGGGAATTGAACTGGGTGGGCTTTTCGATGAAATATTTGATTGTGTTGAATATTGCAATGCATTTTATTTTAGGTTGAGGGTTTTATTCTGGTTTTTTTCATGTGCGTATCTGGTCTTAAAGATGGTTGCCATACAATTCAATTACCAAACCTAATGATTTTGACTAACCCCTGTATTGCCTCGTTTGCATCAAACCTCTGCTCCGTTTTCGGTCAAAATAGTCTCTTGCCACTCAGCGGCGCCTAAAATTTTGTGATCGTTTTATCCTGTTGGACGTCGCCTATAATTTCTTCGCAGCACAATCAATTTGTGCTACGCCGCCATTTTTGGAATGCAAAATGGACTTCAATTTGAGGTAAGTTGTCTAAAATAACGTGTCAAATCTTGCATACTTGATTATATTTGAATATTTTTGAAGATATTTGACTTGTTTCATGCTAATTATTGTTTTTGTTCTTTTTTTGCTGTAGAAATAAATGCCTTCCACATAATATCAGCAAGAACTTTGAATGTGGGCAACTTCTGTGGCCCATTGAAGGATGCAGACTCTGTGATCATTTAAATAGCTTGTATGTCACATTTGTACTTTTTCTAAGCAATTTTGTTGCTTTTCCCAAATAACGCAAGCTCATTTGAATGTATGGGTTGCCCTAGGTCCCAAGAAGCCTTCGTGTCAGAGATGCACAACCATCAATGGCGCCGCATGCCGCTGAGGTAATCAAACACCTTATGATATGCTTGGGATGGCTATGTATGTATGTATATAGTTTTTTCTAGATGTAGTGAGTTGAGGGAAGCAGCCAATTGGGACAAGACACCTCAGCGAGCCTTCACAATTCTACGAGTATTAGTAGCTAGGAAATGCATTTGTCCTCACAAGTATATCGGAGTGTATGTTTACTCTGTCACGAATTCACTGGGTGCGCGTTAATTAAATGGCGGCTGTGTTTGTGCGATCTGCTCCGTTTGAGTTGCTTTCGGCGATGACTCGAGGTTTTGTGCGTTTCAGCGGAGAGAGAGGAGAGGAGAGGACGGGCGAGACTCGGCACCAAAGTCGGCGCTCCAATCAAGTGAGGCTTCGTCCACCCGTCTGCGGCGCCACGTGAGCCCATGCGATTTTGCGTCGACGGGGTCGCGCGGGTCACAGGGAGCAAGCGCTTCCTGGAGCCTCGGCTTGTTTCCGCGTAACCCCTTGCAGAATTCTGTCCTCTATAGCCTGCTGGTCCTGCAGAATTCCTGGAGTTTAGGTCCGGGGGTGCCGTCGACCTTTCGGTGGCCGACGCAAATGCGCTTTTTTTTTTTTCTCTTTTTTTTTTTTTTTTTTTTTTGTAGCAGGGAGGCCAGCGGAGTGGCGGCGGGAGCAGAATGTACAGTAAATAAATTTGCTGTGCTTCTTAAGGATAGGAGGAGCCAGATGAAAAGAGAAGCTGGATGAAGGCCACAAAACACGCGGCAATCCAGTAAGTTGCGCTTTGACACGCTCTTCATCGAAGCAAGGCGTTTCCTCGGTTATTGCGGGTTTCGTTTAAATTCATATCTTTTTGTTGCATTTTGTCTTTTGAAGGGACAACCGAAGCAGCCGGTCCACAGATGAAGACCGAAGCGGCCCAGAAACCGAGTATCATCCGCCCGAGGTCTGTGCAAATCGGGCCGGCGTTTGATCTTTGTTTCGTCTCACTTTTTCCCAAGGTGAAGGACTCGACGCTGACATCTCCATCCGCCGGGTCCACTTGAGCCACCAAAGGTCTTC